>NC_044347.1:8161644-8479058 GCF_007364275.1 Archocentrus centrarchus | reverse complement strand
CCTAAAATATTTATCTTAATCACATCTAGCTATGTCTGGCTCATTTTAAAATATCCCTCATATCAAAATGTGTGTAAACAGGGTGCCAATTTAGTTCAACGGCCGAGCAGGTGACCTTACCAAACAGCTGACATGCAGCAGCCAGGGCTAATGTCTGACCTGTGGCCCTTTGTGACTTCCCCTGATTTCTTTCCCCAGTTTCCTGTCTTCTCTTCACTGCTGCACTGTCAAATAAAGGCAAAATTTTAACTTCAAGCTATTATGATGTTGTAATTTGAGCCATCACTCTGAGCCTTAATCTTTACAGATGTTTTTCTAAAATGTCTGCGGTAAGCCTGTGAATATGATTTGATATGATTAGCATTAAGCTCACTGGTGCTAAGTCATGCTTTTATTACTCACCGACTCCTCTAGTTTGACTTCACACAACAGTATGTGATACTTGACTTTATCCAGCACCTCTACCTTTGTGTTCTTGATTTGTGTCAGATTTAAAAAAATGAAAAAAAATCCCAAGAGCATCTGTCCTGTGTGGTGTCTACAGACTATCAGGCTGTCTGATCACAAATGAAGGCTGTACTTCTCTGGCCTCAGCTCTGAGTTTCAACCCCTCCAGTCTGAGAGAGCTGGACCTGAGCTACAATCATCCAGGAAAGGCAGGAGTGAGTCTTCTAAAGGAGCTGAATCTGGAAACTCTCAGGTATGGAGAGGACAGTTGCAGCCACAGATTTCTTTTTTTTACTCTATTCCTGCCTGTTTGTTCAAATAACACTCACATCCAACATGAAGCAATCACATAATCACAAGTCAGATCTTTTTAGTTTCCTGATATAAACACTGAGCATAAGCAGGAGATGTTTCCAGAGAAGGTTTCCAATTAGAAGATTTCTAGGAACAACAATACTACATGAAGTCACGTGGTTGGTTGGTTGCTATTAACCCTTTAACAATTCTGGATTGCTTTGGCAAATGTTTTTGGGCCCGTTATCTAACTAGTGACAGATTTGATAACTCATTGGGAAACATCCACCAATTCACTTCTGCTTATCCTGTTCGGGGTCGGTGGAGCCTATCCCAGCTGAGACAGGGTGAGAGGGAGGGTACTCCCTGTACAGGTCGCCAGCCTGTCACAGGGCCAAGACAGTCCACACTCTCATTCACACCTACGGGCAATTTAGAGTAGCCAATTAACCTAACCCCAGTAAGTGCATGTTTTTGGACTGTGGGAGGAAACCCACGCTGACATGGGGAGCACAAACTCCACACAGAGAGAGAGGCCTGGGCTAAGGTGGAATCAAACCCAGGCCTTCCATATGGCATTCTAAGTGGGAGGCAGCAGTGCTAACCACTGCTCCACAGTGCTGTCCAATTGCCTCATTGGGAAACAAAAACAAACAGAAAATAAAACTGTCTAAGGGGGTCATTTTTGTATTGACTGCAGCAATAAAGATATGCTGTCTGTTATGCTGTTATAAAAATCTAATCTGCCTTTTAGCTGCAATGCTTGGATTTGTAGAGCACTTTATAAATGAGGACTGTGGAAGCACACTTTGCTCTTCCCCAACCCCACATTGTTTTCATTTCATTTCATAAACCTTTATTTATCCATGAGGAGCAATTTAAAAGCACACAGAGCAACAGCAGCATAAATATACAATAAATAAGTTAAAAATAAGAATAAATAGAGGCACAAACCACACTACGATCATAACATAAATGTTCCTATCAAGTGTAACATATCTATATACATATCACATCAGATTAATTTAGTATAATAAATAAAGTAAATGCAGTGCTTCATATGGACAAATGCAGATAATATGCATCCGAGACTGACCCAAAGCATTTGTCTAGTGTCTTATTCTTGAGTGTGGTACAGGTAACATATTGCTGAAAACCTTTGAAATCTTTCTCAGGGGAGCAGTGATTGAAGTCACCCAGAATAAATTTTGGTGCATTGGGTGAGCTGTGCTCCAGTTTATTCAGCAAATTGTTAATATTTTCCATGGCAGTGGAAGCGTTGGCTCTTGGATGAATGTACACCACCAAGAATAGCTGAGAAAATTCTATTGGTAGATAGTATGGACCAAGAGAAACGGCCAGAAGTTCAATGTCCATGGTGCATAATTTCTCCCTTACAATAACCGTGGAGCACCAGCGTGAGTTCACATACAACCAGACGCCACCGCCATGTTGTTTCCCTGACAATTTACTGTCTCTATCACGGGGGGGAGCAAACCCTATTACAGTCAGTGTATTTGAGCCAAGTTTCCGTAAAGGCAAGAATAGAGGCAGTTCTGTATTCATGCATACTGTAGATGTTAGCTTGCAGTTAATCTAATTTGTTGCAGAGTGAGTGCACATTGGCTAAAACAACGGAAGGGAGCGACCGTTGTTTAAAGGACTCACGCTTTAGCCTAGCTCTCACTCCGCTTTTCTTCTTACCCCTTCTGGTTACTTTCCATTTGTGGCAAGTGGGATCATCATTGTGGTGGGGAAGTTCCTCCGAAGTAATTCCTCAGGAAGTATGTCTGTGTCGATCTTCGGAAGGTTTGTTAAGCCAAGATGCAATAGGAAGGCTCTGGAGTAGGCTATCCGGTGATCAGCATAGCAATGTGATCCATTAGCAAGAATATTCCGTCATAGGAAAAAGGTGTACAGCAGAAATAAATATTAAGTCCATGAAAAACTGCCAATGTCCATTTTGGTTTGAAACATTAAACACTAAAAGTTGAATTTAAAAAATTTAACTAATTCACAATTCGCTGTGCTGTGCTCTGAGCGCAGACCGGTCGACCACATGAGCAGTGACCCGGAAGTAACCTGTTTTGACATTATACTGTCACGTGACACGTAACATATTTTACTGGGGGGGGGGTATTTTGTCAGTTTCAAACGCCCTACCCGGGGGCTTTTTTGACATTTCGCTTTCCACTCCAATTAAGAGGAGTTAGTGAAATGCCAAAAAAGTAACTTAAAGGGCCAAATTGTCTGATATTTTGGACATCAAATCGTAGGCCAGAAGTAGGGGGCTGGGCCAGAAGTATAAATGTTTTATAATGTTGTGGAGTGATAATTTTGTACAGCTTGTTAAGAAAAAAATCCAGAAAATTAATGAATGAAAGGATATTTTATTATTACATTTTTGTATTATACCTTCTGAACACTACCTGGAAAAAAGCTTTAATTTGTTCTTGAGTGATCATTTTGTACACTTTATTCAAGAAAAAAAATCCAGACATCACAATGTATGGGGAAAATTGTTTTGTTACTGTTCTAATGTTTCAGAAAAAAACTTATTTGAAGTATTTTCTATTTACCTATAAACTTTACCCAGTACTATCCTGGTTTTTAACTAATTAATGATCCAAAGGAGGGAAAAAAATAAAAACACTTAAACCTAATGAAACTTCTTCATAACTATTAAAAAGAATTGGTATCGTATCAGTATCTGTGATACTGGCCCTCTATTTAGTTGGTTGTGGATCGATACCAAATCTTGCAGTATCATACACCGCTAACTACAACTGATCTTAGGGTTCCTCCACCTTCTGAATCCCACTGTAACCCCTGAGTATCCTAATGTTTGTGTTTAGGTGTGGAGGCACAGTCACCCTCTACTATGGAGGACACAGAAACTAGAGCTGTTTTTAAATTCCCTTTCACAGTTTGTGTCCTACATAAGATTCAAGATTAAAAATTTAGATTGGAATAACATTTTTATTCTCATGGAATGTTATTTTATATTATTACAATAAAATATAATGAGGTTCAGTTAGCTTTACAGAAAAATAGTTGGTAGAAACGTCCTTCAAATAGCTATTTTTACTTTCTTACTCTGAATACATTTCAGAGCCTGTATTTTTTTTTTTACTTCAGTAAATACGTTGAACCGGTACTTCAACTTTAATGGAGTAGTTTTTAAGACAAGTACTTGTACTTCTACTTAAGTACAGAATGTCAGTACTTTTGCCACCTCTGGTAACAGTTGGATTTTTCCATTTCAGTGCAGCTTGTCAACAATGAAAACCTAACAATAGCTGAAGAGACAGTGATGGAAAGCAGACAGTATATCCAGTCCAGTAGTACAAAAGTGAGTCTTTTAGACTGATTTTTAGATTTAGCTTCATTTTAGTCTGAATTATCATTACTGACTCTAGTTAGGTAACAAAAGCTAATGTAAGTCTATTAGTAGCAACCAACCAACTCAGTGACATCACATTTTGTAAAGTGCAAGTTAGCGCTACAAATACTCTAAAAACTTTAAACACTTACACTACCAGTCAAAAGTTTGGACACATTCATCGATGGATGAGTGTATCCAAACTTGTGACCTGTACTGTATTTCATAAGTCTTTTGAAAACTGCCTCTGTTAAATTTTAAACAATTTTTAAAGCAGGACTCCATGGCGTAAATTAGCCTTTAAACACGTAGTGTTTCACATTAACTGTACTCAAGAGTCAAACTGGAATAACAATTTGTTTAATATCTATAATCAAAAATTCCACTTCAGTGATTAGTAAACATTAAAGAACCTGAAGCATTTTGAATAGCAGAGGTCAGCAGCATAGACGCTTTTGCCTCTGCCTGTTTTGGTCTCACTTACTGATTGTCAGATGTGTATTTATGATGGATCACTTAATTTTGTGTAACCGAAAAAAAAATAAACTGACCTCTTATACAGCATTAAATGGACCAGTGTGTCCACCGATAAAAGCAAAAACACAATTTAATTTAAAACATTGAACATAATGACTGAAAAGAATGTGTAACAGTGTTGGACAAGGTGGCGTGACGGTTAGCACTGCTGCCTCACAGCTGGAATAATATCTAGATGGCCTGGGTTAAATTCCACTGTGGCCTGGACCTCTCTCTGTGTGGAGTTTGCATGTTCTCCCCGTGTCTGTGTGGGTTTCCTCCCACAGTACAAGGACATGCACTTACTGGGGTTAGGTTAATTGGTCACTCTAAATTGCCCATAGGTGTGAATGTGAGTGTGGCAAGTGGGATCCTCATTGTGGTGGGGAAGTTCCTCCGAAGTAATTCCTCAGGAAGTATGTCTGTGTCGATCTTCGGAAGGTTTGTTAAGCCAAGATGCAATAGGAAGTCTCTGGAGTAGGCTATCCGGTGATCAGCATAGCAATGTGATCCATTAGCAAGAATATTCCGTCATAGGAAAAAGGTGTACAGCAGAAATAAATATTAAGTCCATGAAAAACTGCCAATGTCCATTTTGGTTTGAAACATTAAACACTAAAAGTTGAATTTAAAAAATTTAACTAATTCACAATTCGCTGTGCTGTGCTCTGAGCGCAGACCGGTCGACCACATGAGCAGTGACCCGGAAGTAACCTGTTTTGACATTATACTGTCACGTGACACGTAACATATTTTACTGGGGGGGGGGGTATTTTGTCAGTTTCAAACGCCCTACCCGGGGGCTTTTTTGACATTTCGCTTTCCACTCCAATTAAGAGGAGTTAGTGAAATGCCAAAAAAGTAACTTAAAGGGCCAAATTGTCTGATATTTTGGACATCAAATCGTAGGCCAGAAGTAGGGGGCTGGGCCAGAAGTATAAATGTTTTATAATGTTGTGGAGTGATAATTTTGTACAGCTTGTTAAGAAAAAAATCCAGAAAATTAATGAATGAAAGGATATTTTATTATTACATTTTTGTATTATACCTTCTGAACACTACCTGGAAAAAAGCTTTAATTTGTTCTTGAGTGATCATTTTGTACACTTTATTCAAGAAAAAAAATCCAGACATCACAATGTATGGGGAAAATTGTTTTGTTACTGTTCTAATGTTTCAGAAAAAAAACTTATTTGAAGTATTTTCTATTTACCTATAAACTTTACCCAGTACTATCCTGGTTTTTAACTAATTAATGATCCAAAGGAGGGAAAAAAATAAAAACACTTAAACCTAATGAAACTTCTTCATAACTATTAAAAAGAATTGGTATCGTATCAGTATCTGTGATACTGGCCCTCTATTTAGTTGGTTGTGGATCGATACCAAATCTTGCAGTATCATACACCGCTAACTACAACTGATCTTAGGGTTCCTCCACCTTCTGAATCCCACTGTAACCCCTGAGTATCCTAATGTTTGTGTTTAGGTGTGGAGGCACAGTCACCCTCTACTATGGAGGACACAGAAACTAGAGCTGTTTTTAAATTCCCTTTCACAGTTTGTGTCCTACATAAGATTCAAGATTAAAAATTTAGATTGGAATAACATTTTTATTCTCATGGAATGTTATTTTATATTATTACAATAAAATATAATGAGGTTCAGTTAGCTTTACAGAAAAATAGTTGGTAGAAACGTCCTTCAAATAGCTATTTTTACTTTCTTACTCTGAATACATTTCAGAGCCTGTATTTTTTTTAATTTTTTTTTTTTACTTCAGTAAATACGTTGAACCGGTACTTCAACTTTAATGGAGTAGTTTTTAAGACAAGTACTTGTACTTCTACTTAAGTACAGAATGTCAGTACTTTTGCCACCTCTGGTAACAGTTGGATTTTTCCATTTCAGTGCAGCTTGTCAACAATGAAAACCTAACAATAGCTGAAGAGACAGTGATGGAAAGCAGACAGTATATCCAGTCCAGTAGTACAAAAGTGAGTCTTTTAGACTGATTTTTAGATTTAGCTTCATTTTAGTCTGAATTATCATTACTGACTCTAGTTAGGTAACAAAAGCTAATGTAAGTCTATTAGTAGCAACCAACCAACTCAGTGACATCACATTTTGTAAAGTGCAAGTTAGCGCTACAAATACTCTTAAAAACTTTAAACACTTACACTACCAGTCAAAAGTTTGGACACATTCATCGATGGATGAGTGTATCCAAACTTGTGACCTGTACTGTATTTCATAAGTCTTTTGAAAACTGCCTCTGTTAAATTTTAAACAATTTTTAAAGCAGGACTCCATGGCGTAAATTAGCCTTTAAACACGTAGTGTTTCACATTAACTGTACTCAAGAGTCAAACTGGAATAACAATTTGTTTAATATCTATAATCAAAAATTCCACTTCAGTGATTAGTAAACATTAAAGAACCTGAAGCATTTTGAATAGCAGAGGTCAGCAGCATAGACGCTTTTGCCTCTGCCTGTTTTGGTCTCACTTACTGATTGTCAGATGTGTATTATGATGGATCACTTAATTTTGTGTAACCGAAAAAAAAATAAACTGACCTCTTATACAGCATTAAATGGACCAGTGTGTCCACCGATAAAAGCAAAAACACAATTTAATTTAAAACATTGAACATAATGACTGAAAAGAATGTGTAACAGTGTTGGACAAGGTGGCGTGACGGTTAGCACTGCTGCCTCACAGCTGGAATAATATCTAGATGGCCTGGGTTAAATTCCACTGTGGCCTGGACCTCTCTCTGTGTGGAGTTTGCATGTTCTCCCCGTGTCTGTGTGGGTTTCCTCCCACAGTACAAGGACATGCACTTACTGGGGTTAGGTTAATTGGTCACTCTAAATTGCCCATAGGTGTGAATGTGAGTGTGGATAGTTCTCTGTCTCAGCCCTTCGACAGGCTAGTGACCTGCACTGGGTGTACCCTGCCCCTCGCCCTATATCAGCTGGGATAGGCTCCAGCCCCCCCTGAGACCCTGAACATGGTAAGCGGGACAGGATGGATGGATAAAATTACAACATTGATCAAAATGGTGCTGATGATAATGATGATTTTTGCTCCAATCAAACAGCCTCACTGGAACATGACAACCACAGAACAGGACTATAGAGACATTCCCTTCAAGTGTATGAGTCCAAATGTTGGACTGTTCCTTTATCAGTGTCTAACTGATATCAGTGTGTGTCTGAGAGCGATGTAATGTCCATGTGTGCATGCTGAAAGAGACTGTGCTGCTCTGACCCCCCTCCTCCTTTCAGGGTGGAGCCTGCTGGAGTCCGATGGCTGATCCCAGGTCTGAGGAAGTGTAAGTGTGTTTTTAATGTGATTGATGAAAACAAAGCAGCACACATTCAACCATCTTCAAACTGTCACATCACTCATTCACATCTCTGATGTCAGGAGTCATCATCAAAGTGTCAATCAATGAACAGATGATGGATCAATAACTGCAGCTGGATTGTGTTTGTTCTCTCCATCAGATTCCTGTCAACTCACAATCGACACAAACACAGTGAACACAAACCTCAAACTGTCTGACAACAACAGCAAGGTGACACGTGTGGAGGAGGTTCAGTCATATCCTGATCATCCAGACAGATTTGATCATTGGCCTCAGCTGCTGTGTAGAGATGGTCTGACTGGTCGCTGTTACTGGGAGGTCGAGTGGAGAGGAGAAGTTCGGATGTCAGTGAGTTACAGAAGAATCAGCAGGAAAGGAGACAGTATTGACTGTGTGTTTGGAAGAAATGATCAGTCCTGGTTTCTGTTCTGCTCTGATGCGAAAGGTTACGCTGTTTGTCACAATAACAGAGAAACATACATCTCCTCCTCCTCCTCCTCTGACTCAAGCAGAGTAGCAGTGTATGTGGACTGTCCTGCTGGCACTCTGTCCTTCTACAAAGTCTCCTCTGACACTCTGATCCACCTCCACACCTTCAACACCACATTCACTGAACCTCTTTATCCTGGATTTACAGCCTGGTTTCCTGGTTCCTCAGTGTCTCTGTGCTGAGTTTAGTGTAAAGAGTGTCCTCCTGTCAGAGAAACTGACTGTTGAACAGATAGTTCAGTCTGTACATGTCTGTCTCTTTCACTCACAAACACGTTTTCAGATTCATGGATTCAATCAGTTGATGTTTGAAACTGTTCTCAATGATTCCTTGTAAACTTCTTCCTCTTCAGTCCTTTAAAGATGGAAGCTGCCATTATTCCAGGATCCACATGTTGTTTTTCTGTCTTTTTCCACTCAAAGCTTCACAGTGAATATCAGGATGTTGTGTTTCTCTGAAGCTCAGTTCAGCTCAGATGATTCAGTTCATGTCAGCTGCAGTTAGTTTGCTGCAGATGAGACAAACTGTGATATCAGAGAGGAATCACTGAGCTGCACTGACCCAAAACATCAATTTACAAACTGCTCAGAGACGTTCACACATTATTGTCCAATGAACACAAGTTTGGTGAGCAGCCAGAGTTCATCCTGAGATTTATTTTACTGCTGTTAGAATGATGAAATCACAACTAGACTTTAACTTGTCTGTGGTGGCATTTGGACAATTAAATGATCCTTTAGAAACTAGATAGAAATGTAAATGATTGCCAAAACTGTTTGTTGTACAAACTCTAATAAAGAAGTAACAAAAATGTCTGTTTAAATCATTACATTTTCATCTTTAAAACCAAGCAATGGCTGAAAACCTGTGATGAAATTTTCTTCTTGCAGCTGCTGAGACAAGAGAAACTTGAAAGAATTCCTCAGGAACACTTGAGTGTGTCCTCTAGTTATTTTATAGTTTATCTCTGTGTCTTTGTTTTCTGCAGTGAACTCTGTGGTTGTTGGTTATCACTTATTCCCAACATTCATCCATAATCATCAGCTCATTTCAACAGATTTTTTTTTTTTTTTTTTTAACAGTTTGCATCATTGGTTGTTGTTAATTCACAGAAGTCACTTTTGTCAGGATCTCTTCTGCTGATATTTTTGTTTTTTACTTCCTGGTTGACGATGTTTTACTCACAGTTGCACTTTGTGTTCACTTTGGTGCATCTAAAAAATACGTGAACACAAGCTCAGCATCATAGTCATTGTGCTTTTCATTTAGCTACTTTACTGTGTCTTCTTTACAAGTAAATCTGTACCAAAATAAAAGTAGACTCTGTGGTGGAACTTCCCTTTCCAAAAAAAAAAAAAAAAAAACTCACCAAGAGCTATTAAAGAGTTTAACAGCTTTAATACCAAAATCATCAATGCACAGGTCACAGCAGGAATCCTAAATCAAAATTATTAATTCTCTTTGGCCAAACAGGGACAGAGTTCTAAACTCTACAAACTGTATTAAAATAACTGGTAGGGACAGCTGCATGAGCTCACACACATGAACTCACGTACACACACTGTGTATACAGCTTACACAGTACCCACATTACACGCACATGTGTGTTTGGTTAATCTAAGTTTTAAGCTGATTTCTTCAAAACCTGATGGTACGAGGTGCAAGCAAACAATGATTGTGCATACACTAAAGTTAATTTAGGTGTTTTCCATTACAGACTCATTAGTATCATTAACCATTATTTTTTACTGCAAATAAATAAAATATAACATGACAGCATCCCACCTGCCTGCTGTCCAGACAGACTAAAGCAGTGAGACATGGGATGGAAACTATCAGACTCACCTTCAGTGAAATGAGTTCTCAAAGTTTGCTTCAAGATGGCAAACATCTCCAACTTTGTTACATAATTAATAATTTACCTGATACAGCTTATGTAACTGAGCATTAGTATTAACATCCAAAAAGTTGTTATTGTCTTAGTTTTATCATTACCTTCATTCACTGCATTAAAAACAGGATTTTCATCAGCAAGCAGGGCTGTACATTTTGAGGCATTTTAAGGCATCACAGAGAAATTCTCGTGGAAATTAGTGGATACTGCAAAATTTTGGTATCGATCTGATGCCAAGTACCAATACTCTTAAGTGACAAAGGTAGCTTATATAGAGGAGAGGAGTCTGTCATTTATGATACTGTCATGGTCCAGGGTCCTTTTGACCCTGTGTGTTTTGTTATCCCCTATTTTTGTCTGTTCTGGGTTTCTTTTGATTGTGGGATTTGGTTAGATTTTGTTTTCTAGTTCCTTGTGTTACCCTGTGTCAGGTCTGCATCTTTGTTTCCCCTTCTGACTTCCTGTTGTATTTTGATAGTAGTCCAGTCCCTGTCTGTTGTGTTTTGTTTTGCTTCCCCTGGTCTCGTCAAGCTATTAGCGTCACCTGTGTTCCCAGCTGTTTCCACTCCCCTCATTGTCATTGTCCTCCTGCTGTGTGTGCTCCCTGCCTGGATTTATGGATTTGCTTCAGTTCAGTCAAGTGGTTTGTTTTCCTGTCTGTAGTTTTGCCACAGGTCCCATCCAGTCCGGTCTTTTGTTTTGCAACTCGCAAGTAAAGTGGATTTTAAGCTTAACCTTTGTCTGGTGTATCCTGCATTGGGGTACTCCTTCTTGCCTGCCATGAAGCCATTCCGTGACAAAAGGATGCGACCAGAATGGACCCCACGGATACTGAAATGTACAGCGGCACTCGCCTGGCTCTGGGTGGACCTGCTTTCTGGACAGGTCCCCAGCGACGCAGCTCACCTCCCCAGTCTAAGGGATCTTGACACACGGGGAGCAACGTCGCTCGCATTCCATTCCACAATTTAGAGGGGGCGGTCCATTGACCCATCGTCAAAATAGACAGTGGACGGAACCAGCCCCACCCTTTGTTTGCGTAGTCCCCTGTAACTACCGCTAGTAGTTTCAGTGTTGTAGTGATGGGAATTCCGGCTCTTTTCACAGAGCTGGCTCTTTAGGCTCAGCTCCCAAAGAAGAGCCGACTCTTTCAGCTCCCAAGTGGCTCCTCAGATTTTAATTTTAAAACAGTGTAAAATGAATTACTAATGTAAAAACATACATTATATCAAATGTTTCTTCAGAAGACAGTGTGGGGGAGTAGAGCATCTGTTTACATAACATCCAGGAGAAAAAAAAATGAGATATCCGGCAAGGCCATCAGGGAGCCAAATTTCAGATACTACAATTGTTTTGGTAAAAGCTGTCATAGCCGATTAACTCGATCTTCCCGTCGGTCCCCCGATCGCGTAACTGTTTTTAAATGCCGGTCGAATTGCAACCACGATAGAGTAATAATTCTTTTTGCATATAAAACCAGAGAATTTACACTTACAGATCATGCATTCAACATGTCCCTAGAGCGCTATATACTTCCTCCAAGGGGTTCGCAGAAATTGTGTGAAATAGCGCATAAAGCGCAATCAATAAAACATTATAATTCATGCGGTCGATGTTTTCTTTAGCTGCTTGACAGCACTTCCTATGTTGGAATGTCCATCATCACGTTGTCACATGAACTATCACATGATTTCATGCAAGCCACTACCTGCAGCAACAGGAAGTGATGTCACTTTGCCACAAATCGCTCATATTCTTGCCAGGAAACGTAGTTTTATTCTCCTAGGCCTGGCATAACAGAAAACGCTACATGTTTAACTTTATACCTTCCTGTATATATATTCCAGAGACACTTAGAACTTTGATTACACTATTGAAAGTAATTTATTTTGATGCACATGCTGTCTTTTTGCAAATTCTGCACAGTATTAATTTTTTTCATTATTCCTACTGTAAGAAAGGGTTGCTGTAGAGGTTGGGCAGGATCGTGGGTGAGACCGTACCAGGAGGAGGTATCGGTTAGGATACAGGAAGAAAGAGGAGTAAAAAGGAGAGGGTTGCATTGTCTCCTAATGTTTCTGGTTTAGAGCGGCAAGATATGGGGGGTGCGTTCAAGTTAAAGAACGGCGGATGCAGATTCCAGTTTGAATTGTTTATTGAGGTTCACAGTTCCTTTCCATCCAGTTCGAATACATATGCATTGTTATAAACTGCCAATTGTGAATTTGGATTGTGGATTGTGGTCTGAAAATATAATAAACAAATAATCATCAGTACAATAATCATTATAACCCATAACTGAATGACAACAGCAACTACAAATAAAGAACCGTCTTCAGTTAACAGAATATCCCCAAAAGTCACATAACCTTGTATGTGCAGCTCTCAATCAGCGCTAATGAGCACACTGAATCATAC
Organism: Archocentrus centrarchus; assembly: GCF_007364275.1. Taxonomy (NCBI): domain Eukaryota; kingdom Metazoa; phylum Chordata; class Actinopteri; order Cichliformes; family Cichlidae; genus Archocentrus; species Archocentrus centrarchus. The sequence continues at coordinate 8,466,242 of NC_044347.1, read as the reverse complement.
ATCGCTCTAATAAAGGAAAACATCAATGCATACAAGTAAATACGTTCAGAAGGACTCAAACTACTTAATAAAGTTATCAAACTCACCTTCTGGCATTTACACACGATAAAACTAAGGAATACAAGTGAACCCATTCTCCACGTTACTGCACCGAGGGAGAAGAGCAACGGCAGAAAATGTCTGCTCCGCATCGCACCTGTGGTGCATTCAAAGGACTCATGTAAAGCTACAATGAGTTCAATAACATAGGAAATTCCAAACTCACGATAAACCAAACACAATGCTACATATCAACCAAACTAACAGTGTGGGCTTTCTAACACAGCCGCCCCCGACTGTCGACACAGACAGTCGAATCCAGTTAGGAAGGTCACTCAGCCCGTTAAGTCATCCTCTTCATCTTCGAACTTAGGGAGCGCCACTAGACGAGCAACCGGCCTAATATAAGTCCGATCCTTGACCTTAACGGCAGCAGTCCGGATACGTCCATCGGCTCCAGGATAAGTAGTCGTCACCTTCCCAACAGGCCACGAAGCTCTCGGAAGCTGGGGATCGACAATGAGAACTACTTGGTTTGGAGTGAGGCATTTCCCATCTCTCAGCCACTTCTGTCTCTCCTGCAGGCTGGGTAAATAGTGACTGATGAATCGGGACCAAAAATGGTCGACAAGAACTTGGCTATGCCTCCATCGTCGCTTGCCGAGCAGGTCACTTTGATCATACATGACTTGAGGGAGTGATGCATCATAACGTCCCATCAGCAGGATACTGGGTGTAATAGGATCTGGATCTGCTACAGCCGTGGATACATAGCCTAGAGGCTTGGCATTCAAAATGCCCTCCACTTCTACTAGAACTGTGCGAAACACAGTTTCTGGGAGAGTCTGCTCCTTAAGCACAACTTTAAGAGCAGTCTTAACTGACCTCACTTCTCTCTCCCATGCTCCGCCGAAATGTGGAGCGCTGGGGGGATTGAAACAGAATGCAATCTGCTGTTCTGCCAACTGTTCCTTTAACTGAGGAGCTAAGGTCTCGAAGGCCTCATGCAGCTCTCGAGCTCCTCCAACAAAGTTGGTGCCATTGTCGCACAGAAGCTCCTTAGGTTTACCTCTTCTGGCGACAAAGCGCCTTAGGGCCATCAGGAATGCATCTGCATCAAGATTCTCCAGGAGGTCTAAATGTATACAGCGGGTGGTCATACATTTGAAGATTATGCCCCAACGTTTCTCCATTCTCCGTCCTATCTTCACAGTAAAGGGACCGAAACAATCAACACCAGTTGAATAAAATGGCGGCTTATACAGGCGCAGTCGAGCTGGTGGCAAATCCGCCATCTTGGGGACAGAAGGGTTGGCGCGCCATGCTTGACACTTCATACAGTGGCTCTGATATCTTTTGACTGCTTCTCTCCCCCGCAGAATCCAGAAGCGGCGTCGCAGTTCAGCCAACACCCGTTCAGGTCCAGGATGGAGAAGGGTCTCATCAAAGTCTTGGATGAGGAGCTTCGTCAGGGGGTGTTTAGGATCCAATACGATAGGATGAATGGTGTCCCACTCTAGCTGCTCTGCTCTCCTTAATCTCCCTCCAACTCTGAGAAGTCCTGTTCCTTTATCATATTCAGGGGATAAAGAACTCAAACAGCTGCTGGTGGGTAAAGGTCTGTCAGACATGAGGGTCCGGACCTCCTCTGGGAATGACTCCAACTGTGCCTGCTTTAGGAGGAGGTTCTCAGCTTGAATGTAGTCGGGTGCTTCATAGGATGAGCTGGAGTCCTGCTCAGCCGCCCCATGAAGGGTCCTGGTTGTTGCCTGTATGAGGTCCTTCCACGTGGAGAACATGCTGACATCTGGTAGCTGAGAGTGGGAGTTTAATGTCACATGTCCACAGAAAGAAGATTTCCTCAACTCACCGTCCTCAAGTTCTGGACAGGAAGTTGGGCTGGTAGGCCAATGTTCCTCTTTAAGTCGTAGGAAATCAGGACCTTGATGCCAACGATGTGGTCGAGACAGCTCTTTCAATGTCTTACCCCTCGTTATGTCGTCAGCGGGGTTATTGCCACTGTCCACATATCTCCAGTTGCTCACATCAGTGAGGCTCTCAATCTCTGCCACTCGTGTCCCCACGAAAACCTTGTAGTGGCAAGATTCTGACTTGATCCAATGGAGAACTGTAGTGGAGTCTGACCAGAGAACAACACTTCTGATGGGTAAGGTAAGCTCACTTTGAAGGACATTAGCTAATTGTGCACCAGTAAGAGCAGCACTTAACTCTAGCCGTGGCATGGACAATTGCTTCTTGGGAGCTACCCGTGATCTGGCCAGGACAAAGGATGTATAAACTTCCCCTTGAGCGTCTTCTGTTCGCAAATAGGCAACAGATCCATATGCTCTCTCTGAGGCATCGCAGAAAATGTGAATGTCTCTACTTGAGGTAGATGAATCAGCTGATTCTGGTGCGTAACATCTTGGAATCTCCATCTGAAGAAGATCAGGAATTTCTTGCATCCAAGCAATCCATCGGTCATGAAGGCTCTGTGGCTGGATCGGCTCATCCCACCCGAGCTGTTCCTTCCAGAGATCCTGTACCAAAATCTTGGCCCTCGTGGTGAAGGGTACAATATATCCGAGTGGATCGTATTGGCAGGCAAGCACTTTGTAGACGTTCCTCAATGTGGGTTCAATTTGCTCTACAGGCCGATGTTTGTACTTCAGGGAGTCACGTAGACAATCCCAAGACAGTCCAAGGGTTGATTCTTGAAGACTTGCGCTGTGTTGAGAAAGCCATAAATCACTGCTCTCAGACCGGATATCGGATGGGAGATGTTCAATCACATCTGGAACGTTGCTGGCCCACTGGCGTATCTCGAAACCTCCAGTGTGGAGCAGCTGGCGTAGACCATCAACTAGTTCTTTAGCTTCTTCCTTCGAATGTGTGCTGCGGAGACAGTTATCCACATAGAATGACTGCTCTACACAATCTACAAGGTCTTGGTTAGACTCACTGTTGTCTTGAACGTGTCGCTGTAAAGCGTAGATGGCACAGCAGGGGCTGCATGTAGTGCCGAATGGAAGAACTTGCCACTCGTAGATCTTTGGCTCTTCATTCCTCTTCATGTCCCGCCAGATGAAGCGCAGGATTGGTTTGTCGGCAGGCAACAGACGTATCTGGTGAAACATACTCTTGATGTCCCCGCTCACTGCAACCGGGTACTGCCGGAACCGAATGAGAACCCCTAGTAAAGAGGGACCTAGGGCAGGTCCAGGGAGGAGAAGATCATTGAGAGACTTCCCTTCATACTGGAAAGAACAGTTGAAGACAATCCTGTCTTTGTTGTTGTGCCGTACCATATGATGGGGTATGAACCAGGATTCGGATGTTGATTTAGCCTCCTCAGGTGCCACTACGGATACATAGCCCGTCTCCTCCAGCTTCTTAATTTCCTGACAGTATACCTCAGCACGTTGTGGATCTTTTGCTAGCCTCCTCTCAGTGCTGCGAAGGCCAGGTAATACTGCTTCCATCGGAGCCTGAAGAGTGGTGGAGTTGACTCTGCGAAGCAGCGGGGTAGCATATCGCTTTATCTCGTCTACTGTAACTCTGATGGTTGAGGCCTGAAGGAGGTTGAAAGCCTGCTGATCTTGTTTTGATCTGGTCACCTGCTTACTTACATAAGGCAATGTATCCATCTGCCAAAGTCGCTCCACATTCCTGAAGAGCTCATAGTCCGGTGCGACTGTTGCTGTGAATAGACACTGCTGCTCTGAGTGAGGGATTTGGTCGGTGCTGATAGGACCTTGAAGCGACCAACCAAGCTCAGTGTGGACTGCAATGGGTCCTCCTGGTGGGCCCATACGAACTGGCTCTATGGGTGCCAAGAGATGAGGCATGTCTGATCCTATAAGCAGCAGGGGTTGAATGCGGTCTACAGGAGTCAACGGTACGTTGCTGAGGTGTCTGTGTCTCCGTTGAAGAGTCTTCACTGGGTATGAATGCTCTGAGAGACTCAGATTGTCTGAGGTGAAGGCCTGCTGAATGAAATGCTTCTTCTGAGGCTTGTGTGGGGAAGACACGTGTAAGGCAACTGAAGCACCGTGAAGCTGTACTACCTCATGGTGAACAGTTCGAAGGGTGAGCACCTCATCCTCCGGGGCAAGTTGAAGGCGTTGCACGGCTTGTGGTAAAATGATGCTTTGCTCTGAGCCGTCATCTAGCACTGCATAAGTCTCCAGTACTCTGTCTTTGTTGTGAAGTAAGACCTTTACAACCTTCAGCATCACTTTAGGAGATCTGTTAGGTCTGTCCAAATACACCTTTGTGCTCGGAGCAGCCACCATAAGTACACTCTTCTGGATTTGCTGGACTGCATCATGCAATACTGTCAGATGCTGCTCTTTACAGGTATTACAGGGTCGTTTGAGGGTACAAACCTCTGGCTTGTGAGATCTGCCACATTTCCAGCACCGTTGTCCATCAGATAACCACTGCACAATCTGTCCCGTGCTTAGTTTCTTGAGATCTGTGCAGGCATTCAGGAAATGCTCTGTATTATTGCAATGAGGGCAATATGGTCTAGGCTTTAATGAGGACTTTGGTCTGGCTGAGCTCTCTCTTGAACTTTGATCATTGCTGGCAGTAAAGAAAAATGCTGTCGATTTCTCCTTTGGTCTGTTGGAAGCACGTGGCTCTTTCGTTGTTGGCTTAGAAGCTTCTTGACCATAAAGTGAGGCAGCTCGACCAGCTATACGCTTTGCTTGAGACTTCATCTGTAACCAAGAACTCAGATCTGGTAAGGTATAGGTCTGGTCTGTACCTGTACGAAGAATCCCTTGGTTCAAGCAATGTTCCACGAATCCATCGCGGTAACTTGGCGGCATCTTACTCAGTAGTCGGTCGACGTGCGATCCGCATCGTAGTTCGAACCCATTCTGTCCTTCCAGTGTCCGAAGCATGCCTACTAGGGATTGAATGGACAAGGCAAATGCATCAAATGCTTCAGCGTCTCCAAACTTGATGGCTGGAGCATTTAGTATGGCACCCAATTCACTCTGAACCAGCTGTCGGGGTTGACCATATTTGTCCTGTAGGGCGTGCATGGCCATGGTGTATGGCTTCTGGTCGTGCATGTAGGCTTTAGCTAACTGGAGCGCACTAAATAATTTCAGATGTCCGAGAAGCACTTGATATTTATACTGCTCATTCAGGTGTGGATGGCTGTTCAGCGTATTGTCCAGGGCCATTTTCAATAAAGCAAAGTCACTTTCTTTGCCTGACTCGAAGAATGGAATTAGGGGTTTAGGAATGCTGTAAGATGCTGCAAAGGATGGATACACTTCAGTTGGCTGCGGTTGAGGTGGATCCGATTGAGTCCAAGCCGCAGTGGATGAATGGGACTGTGATGGAAGGGGATGTATTATAGGAGCGGGAGGATCATTAAAGTGTGTTGGACCAGCACACTGAGATGCTGGAGTAAGAACCGATTGTGGGTCTTGAGATGGAGGTCGTGGTGGCGTCGTGTGCAGAGCCTGATTCACTTGAGGCAGAGCTGCATGTAGAGCTGAAGGTAAAACCACAGAAGAACCTGGTTGTTGGGTCCCTGTCTCTAGCGCTAAAGCCGTAGGAGGTACGTGAGGTGAAGCTGTGAGCAGCGCCGGCGGTGGGGGTGGAACTGCAGAGAATCCTGCACTAGGCACTGCTGGGATAGCTGAAGGAGGGACTGAAGGAGGTCTTGAAGGTGGAATCACAGGAGGCAATGTCGTGTGGTTGCTCACTTTGCTGTCCTCTGATGAGCCCAGAGAGGTTCTAGACCTATCAGGTTTTGGTGTTTTCTCTTTGAGAAGAGAAGTGACCATTTTAGCTATTTTCAGCTCGTTAGTCGTCCTTTTCAACTTCCGCTGTCTTTCCAATTGTTTTGTCAACAACTCTTGGGTTCTGATGGCTTCATCTTGTAGCCGTTGGGCCTCTCTGGCTTGAGCTTGTAGTCGCTGATATTCCAATTCGACTTGTTGTTCCTCTTCCATGCTTTGCTGCAGCTCCTCAAGCTCCATCTGCCTTACCTGTTCTTCTAACTGGGCTGTTTCCAGTTCAGATAAAACTTTAGAAGGAAATATGCTGGTGGAATAGCGTGATATCCATGTCGATCTGGATTTGGAGCTTCTCCGGGATGAGTGTGTTCCACTGCTACGTGAATGTCGAGAGGAGGGGGCTTCTGGTATGGGTCGGGTTTGTCCCTCTGGAGGGAGAGTTGCAACCACATAGTCGGTTAAGTAGGCTGGAGGCCGTCTCTCTCTCTGCGAAACACGCTGGGGTGCAGATTCAGTCTGGACATCTGTCGGTTCCATATCTGATGGTGCTCTAATCCGGCTCGAAGGACCATAAAAAGGAGAGGGTTGCGTTGTCTCCTAATGTTTCTGGTTTAGAGCGGCAAGATATGGGGGGTGCGTTCAAGTTAAAGAACGGCGGATGCAGATTCCAGTTTGAATTGTTTATTGAGGTTCACAGTTCCTTTCCATCCAGTTCGAATACATATGCATTGTTATAAACTGCCAATTGTGAATTTGGATTGTGGATTGTGGTCTGAAAATATAATAAACAAATAATCATCAGTACAATAATCATTATAACCCATAACTGAATGACAACAGCAACTACAAATAAAGAACCGTCTTCAGTTAACAGAATATCCCCAAAAGTCACATAACCTTGTATGTGCAGCTCTCAATCAGCGCTAATGAGCACACTGAATCATACATCGCTCTAATAAAGGAAAACATCAATGCATACAAGTAAATACGTTCAGAAGGACTCAAACTACTTAATAAAGTTATCAAACTCACCTTCTGGCATTTACACACGATAAAACTAAGGAATACAAGTGAACCCATTCTCCACGTTACTGCACCGAGGGAGAAGAGCAACGGCAGAAAATGTCTGCTCCGCATCGCACCTGTGGTGCATTCAAAGGACTCATGTAAAGCTACAATGAGTTCAATAACATAGGAAATTCCAAACTCACGATAAACCAAACACAATGCTACATATCAACCAAACTAACAGTGTGGGCTTTCTAACAAGGAGAGACGGATCTTCGATTACTGGCTTGCCACCCAGTAGCTTTAATGATGTCTGAGTAGTTAGTTTTTCTTATCATTCACTTAGCTCTCAGAACATCCAAAAGGGGGGAACATGCAGTCCATATGGCTCGGGCTATAGCACAGGGTTCGGTGTGACGTGGCCGCCATTACACCCTCTCGCAGTTTCTCTCTCTCTCGCCTGTTACGCTAAGGGCGATCACGTAACATGGAATGGGCTAGCTGCAAGATTTAAAGGGCCTGCACAGTTTCAGACCGGACCTTTCATACAGCCGCCCCCAAATGCGCGTGCACATTTGCCCCTGATAAAGGTCTACTTGTTTTGATTACATGAACGGCCTGGAGGAACACTGTCTTCCCCCGGGAAGAGAGCCGGCAACACCACCAAGAGAGCCACGGGTTGGGTGTATGTATGCCCCTTGATCCTCACATCTGCTGCTCTGATCCATTCATCATCACTGAGGTGAACCTTGACCACCTGTCCGATTGGCCACAGAGCCCGAGGCAGCTGGGGTTCTACCAACATGATGACAGCATTCTCGAGGTGCTCAGGTGCTGAGTGCCATTTCTGCCTGGTCTGGAGATTAGGAAGGTATTCCTGGATGAATCTCGACCAGAATTGATCAGCTAGGACTTGGGAATGCCGCCAGCACCGACGGCTGAGGATCTCCGCTGCTGGGTATACCACCTGAGGGAGCGATACGTCCGGCTGCCCCATGAGGAGGCAGTTAGGGGTCACCAGGTTGACGTCCGCCACATCGGTAGAAACATACCCCAGGAGTTTTGAGTTCAGAATAGCCTCAACCTCTAGGAGTACAGTAAGAAGGATGTCTTTGGCCACTGCCTGTGTTCCAACACATGCCTGAAGTGCGGCCTTGACCGACCTGATTTCCCTCTCCTACACGCCTCCAAAGTGGGGAGCAGCGGGAGGGGGGGGGGGGGTTAAAGTTAGTCCCTTGGTCCGACCACAACTCGGCCGGAGTCCCTCTTGTTGCTATAAAGCGCCTTACGCCGTCAGGTACGCGTCCATATCCATAGTCCAGGAGATCAAGGTGCACTGCCCTGGTGGTTAGGCATTTGAATATTAGGCCCCAGTGTTTCTCCTGTCGTCGGCCTGTCTTCACCACCATCGGACCGAAACAGTCTACTCCCATCAAGTAGAAGGCTGGCTTGTGTAATCTTAGACGGGCTGCCGGTAGGTCGGCCATCCTTGGGATGGAAGGTTGAGCCATTTGGTGCAAGTGTGCTGATGCTGCTTTATCATCTCTCACTGTCTGAGTATCCAGTAAGACCTCCGAATCTCTGCAAAGAGTCGATCTGTGGTGTAGGTCACTATCATATTTCTGGATGAGAAGGCGTGTGACTGGGTCTGTGGCATCCAACACGACCGGATGTACGGTTGAACTCTCTAGCCCTGCTGCCCACCGAAGACAGCCACCCACGCGAATGAGGTCTGTTGTAGTGTCCAGTTCAGGGGCTAATGTAAATAGGCGACTGCCCGATGAGACAGCCTTACCAGCTTTGAGGAGCTTGTAGTCCTCAGGGAAGGAATCCCTTTGAGCCTGCTGCAAGATGCTCACCTCGGCTCGACGATAATCTTCTGCCCTAAGTGGAGCACTAGATGAGGCTTGGGGATACAGAGCTCCCGCTTTGTGGTCTATGAGCTACTGCTATGTCTGGTATGCCTGTACCTCCTGGCTTGCTGGTATAGAGTTTGCCCTGGTTAACCCACATATGTAGGCCCTCCGTAGTTCGATGTGACCCTCTGTGGCCTCGGTGTTGGGTATCGATGGCCAGGTATCTGGAGGTTGGCACAGGAAAGGAGGTCCACCTCCCCACCTGTTGGGGCTGACTAGTGCCTTCAGCGTGGTCCCTCTCATCAGGTCATCCGCTGGGTTATTCCCTGAGTCCACATAACGCCAGGTGCAGTTCTTGGTGAGCTCCTGCATCTCGGCCGCTCGGGTCCCCACAAAGACCTTGTAGCGGCAAGATTGGGAAAGTAGCCAAGTCAACACGGTTGTTGAGTCTGACCAGAGGGTTATGTGACTGATGGGCAGAGTGATCTCTCTTCCGAGGACATGGGCCAACTGGGCTGCCACCAGAGCAGCACAAAGCTCCAAACGTGGGATCAAGTGCAGTCGTTTCGGAGTGACTCGTGAGCGGGCAAGGACGATGGAGGCGTGCACTTGGCCTGTAGGAGCCTGGGTCCTTATATATGCCACTGCTCCATACGCCTGCTTCGAGGCATCGGCGAAGATATGCACTTTGTACGTGTTACCTTCCTGGCACGCCCCGGGTGGGATATAAGCCCGTGGGAAGGTAAGGAGAGGCAGGGATTCTAGCTCTGCCTCCCAAGCCGACCAGGCTTCGAGGAGCTCTGCAGGTAGGTGGGGATCGTCCCAACCGCACTGTTTGTCCCAGCGCTGCCGAATGATGAGCTTGGCCGTGGTGGAGAATGGCAATAAAAATCCTAGGGGATCGTATTGCATGGCCAAGACCCGGTAAAAATTCCTGAGGGTAGGTTGATCGTACTTCACTGGTCTATGCTTGTAGCCTAAGTAGTGGTCTCCCAATTCCAGCTGAGGCCTAGGGTGGACTCCAAAGGGCTGGACTTATCCCGAGCCAACCAGAGGTCTAGGCTCACTGATCTGGCTGCCTGCGAGGGGTGACTTAGCACCTCGGGAGCATTGCAGGCCCACTGGCACAAGTCGAAGCCACCTGAAGCTAGCAGGTCTCTCAGCCGATCCACCAGAGACCGGGTATCTTCCGGTGTAGGAACACTCTGCAGGCAGTTATCCACATAAAAACAGTTCTCAACCGAGAATCTTAGGTCACTGCCAGGTGAGCTGTTCTTGGTCACGTGCTGTTGCAGGGCGTATGTTGTGCAGCAAGGGCTGCAAGTGGTGCCAAAGGGCAAGACCTGCCATTCATAGGTTTGGGGGGCTCTTAAACCTTGAGGTCCCTCCACAAGAATCTCAGCAAGGGACGGTCGGCAGGCAGTCGCACCTGGTGGAACATCCCCTTGATGTCCCCAGTAACTGCTATGGGGTGCTCATGGAATCTCACCAGGACTCCCAGCAAGGAAGCCCCTAGGGTGGGCCCTGGTAGGAGGTACTGGTTCAAAGTTTGGCCAAGGTAGTGGTGAGAACAGTTGAACACAATGCGGTCCTTCCCATTGTGGGTAACAAGGTGGTGAGGGATATACCAAACCTGCTGCAGTAAGACTTCCTCCCTGACTTCCTCCACGACACCTGAGTCAATCAACTTCTGCATTGCTACTCTGTAGGAGTTAGCTCGCTGCGGATCTTTCAGGAACCGTCTTTCAGTACTACGCAGAAGAGGCATTACCGACTCCTTGGATGCTTGCAAAGGGGGCATCTCCAGGTGCCGCAGCAAGGGGGTGCAGTACGTCAAGATCCCATGCACGTCCGTGCGAATGGTCTTGGTTTCAAGCAAAGCCACGGCCTGCTGATCCTGTTTCGAGCGAGTTGCTCCCTTGGCAAACTGATGAGGTAGGGTGCTGACCTGCCAGAGTCTTTCGACGTGCTGAAGCAGCTCGTCCATCCGGGGTGGTGAGGACGTGAACAGGCACTGAGTAGAGTGGCAGGGCCGCCCCATCACTGGGGTCGGGCCTTGGAGGGTCCATCCGAGCCTGGTGTGGACAGCCGACGGCCCCCAAGGTGGGCCGAGTCTGACCGGCTCGATAGCGGTAATGAGGTGCGGCTGATCCGACCCCATAAGAAGCAGAGGCTTAGCTTCCTGTAGGGTAGGCAGGGGAATGCCTCGCAGATGCCGGAAATTCCTCTGTAGGTGCTCGACTGGGTAGGTATGGTGAAAGAGGCTAAGGTGACTGGCGGTGAAAGCACTCTATTCTGTAGCTAGTTTGTGGATTTTTAGCAGGGGAGACCTGAAATGACACCTTGCGCCCCTGTAGCACCTGTGTATCTTGATGGACGGTCCGCAAGGGAAGGTCGTCAGGCAACCCCTGCAGGCCTAGAGACTTTGCGGCTGCTGGCAGGAGCATTGTTCTCTCTGACCCATCATCCAGAATAGCGAAGGTGTCGATGGTTTTGCCCTTATATCGCACGACTACAGGAACGACTTTCAACGTGACCTGATTCTCCACCCCCAGCCAGACTTGCATTGGAGGTGGGGTTGGTTGGGCCACTCTCTCCCCCACTGGCTCCCTCCTTCTTGCCCTGCTGCCCTCTAGTGTTGATATCATGGAGAGCTAAGAGGTGCTCCCCCTTGCAGCGATGGCAGTTCTTCTTCAAGGTGCACTGTGCTGCCTGATGCATCCAGGCACAGCGCCAACATCTCCTGTTCACCTGGATCCACTCTTTGAGCTGCGCCTGGGAAAGTTTAGCTACATCTGGGCATTGACCCAAATAGAGTTCGGTGCTTCCACAGTAAGCTTTGCCCTTGCCACGCCTCTTGGCCCCCGTCTCCTTCTGAGATCCGTGACTGTCTGGAGATGATTCCTCTGCACTATGCAGGATTGCCACTGGATGCTTGCTGTTGTCCTTCCGTGGCCCCTAACCATCCTTAGCGCTCCGGCCGGATACGTGATTGTCGAACCCCTGGCACCATGATTCATAGCATAGCCACTCTGATAGGTCATACACAGTGTAGGCTGATCCCGGTTGCTTGACTTGATGTGACCCTCTAGCCAGGTCATCTTCCGAGTCCGGCCATGCTGGGGGCTCGGGCCAGTCTTCCTTCTCCAATGAGGTGCCTGAACTCAGCCAGCCCTCCCTTGTGGTCTCACCACCAGAGGGAGACTGGTTCCAGCTACCCTGTAAAGGTGAGCATGGCAAAGGCCTAGCCATGGCCCGCAGGGAGCGTGCCTCTTCCATGAGGGTTTTAATTTCCTCACGGGCCTCTGCGGGCTCTCTTATTCTTGACTGAAGGTCTTGATTGGCCTTAAGCAGGGATGCCTTCTCTTCCTTAATCGCTCTAAGTGCGTCACAGAGCTGGATATCTATCTGACGGTCTCTCGGGTAGGAGGGTGATCGCCCAAATCAGTCATCCCGCCCGACGGTCCTCCCCTCACCATAGCCTGCCGCAACCTGGGGTGCATCCAGGGAAGGGTTAAAGGCTGGCAACTCTCTAGTAGGGATGGCACGATACTACTTTTTTATGTCCGATACCGATTTTTTACATTTGGTTATCACCGATACAAATCCGATCTTTTTTGTATTATTATTTTTAAAAATTGTTTTTAAATGCCTGGATCAATTTTAGGTAAGTCAACGGTCTCTCACACAACAAAATCAAAATCTTTTAGTTGTCCCACATGCAAGACTAAGGACCGGGGGGCAGAGCTTTTCAGGCAATGGCACCAAAGCTCTGGAACTGTTTACCACTCCAGCTCCTTTTGGTTGACTCTGTGGCATCTTTTAAAAAACAGCTGAAAACTTTTCTGTTTAACCAGACTTTCTGTTGACTTTATTTTTGTTCTTTTTCTTTTAATATGGTAATGTTACATTTTAACATGGTGTTTTATCTGTTTGGTTTTTTTTGGACATTGTGTTTTAATTATTGTACAGCACTTTGTGACTTTTTGTCTGTGTAAAGCACTATATAAATACACTTTACTTACTTAGAACAATCGCTCTATCACCTGAATCCTGTTGGTGGTGATGCATTGGCTTATGGCTTGTTGCAAATTTCATTAGGGCTGCAACTATTGACTATTTTAGCAATCGAGAATTCTATTGATTATTCCATCGATTACCCGAATAACTGGATAAGAAATACTTTTTTCCTATTAACAGTTCATCTGCTTATTTTAACTTCCGTACTGCATTTTTTCCCTGTGTGAAACAAACAGGGTGGATGAAGCAGCTCTTTTCTTCACTTACTGATCAGTTTATTGATGAAGGACCTCCAGCTGTTTCCTAGTAAAGGTTTAATTGAGGTTACAGAGGGAAAAGCTTCATTTGGACACTAGAAAAACATTTAGTCCACTCCATCTGAGCTCACCGGCTCCGCCTCTTTGCTTGTGCAGACTGACTGCATGTAAATCAGCTGACTGCTGCTGTTGCGTCATCAGTGTTTATGTTGAAATACTGGGGGCTGCATGAGCGTAATCTTGTAATGCTTTATATTCACAAGCATTCTCCTAAATATGTTTCTACTGCAGGTCTATATTTAGTCACTAATCAGGGATTAAAGTATCAAAAATATTTTGACGGGGAAGGGGTCCTTCCGGTACTGGATGATCGCTAGTGCTAATAGCTGCGCTCGCTAGCAGTATGTCCGGGAGCTGAAGTAGAGAAAAAAATAACAGCTGAAATTCTCAGCACAGAGAGCATGCAGAGAGCGGTGGAGGCATGGAAAAACATGTCAGTGATGATCCACTCAGTGTTAAAGGCAATCCGTCGCAGCGACGGAGAACTTCATAGAATCTGAGGGTTTTTTCTAACTCCTTACCCACTCCATTCCAGTAGGTGGTGGTAATGCAGCTCTAAGCTGGTTTGTTCAACTGCAGACCCACGAGAAGAAGAAGATGACCGAAAACGGTAATGCAGCTAATGTGGGTCGGATTGGATTGCATTTTTTATATCTTTCCGATATCCGATCAAGTAATTTAGGCCAGTATTGGACACGATACCGATACTGAATATTGAATCGCGCATCCCTACTCTGAAGTAGAAGCCCCTCCCCCCGCAAGGGGTGGCTCGGTTCCCCAGGGCATGGGTTGTTCCCTCGGTTCGTAACCTGCATAACGCACGTCGAAGTCCTGAAAGGCGGCAAGGCATTGCACCTGCCTCCTGGGCTTCACACAGGGGTGCATCTCCTCATCGGACTTCATCCTAATATGATCTATCCGGCTCGAATGACAATGTAAGAAAGGGTTGCTGTAGAGGTTGGGCAGGTTCGTGGGTGAGACTGTACCAGAAGGAGGTATCGGTCAGGATACAGGAAGAATGAGGAGAGACGGATCTTCGGTTACTGGCTTGCCACCCAGTAGCTTTAATGATGTCTGAGTAGTTAGTTTTTCTTATCATTCACTTAGCTCTCAGAACATCCAAAAGGGGGCAATCACGTAACATCGGACGGGCTAGCTGCAAGATTTAAAAGGCCTGCAGTTTCAGACCGGACCTTTCATACACCTACAGTTTATAAAATGAGTGTATCTTACAAATGAAGTTATGAACACACTCAAAATTTATTTTCTGTGGTTTGGAAGGCCTCTGTGCGTCTTTTTCTCATTCACAATTTTGAAGGATACAGCTATAGCTCTTCTGTATCCAGAAAAAAATTTGTAAAAATAAAAAACGATTTTCATTTTTTTGGTGGATTAGTGCACATTTTAGCTAATTTCTATAGTTACTATGGATTTCTTTCATATATATTTTTAAAATTTGGGATATAAAGATTCTATTGAAATATAGAAAGTTGAAATATTCCAAAAAATGGCACTACAGCATGTAAAAATGTAAAGATATGGTCTGGCTGGGAACTCTCAATGGTGAAAATCCAATTATCCGAATCTTCTTGGTTCCTTCCTCACCGCGCATAGACAGACAACTTCTCCAAGATCTAATCCCTTCCGATTCAGCTCCAGCATATGCTGAGTCTGAGTTTGAGTCTGTACTGCTCTGCATCCCCTCACAGGCAACCTTACCAAGGCCCGAACAGCTGCCCAGAATTCCTGAATGTCACGATAAGCCAGGTATCCCCAAGTCCAATCAGGAGAAATCCTGGTATCAATAAGCCAATATATGTGCCACATCCTTAATTGACAGTACAGCCAGGCACGTCATCTTCCACTCTCTCCAGGAATCCATAACGTAGCCAGCGGGGTATGTCAGTTGGACAAGATGAAAGAGGGTTCTCCTTTAACCAATCTCCTTATGGTGAAAATGTGATCAATAGCGTTCAGAGACCAGCTGACCAGATCCATAATTTTAATTTCCAGTTCAGAAAATGTTTAAAGAAAGGCTCTAAAGCACAAAGAAGCATCAAATCAGGGTAGATAAGGAGGGGTTAGGGAGAGAAGAAAAAGGCGACCGTCTCCGCTGAGAGCAAGAAGAGATGTTGTGTTTCTCTGAAGCTCAGTTCAGCTCAGATGATTCAGTTCATGTCAGCTGCAGTTAATTTGCTGCAGATGAGACAAACTGTGATATCAGAGAGGAATCACTGAGCTGCACTGACCCAAAACATCAATTTACAAACTGCTCAGAGACGTTCACACATTATTGTCCAATGAACACAAGTTTGGTGAGCAGCCAGAGTTCATCCTGACATTTATTTTACTGCTGTTAGAATGATGAAATCACAACTAGACTTTAACTTGTCTGTGGTGGCATTTGGACAATTAAATGATCCTTTAGAAACTAGATAGAAATGTAAATGATTGCCAACACTGTTTTATTATGTTGTACAAACTCCAATAAAAAAAGTGACAAAAATGTCTGTTTAAATCATTAAATTTTCATCTTTATAACCAAGCAATGGCTGAAAACCTGTGATGAAACTTTGTCTTTGCAGCTGCTGATTTATGACGACCAACAAGAAAAACTTTAAAGAATGGAGAAGTTAAAAAAACTCATCATAAATACCTGAGTACACCATCTACTTATTTTATAGTTTATCTCTGTGTCTTTGTTTTCTACAGTGAACTGTGGTTGTTGGTTATCACTCACTCTCAAAATTCCTCCATAATCATCAGATCATTTTTTCACAGCTTTGTTGTCTTTTTTACATTTTACAGTTTGCATCATTGGTTGTCGTTAATGCACAGAAGTCACTTTTGGCAGGATATGTTCTGCTAATATTTTTGTTATTTACTTCCTGGTTGATGATGTTTTGTTGGCAGTTCCACTTTGTGGAAACACACCTGAACATAAGCTCAGTATCACAGTGATTGTGCTTTTACAAGTATCTATATGTAGCCTGTCTACCATATAGATGGGGCCCTAGGTTCTTTTCTCTATCTACTGTTAACAATTCAAGATTATTCAACTCAAATTACCCACAGGAAGCTAACTTACACTAAAACACAATAGGATTTTTTTTTTTTTTTTTTTTTTTTTTTTTTTTTTCTTTCCAAGATGGCGCCACGGTAGGCAGCCTGTTACTGCAGCTCCCAGGTTACTTCCCTTTCTTGTGTGTTTTTCTTGTATTTTAAGGTTTTCTTTCAGACTCTTAGTTTCGTAGTTATATCGGATATCAAACCCGCCATGGACCTGCAAAGTTTCATTAGAGTAGTGGCATTCCTTATACTCTTTTTGGGACTTTTCACCACTTAATCTGGAGAACCGGTGAGCCACTCTATTGTTTACAGCCGGGATCAGCTGTTAGCCCTGTGCAACAGGAGCGTACTCCCGGAGGAGAGACCCGAGATTCCGAAGGAATTACGGCGTCGGAGGAGGGGATGCAGAGCTGGAGCGAAGTACCGGGAGAGGAGGCGACGGTACAAACCGAGCATTCCATCTATTCTCATGGGCAACGTAAGATCTTTACCCAACAAGATGGAAGAGCTGACGGCGCTAACCAGACTGCAGTGGGAGTACCAGCAGAGCAGCCTCCTGCTGTTCACGGAGACTTGGCTCACAGATCACACACCGGACTCCGTCGTAACATTGGAGGGCTTTCAGCTGGTGAGAGCGGACCGGAGCATGAGGGAGAGTGGTAAGAGGAGAGGTGGGGGACTGGCGATGTACGTTAATGAGAGATGGTGTAACCCAGGACACATCACTGTGAAGGAGCAGCGCTGTACCAAAGACATTGAACTGTTAGCGGTTAGCGTTCGGCCATACCACCTGGCCCGGGAGTTTTCACATGTTATTGTGTTAACTGTTTACATCCCGCCGTCGGCCGACGCTACAGCAGCCTGTGAGGACATCCACACCACCGTCTCTCAGTTACAGACGGCACATCCGCAGTCCCTGATTATCATCTCTGGGGACTTCAACCATGCCTCACCTTCTTCCACTCTCCCTAACTTCACCCAATATGTTGACTGCCACACAAGGGACAATAAAACTCTAGACCTGCTGTTTGCTAACACAAAGGAGGCTTACAGCTCATCACCTCTACCCCCGCTTGGCCACTCAGACCACAACCTGGTCATTCTTCACCCCACCTACACCCCCATTGTGAAGAAGAAACCCCCCACCAAGAAGATAATAAGACTGTGGTCTGAGGACTGCAGTGAGGCCCTGAGAGACTGTTTTGAATCTACAGACTGGCAGGAACTCTGCAGGCCTCATGGTGAGGACATTGACGCCCTCGCCCACTGCATCACAGACTACATGAACTTCTGTGTGGAGAACACTGTGCCAACCAAGAAGGTACGGTGCTTCTCCAACAATAAACCGTGGGTGACCCCAGAGCTGAAGGCCCTGCTGAACGAGAAGAAGAGGGCCTTCAGATCTGGAGACAAGGAGGAACTGAGGAGAGTGCAAAAGGATGTGAAATACAAGATCCGGAGAGGCAAAGAGAGCTTCAGGAGGAAGATGGAGGAACAGCTCCAACATAACAAAGTCCGAGAAGTCTGGAGAAACATGAAAAAAATCTCTGGCCACTTCGAGGACAATGGAGGAGCCACAGTGTCTGCTGACCGGGGGTGGGATAACGACCTAAACCTGTTTTTCAATAGATTTGACTCTGGGTCGTTGACCACCTCCCCCACCCCTCAGCTCCCATCTGCCCCCCTCCGTATGCTGACCCCCCTCTCTCCTGGTGTAGTGCTATCATTGCCTGCACTCTCCTCACCCTCACCTACAGCGGAGCCAGCCCCATCACCCACCCCAACCCAGCCTCACATCCACCTCACAACTGATCAGGTGAGAAGTCAGCTCAGAAAGACGAAGATCAGGAAGGCAGCGGGTCCAGATGGAATCAGCTCCAGACTGCTCAGGGACTGTGCAGACCAGCTCTGTCAGGTGGTAATGCATATCTTCAACCTGAGCCTGAATCTGGAGAGGGTTCCTGAACTGTGGAAGACTTCCTGCATAGTTCCAGTGCCAAAGATCGCACAGCCCAGGGAGTCCAACCACTACAGACCTGTGGCCCTGACTTCTCACCTGATGAAGACCATGGAGAGGCTCATCCTGCACCACCTCCGCCCACTGGTGAGCTCAGCGCTGGACCCCATGCAGTTCGCCTACCAGCCCGGCATTGGGGTGGACGATGCCGTCATCTACCTGCTGCACAGATCCCTCTCTCACCTAGAGCAGGCAGGAAACACTGTGAGGGTCATGTTCTTTGACTTCTCCAGTGCTTTCAACACCATCCAGCCTGCACTACTGAGAGGGAAGATGGAGGGAGCCGGAGTAGACAGTCAGCTGACGGCATGGACCATCGACTACCTCACCAACAGACCACAGTATGTGAGGTGCCATGACTGTATGTCTGATGTGGTAGTCTGCAGCACGGGGGCGCCACAGGGCACGGTCCTCTCACCCTTCCTGTTCAGTCTGTACATCTCAGACTTCAGGTACAACTCGGACCACTGCCACCTACAGAAGTTCTCAGATGATACGGCCATCATCGGATGTGTATCAGATGGGAACGACCAGGAATACAGGGGGGTCATCAGTGACTTTGTCGGCTGGTGTGAGAACAACGCACTCCAAATCAACGCCAGCAAGACGAAGGAGATGATCATAGACTTCAGGACGAAGCCACCCCCTACAGCACCGGTGAACATCCAGGGAAAGGACATTGAGACAGTGGTCTCCTACAAATACCTGGGTGTTCATCTCAATAACAAGTTGGACTGGACTACAAACACAGATGTCCTGTATAAGAAGGGCCAGAGTCGACTCCACCTGCTGAGGAGACTGAGGTCCTTTGGTGTCTGCAGGACTCTGTTAAAGACTTTTTATGACTCAGTGGTAGCATCTGCCCTTTTCTACGCAGTGGCCTGCTGGGGGGGGTGGATGCACCGAAAGGGACAGGAGCAGGATCGACAAACTGGTGCGGAGGTCTAGCTCTGTGTTGGGATGTCCTCTGGAGTCTGTGATGGTGATGGGTGAGAGGAGGATGTTAGCAAAGCTGACATCCATCATGAACAACCCCCATCACCCTCTGCATGAGACCGTGGGTGAGCTGAGCAGCTCCTTCAGTCAGAGACTGAAACATCCTCGCTGCAGGAAGGAGCGCTTTCGCAGGTCATTCATCCCAACAGCAGTTAGACTGTACAACACTTCATAATGTCTTGAGTCACTTGGACACTTTACCTCCTCTGCCATCACTTTATCCATACAGTCAGATACATTTTATTTATTACACTCACCCATATAATGCATACCGTGTATGCTGTGTACCTTACCGGCTACAAATGTATATAATATTTTGATATCTGTATATAGTGTTTTGATGTGTGTGTATATGTGTGTATATGTACATGTGTGTATTGACTATATATTTTCTGTATATAGTGCTTATGTATATGTGTATAGTGTTTTTCTATTTTATTTTATTCTATTCTATTTTTAGTTTTCTGTACTGAGCTGCTGTAACGCGCAAATTTCCCCGTCGTGGGATCATTAAAGTTTTATCTTATCTTATCTTATTAGCAACAGAGCATGTACATTTACTACCAACATCTTAACCCTTAAAGAGAATGATCTTTACTATAAACACAATAAACACAACAGTATTTGAAATTAAAAGAGTCAATTTACTGATAGTTCAACGAAAATAAAAGAGATATCCAAAACTAAAGTCCTTTCTGTTATTCAACTTAAATTTCAAATCATCCTTATCATTTGTAACAGGCCGGCAACTAAACGTTGCAGGCCTGAGTCGAGGCTGGAGATCGCTGTGACCCAAAACTCAATGGTCGTTTCACTCCACCTGGAGCAACAAAATAAAATGGTGGTACCTTTTTGAAAGACAAGTGTCCAGCAGAAAGAAGCTAGCCAGCAGGCCTCAACTCCAAAGCAGAACAGAAGCTCTCAGGAATCACTGCAGAATAAGATGGACTTCACGTCCACTAGAGGAACCACGGGAGTCCCTGGGTCACTCTAATTGTTGCTTGGATGCTATCTCTTTCCAGGCCCACAAAATGTCCAGACAGGGCAGCTGTCTTGAAGCTGGGTTAGCTACTAGCCGCTTACAGTCCGGTCGCTCAGTCATTAGCTACTCACTTCACCAACGAACAGCAAACTTCAGGTCGACATTTGCTATTTTCACGATGGCCCACAGTCTCTAACTTGCCTAACCGACAATCCAAAATGTTTGTAGCCATAAACTTTTACCTCCCATCTCTGCGGGAATCCGCCTCTCTGCAGTAGCTCCTCTGGTGCTCTCTCTCTCCCACTCCACCTGTGACTCGTTCACTTCCACTCGGAAAAAACAGCTCTTTCAAAGAAATACAGTTTTTTAAAACCAAAAGAAATTTACAATAATTAAAACAAATGGTCTTTAACATTCTTAACATTTCAGCCATGAACTTATCACAACAAGCTATATTTTAACTGTTTTTAACCAAATATCACATATTTATTATGAACTGCTTATTTATAACAGTTTCCCATTTTTTAACCGGGCTACATATACCAAAATAAAAGTAGACTCTGTGGTGGAACTTCCCTTTCCAAATAAAAAATATCACAAAGAACTATTGAAGAGTTTAACAACTTTAATACCAAAATCATCAAGACACAGGTCGCAGCATAACTCTGTTTTGCCAAACAGGGACAGAGTTCTGACAACTAAACTCTACAAACTGACAGTTCTTATAGTAAGATAACTGTGGCAGCTGCATGAGCTCACACACATGAGCTCACATACACACACTGTGTACACAGCACCCACAGTACAGGCACATATGTTTGGTTAGACTATGTTTTAAGCTGATTTCTCCAAAACCTGATGGTATGAGGTACAAGCAAAGTATCATTTACCATGATTTTTACTGCAAATAAATAAAATATAACATGGCACCATCCCACCAGCCTGCTGTCCACACAGACTAAAGCAGTGGGACATGGGATGGAAACTATCAGACTTACCTTCAGTGAAATGAGTTCTCACAGTTTACTTCAAGACTGCAAACATCTCCAACTTTGTTACATAAGTAATAATTTAAATGATACAGCTTTATTAACATTGAGCATTAGTATGAACATCTAATAAGTTATTATTCTCTTAGTTTTATCATTTCCTTCATTCACTGCATTAAAAACAGGATTTTCATCAGTACATCATGAGGAATTTTAAGGCAGCACAGAGAAATTCTCGTGGAAATTAGTGGATACTAAAAATTTTGGTATTGATCTGATACCAAGTACCAATACTGATACTCTTAAGTGATAAAGGTAGCTCATATAGAGGAGAGGAGTCTGTCATGATTTATGAGACGATTCACAGTTTAAAACCGGTACACATTTTAATGAGCACTAAATCACTGAGATCTCTACTTTCCACAATCATTAGGTACACAATAAAACACCTTTCAGCTTTTCATTTATGGAATCTTAAATATCTTTGTGTTTAAAACACTTTAGGTCAGCTTCTGTTTTACACTTGTGTATATTATTGGAAGATCTGAATGTCTGCAGGTAATCAGTTCACTAAAGCAACAACTATGATCACCAATAACACTGTGATGTTAACTAATGCTGAAGAACTGACATGAGTCTGTACTGAAGCATCACTCTCACCATTATATGAGCTACCTGGATATTTTCCTCTCTGAAAGGACTGTGGCAGTGACCTCTGACCCCTGTGCTGGGTCTGGGTCTTTCTGAGGGATTTCCTTCCTCCTCTCTTCGTTTCTTCTTTCATGTATTTAAATAAGTTGGTGGTTTTGCCATAGGAGATAATTTCCTTCCAACATGATGCTCCTCGTTCTCACTAAGTGCAGCCTACACGGCTCTGCTCAGTGCTGCTGAGTCATGTGACTGCATGACAACTCATCACAGCAGAGCAGGGAGGGGGTGTAGCAATGCGTGCCTCCATGAGAGGAGGTGTTTGTACAAACATGTCTCCTTTCTGATGAATGGCACCAACATACTCAACTGACAGAAGACAAACAAATTAAAGATTCCATCCTGTTAGTATTGATCTAATACCAATATAATGACAATAAAGGTATTCTATTCTATTCTACTATCAATATTTGGGTTGATGTGCCCACCCGTAGTGGAAATTTGTCCTCCTCCCTCATGGCATAGAGGAGGCTTTAACGTGTAAATCCTGACCTCAACCCCACTGAACACTTATGGGATCAGCTTGGGTGTGCTGTTGAAGAATGGGATGCCATCCCACAGAAGTGTGTGACCAAGCTGGTGACCAGCATGAGGAGGAGGAGGTGGCAGGCTGTTGTGGCTGTGTGTGGTTCTTCCACATGCTGCTGAGGCCCCTGATTGTTCAATGAATAATTTGTTGCATTGTTAATATGTCTTGTTTCTTCAGGCTTCAGTCATCCAATCCAATAAACAACACCAAACAAGAGTCAATAGCTGAATCAGCTGTTTGGCTTTGGCAGAGAAGATTTGGCAAGTTTTTTATGGGCACAACCCACAAATGCATTTTCATTACAAATGTGGCTCCATTTAAGGAGAAATAAACAGGCTTTCCAACAGTATAAGATTTATTGTCAAGAAGGATTTTTACAACAAAGAAATAATCAAACAAACAGAAACCTCCAAACTTTTTGTTTATTGACAAAATTTGTAAAATGTTTTGTTTTTAGTGGTGCAGAAATCAGCAAAATAACTGTCAAGTGAATCAGTGTGTGTGTGCTGGGCTGATGTGTGTTTCCTCTGCAGGTGAAGGTAGAAAGTGTGTGTGAGCTGATGTGAATTCAGCAGCATGCCGGTGCCAGTATTTGAACAGTTCAGCGGTTTTTCCACCACAAACACACTGGGTGAAAAACGGGTTCAATTCTGGCCCCGCAAACTAGCTGGTCTCAAACCAAGAACGCATGATGAAAGCGGCAGAAGGACGTGAGTCTGCCATCTCAACATAAACTTTTCTACCCTATTACATGTGTATTACATGAGAAAAGCGAAGCGATTTTCACAGCTGTGAATTAGGTTCGGTCTTAAGGCTGAACTTCCTGCTTTGTATCAGTTCATATCACAGATAAAAGGACACAAAGTGCGTACTTGTCGTCTTGCTCGTATTTTCCGTCTGTGTTTACCTCTGTGCTGCACACAGATGCTGCAGTAGTTTTCTTTGGACCCTAAAATGTGTTCGCAGCACAACAAAGGGGAGCGTGTTCTCCCATGTTTGCGCGCTTCGGCTTCCGTGTCCAGACGAGGACCCGCCCACTCTCATATGTAAAGGCACTGTTGCCAACTCTTCAGCAAGGAAAGTAGCTATTGGCTGTCCTAAAAGTCGCTATATGACATCATCACCTAATTTGCATAATTAGTTATTTGAATGTAGTTGGAATCGAGGATGTAGGACAGAGGAATAACATCTTTGGAGAGACAAAAAGTGAAGAAAAACACCCTGAATATGTTTAGAGCTACTAGAGCTGGGCGATATGGACCAAAATAATATCTCAATATTTTTTACTTGAATGGCGATATACAAAATATCTCGATTTTTTTTCTTACCAAAGGTATAAACAAAAAGGCACTTCTGAGTCAAAGCTACATGTCCCAAATGTCACACAGGCACTTTTATTAACATTCAAATAATAAATAATAATGCACCTCAAATTAATTAATGTTGTTTTCCTCCATAACAAAAGACTCGCAGCTGTGCTATTAAAATGTAAACAGAAAAGATACAGAGCGAAAATAGCAAAAGGCTGACTTATTCTTTAAAAAGCCAGTCTGCAGTGAAGTAGACTTCACCACAGTGAAGAAGAAGAAGAAACAGCCTTTATTGTCCCACAGAGGGGAAATTTGGGTGTAACAGCAGCCGCAGTTATTATAAATATAAATAAAAATATAATAATTTACACTATTAAGAAAAGAATATATATATATATAAAATCAACAAACAAGATTAACCTTAATACTACTAATAATAACACTATATACAATGTACATGATGTGCCTGTGTGTTGAACCTTAACAGGCCGGACTATTTACAGTATATTATATATTATCCTACATTGTGTAGGTTATTGTGGTTTTTGTTGGGAGCAGTGATGGTTATAAAGTCTTACAGCTGCTGGGAGGAAGGATCTGCGGTAACGCTCCTTTGTGCATTTAGGATGCAGCAGTCTGTAACTGAAGGAGCTCTCCAGCTCAGCAACAGTTTCATGCATGGGATGGGAGACCTTGTCCATCAGTGATGTTATTTTGGTCAGAGTCCTTCTGTCTCCCACCACCTGCACTGAGTCGAGAGGACATCCTAGGACAGAGCTGGCTTTCCTGATGAGCTTGTCTATCCTCTTCCTCTCAGCTGTAGACAAGCTGCTGCTCCAACATACTGCTGCATAGAAGATGGCTGATGCCACTACAGAGTCATAGAAGGTCTTCAGGAGTGTCCCCTGCACTCCAAAAGACCTCAGCCTTCTCAGCAGGTAGAGTCTGCTCTGACCCTTCCTGTAGAGCGCATCAGTGTTATGAGTCCAGTCCAGTTTATTGTTTAGGTGAACACCCAGGTACTTATAAGAGTCCACTATCTCAATGTCCACTCCCTGGATGTTCACCGGTGTCCGTGTGGTGGGTCTGCGCCTGCGGAAATCCACCACCAGCTCCTTGGTTTTAGCGGCGTTGATCAGGAGATCAGTGCTTCCTCCTCTGTAAGATAACAAACATGTAAACAAACTTCCATCCTTCAGTCAGCAGGATTTGTGAATCCATAGACATAAACGCTGACATATCACAGCAACCGGCCCACCTGCTCAATGCTGCGTCGTATCCACCAGCTGCGAACAGACCCACTTCTGCTATTAAGGTCACATGACTTATGGTACATACTAACATCCAGGTATTCTTGGGGGTCCGGGCGATGCTAAAGCTTCTGAACAGACGCAGCACGAAGGCTGTATGTACACAAAACACGGCAATAGTGGAGGATTTTGAGTTAACAACAAACTCTCCAAAAGTCGCCAACGTCACCAGGAAAACTCACTAAATTTTTCGCTTTTTCTGAAAAGAGTCGCTGGGGGGTGGGTCTGAAAAGCCGCTAAATCTAGCGACAAAGTAGCTAAGTTGGCAACACTGCGTAAAGGAGCGGTTTGCAAGGTGGAAACGCGGGCTGTTCCTAAGCTTTTCGCAGGTTCTTTTGGGAACAGCACGAGCACCGGCACCGGAACCCCGGTGGTGGAAAAGGGTGCAGTGTGAGGACAGAGAGGAGGGAGTCCCTCCCTCTAAAACCACTCTGTGTGGGGAACATGAGAGAAATCACAGAATCACTTATTATTAGATTTACTGCACCTATGAATGCTTCTGCTCCTTTGACACCTCAGATTAAACCGTTTAGCTCAATAGATTCAAACACTGGTTCTGTCATGTAACCCTGTGGCAGCGAGTACAGAGGACCCCAAAGCAGGACTCACTGGGCAAGAATTAAACTCAAAATGCAGCTTTATTAAATTTAATGCATCACATAAACAAAGCTGGACAGCTGACAGCAGCACAAGAAACTAACCCAAGTGAAAAACTTGACCTGGACATGAGCGAGAGCATGAGGGCACACAGCAGGAGAAACAAACAACAACACAACAAAGAACAAATGGAGACTGAGGCAATAAACACACACAGGTGACAATAGAAAACACAGGAAGCAAAACTAGATGCACCGCACAAAGATCAGACACACCAACAGGAAGTAACTAAACACAAAGACCAGGACTAGGACACATGAACTTGACACAAGGGCAGGGGATACACAATAAACACACAACACTCACTCAACCTGAAACACACAAAAACCCACAACCAAAGAATAAATCAGCAATCAAAACTAGGAGCCAAAATAAGGAAACAACATAACACTTTAACAGAATATCAAAGAACAACAACAAAAAATACCCACAAAGCACTGGCAAACAGATCAGAATGATGACAGGTTGGTATAGATGGAAATGTTCTGAGATGATTTTCCTCTTGAGATCTTTCAGGATGACTGTTGAAGACTTTGTCCCGTTGTCGGCTCATTTGTTGTGCAGATTTTGTTCAGGTTGTTTTTGCTCCTCCTCACTCTGAGACTGAAATATTGGAATTGTTGCCATAATGTGTTCAGCTTTTCCTAGCAACACTGTCCAACAGAGTGCTTCATGTGTTTGAACTCATTTACTTGTTTATCTTGTTTAAATTTTCCAAATACAAATGGTTAAAATGTGACAGTCAGACTTTTGACAAACTAAGAGCATTTTACCCCATTCTGCACAATCTGCTCTTTTTCAGTTGTTTATTTTGAATATTTTGTAACCACTTTTTCAACAACTATGTGTATATTTTGTCTTAAGATTTGTATAATTTAGTCTAATAGTGCTAAACTGTGACAGTCCAACCAGTTTGACCTGTAACACAGCTGGATTCATTCTTCTAAAAAAAAAAAACAGAAAAAAACCCCAAAAACATATATATGTATGTTTTGCTTCCTGCTGAAGTCCACGATCAGTTCCTTCGTTTTGCTGACGTTGAGCAGGAGGTGGTTCTCCTGGCACCAGTTCTCCAGGCGGGAGACCTCTCTCCTGTAGGCTGTCTCCTCATTTTGGGAGATCAGTCCCACAACAGCAGTGTCATCAGCAAACTTGATGATGACGTTGGACTCTGACGTAGCCTCACAGTCATGGGTGTACAGTGAGTACAGCAGAGGGCTGAGCACACAGCCTTGGGGGGATCCAGTGTTGAGGGTGAGGGAGGATGAGGTGAGGTGACCCACTCGTACCACCTGTGGTCTGCTGGTCAGGAAGCTGTGAACCCACCTGCACAGGGATGGGCCCAGGCCCAGGTCCAGCAGCTTAGAGACCAGCCTGGAGGGAACTATGGTGTTGAATGCTGAGCTGTAATCTACAAACAGCACTCTCACATAGTTCCCCTTACCAGTGTCTATGTGTGAAAGGGTCTTGTAGAGGAGGAAGGATATGGCATCGTCTGTGGATCTGTCAGGCCGGTATGCGAACTGTAGTGGGTCGAGGGTGGTGGGCAGTGAGGAGGTGATGAATGTCTTGATGAGTCTCTCAAAACACTTCATCACCACTGAGGTGAGCGCTATGGGCCTGAAGTCATTGGGGCTGCTGGGGTGTGGTTTCTTTGGGACAGGGACTATGATGGACTTTTTAAAGCAGGTGGGAATCACACACAGTTTCAGTGAGAGGTTGAATATCAGTGTAAACACAGGTGCCAGCTGGTCAGCGCAGGTCTTAAGGACACGTCCACTAATACCGTCTGGTCCAGCCGCTTTCCTGGTGTTTACACGTCTAAACGCCCTCCTCACGTCGCGCTCCGTCACAGTGAGTGTCTCCGCCCCTCCGGCCGGGAGCGCAGCGGGCTGTCGGCTTCCCGAGTCAAAGCGCGCAAAGAAGAGGTTGAGTTCATCAGCCAGAGAAGCGTCGGCACTCACCGGGTGTGTGTGTGGTGCTTTGTAGTCCGTGATGGTGCGTAGTCCCTGCCACAGTCCCCTGGAGTCAGACTGTTGTAGTTGCTGTTCCAGTCTGCGGCTGTAGCGATGTTTAGCCTCTTTCACCGCTCTGCGGACGTTGTATGATGCAACCTTGTAGTGCTCCATGTTCCCAGAGGCGAGGCCGGAGTTGTAGGCAACGGTGCGGGACCTCAGGGCGGCGCGGACAGATTTATCCACCCACGGCTTCTGGTTGGGAAAAGTCCTGATGGTCCTCCTAAGTGAAGTGTCTTCAACAACTTTCCCAATAAATCCCACAACAGTTTCCGTAAACTCCTCGATGTCTCTGCCCGCGCTGCTGCGAAACTGGAGCTTCAGTGAATGTTCATCATATTTTGATCAAAGAGAGTCTCGCTATGAGGGGCCATTTACTCAGACTTCCTCCGAGTAGCCAATAACTCATGTTTTGGGTCAGTGCAGCTCAGTGATTCCTCTCTGATATCACAGTTTGTCTCATCTGCAGCAAACTAACTGCAGCTGACATGAACTGAATGATCTGAGCTGAACTGAGCTTCAGAGAAACACAACATCCTGATATTCACTGTGAAGCTTTGAATGGAAAAAGACAGAAAAACAACATGTGGATCCTGGAATAATGGCAGCTTCTATCTTTAAAGGACTGAAGAGGAAGAAGTTTACAAGGAATCATTGAGAACAGTTTCAAACATCAACTGATTGAATCCATGAATCTGAAAACGTGTTTGTGAGTGAAAGAGACAGACATGTACAGACTGAACTATCTGTTCAACAGTCAGAGTTTGTCTGACAGGAGGACACTCTTTACACTCAACTCAGCACAGAGACACTGAGGAACCAGGAAACCAGAACCCAAATCCAGGATAAAGAGGTTCAGTGAATGTGGTGTTGAAGGTGTGGAGGTGGATCAGAGTGTCAGAGGAGACTTTGTAGAAGGACAGAGTGCCAGCAGGACAGTCCACATACACTGCTACTCTGTTAGAGACAGAGGAGGAGGAGTAAGAGGAGGAAGTTTCTTGGTTGTTGTTACAGATGTAACCCTTAACGTCAGAACAGTTCAGACTCCAGGACTGATCATTCATTCCAAACACACAGTCATCTCTGTTTCCTTTCCTACTGATTCTTCTGTAACTCACTGATATGTGAACCTCTCCTCTCCACTCGACCTCCCAGTAACAGCAACCAGTCAGACCATCTCTACACAGCAGCTGAGGCCAAACATCAAATCTGTCTGGATGATCAGGATATGACTGAACCTCCTCCACGTGTGTCACCTTCCTGTTGTTGTCAGACAGTTTGAGGTTTGTGTTCACTGTGTTTGTGTCGATTGTGAGTTGACAGGAATCTGATGGAGAGAACAAACACAATCCAGCTGCAGTTATTGATCCATCATCTGTTCATTGATTGACACTTTGATGATGACTCCTGACATCAGAGATGTGAATGAGTGATGTGACAGTTTGAAGATGGTTGAATGTGTGCTGCTTTGTTTTCATCAATCACATTAAAAACACACTTACACTTCCTCAGACCTGGGATCAGCCATCGGACTCCAGCAGGCTCCACCCTGAAAGGAGGAGGGGGGTCAGAGCAGCACAGTCTCTTTCAGCATGCACACATGGACATTACATCACTCTCAGACACACACTGTATATCATAATTACAGCAAATAGTTATCATGAGCCTTAATAAAGATCATTTGTGTGAATAATTTTAATACTTTATTGCAAAATCTTGAACTGTGGAAATGAAACTCCTGAAATCACAGCCCACATTTTTCAGTCACTTAAATATTTTAATCAAATCTCAAAAGTCTGTGCATGGATAGGATTTTTTTGTATTATGCTAGCAGTAAATTTCCTTCATGATGTTTATAATTCTGTTCTCTAAGATTTTACATAATGATCAAAGATGTGGATTCAACAGGCTTATTTTCCTCAACTATAAACCTAAGTTCTCCCCTAACATATAGTAACTCAGTTACTCATTAACAGTGGTGGTAACAATTTTTATTTTAATAAAATTTGTTTTCATTTTAATTTCAATTTCACTAATTTCAATTTTCCAGATATTCTCACATTTGTTTTCCTGATTATATGTAATGAGAGCACCATCCAAATTCAAAAGGCTCCTATTCTAAAATGTCTCTGGAAACATTCCCATCAATGGGAACAATTTTATTTGAAATTATTCTTAAAAATCAGCTGTCATGCTATTTTTTCTGATTTGATTTAATTAATTGCTCTCTCAATTTCCTGGAATGAATATACTAGGAAAATGTGAATAAATGTTTACATCTGGCAGTGAGAGATGGAGAGTTGACCCAAAGGAGGTCTTGTGATGATTCTGTGTGATTTCAGTTCAGTTCATTCAGTTTGAAGCAGTTTTTGGATTGTTTGTCACAGTAAGACAGCCATGAAATCAAACCTACTCTACAGCAGGTTCATTCAGTGTAAACAGGATTCAATGATGGAAACCGTAACAGTCAAACAAACTGCAGCATTCTTGATGACTGCAGCAAGTAGCAGTAGGAGCAGTAGGAGTTGATTGTGACCTCTGCACTGATAATAATAAACTGATCAATGGAAAAATCAGTGATTAACACAGGAGCAACAAAGTGAGTTAGAGCAGAGTGCTAACTCTACAAGGAGAAAGGGGCCCTGGTTTTACATGGACCTGTTCCTAAAGCAAAGCAAGAGATGAACTGAGACCACATGACTTACATGTTACTGTGCACACATAACTGTTCTGGTGTTTGCAGTTACATCAACAATACCTCTTTGTCAGCCACTGGACAAAAGCATAACACAGGACATAGTGAGTCATACAGATGGCTTTGAGTGCTCATAGTAGAAAAGCTCTATACAAGATCTAGTCCATATTCTGAGTTGTGATACTCATGTCATGGTTCTGCAGGTTAGAAGGTTGATAAGTTTTTAAACCTCTATAATGATTTTAATGCTGCTGTATACAGATACAGGGTGGTTGTATCTTCTTTATTAAACTTACACTATTCCCTTACTGAACTGGCTACAAAGAAAAAAAAAATCCTTGTCATTATTTTTATTATAACCAAGCAGCAACAAATCTTACATTTGTTTTAGATCATTGTGTGTTTTTACTTTTATTACTTTCATATAAATTAGTTCTGTTAAAAATGCACTGGTCTAATCAAAAAAGGACGTTGACTAAAAGAAAAACATGACAGTGGTGAGTAGAGCAGATAACAACAATTAATCTTAATGCTAATAACTAAATGCTGACATAACTCCCACCAACACTACATTATTTTTTGTTTACTGTGATGTTTAAAGCAGCCTGGTGAGTCCATCTCTCCTGACTGTGATGTGTTTGAGTCTAGTGTGCACAGCTAGCAGTCAGAGTCAGGACACCATTAAATGACAGTTAGCATAGCTAGCAGGCTGAAAGAATGTAGAAGCTACTAGTTTCAGTATTAGCACTTTACTACCAGTCAGCTTGGTCTTAGGCATTATTACCAAAATAAAAATGGTCTCTGCCAATTTCAGAATAATATTTTTCCAGTTGTTTTGTAGGACACCAGAAATTGAGAGATTTAGAGGGTGAAATTTGCAATCTTTGATATTTATTTTGTAGTTAACTGATGAAAGTTACATCAACCTGTGAATGCTAAGATATGAAAATGAGATGAAATGAAATGTGTACATATTTTCTAAGTTACTAAGATGCATTGGTGTAAATTATTGTGCTATATATGCACAGTGTGTATTTATTGTATTTTCCATACTGTAGTGTAAGGTAAGTAGTTTTGAGATACAGGAGCCTCTCCCAGCTGCCATGAGAAAATTACAAAGAAGCCACATGTATGATTTCTTCATACTGGATATACTGTAAGTGTTTTTGGAACATTTACAGAGTACTATAGTGAAGGACAGAGAAAAGATTGACCTCCTCCTCTCTTACACTGCAAAAACTGACAGTCTATCTAAGTCTAATAATCTTACATTGAGCCAAAAAGTATTTTTGATCTTGTTTTGAGAGTGATATACTAAGCAGGAGCTGAATGTGTAAGATTATAACACTTGTTTTTAGAATATATTACTTTTATTTCTTACTTAGTTACTAAATCCTTAAACTAGTTACTTTACATGCATTTTAGGCTAAATTATATCACTGAGACACTGTTTGAGGTCACATTGTATATTTCATAACCATTTTTAGATGCGAAAGCTTATTTTAAGGCCTCTCAGTAATAAGTCGCTTAGGCTTTTGTTGGCCCATCATTAACACATTTATTTACAATATTTACAAAGCTGCAGTGTAACATTTTATGTAGTAAGAATCCACAGCCCCAACATAGGCAATAAATCACAGCACATCTTCCACTGTTTCATTTCAACTTTTAAGTGCAATGACATCATCAAGGTTATATTTTGTCAGAACATACATACTGCATTTGAAACTGACTGGATAATATGATGTAGGATCAACTAGCTTTTCAGCATCTATAAACTCTGTTGCTTGGGTGAGATTAGGAACTACAATTTTATATGCTAAAAAATCTGTATTAAAGCCCACAGTCTCATAAAGCTGGTATTCAAAACAGTATAATGAACTGTCTACCACATAAATGTTTTTAATAAGTCCAAAAACAGGAACTGTGTCACTCACACTGGTGATTATTAGAGACTTTTCACTTATGTACTTGTTCCCATTGAGAATAAGCCATTTTACTTTGACTCCATGTTGTATGCCACCTATCCCCAAAAAATCTCTTATCTTTGCTGCAATATACTCAGGATTTTTCACTTCAGAGAGAGGACCCAATTCCTTCTCATGTACAAATATTGGATGCTCAGTGCCCAATTCATTTTGACAGCATTCAGAAAGCTGATTATGGTTCACAAGTGACTTACAGACATTTCTGAAGTTCAATTTAGATGCCCATTGTTTAAAAAAACAGTGCTTTGATTCGAATCTCATACACATGTGCCTTATCACAGGCCCCAGATGAAGAATCTGAGCAGGGAGATGCAACAAGTAATGTTGCTTAGGTATTATATTATTCTCAGGAAAAAGTTTCTTAAACTGTTTCAAATGCTGTTCAATCATATTCTTCAGTCTGAACACACTTTGTACAGATAAAATAGGGGCAAAGAGTATCTGAACAATCTTAATTAAGTCCAAAACAAACTGAACATATTCATTTTTCTCTATACTGTTGAGCAGAAAAGGCATGATCTTCAACAGTATCAGCATTTGCCCCGAGGACTGTTTCAGTTTATTGTCATTAGATGCCAAGGTAGTGACACTGATAGGGCAGGGTTTGTCACGTATGTCTATTGGTGACAAAGGAAAACTCTGCATGGCAGAATTGAACACATCCAACTCCATCTGTCCAGAGAGAACAAGGTGTTTTAGCACACACTTAATTTCCATGGGTGCAACACCCTCAAGAATGATGTGCATTATATCCTGTGGTGTTTGTTGAATGAGGTCAAAGGCTGGGAAATCAATCAGCTTGCTTCTTCTGTTTATACCATAGGTGGTTTTGAGAGATGATTTCAAGAAGTCTGTGCAAGCCTTTTCTATTTCACAGCACTGCTTAATATGTTTTTTCATTGTCCTTTTAGTAAAACTTAGTTCATTAAAATTAATTTGCATTTCATCAAAGGTACATTCACAATGCCTACACTTACTATATGCAAAACCAACTCCTTCCTTGAAACCAGCAAGCTCATGTTGGGCAAGTGTGTCACCACAGACCGAAACTACAGCGCCAAATAAATCCATGCTACCACGCTGTGTTTGGATTTTGACACCATTATAGAGCAACTTTAAGTCTTCATTAATCCTTTGTAATACAAAATCAACACCACATTTGTCAATATCATCAGCTTTTGCTATAGCAAGGAGTCTGATTGCAGCAAGCTTTGACCTAAACTTGGGGTCTATGTTTCCTAAAGTATAATAAAACATGAATAATTTATTTACTGAAGCATGTGACCCAAGAGGATTGCATATCTCTATTTCATCAGCATACAAAATTATCTGTAAAGCAGAAGGTTCTTTTGAAAACAGTGGATGGGATTTATAAATGCTCCCATCAATAATGTCATACAAAAACCCATCTTTG
Source organism: Archocentrus centrarchus (assembly GCF_007364275.1). Lineage (NCBI taxonomy): Eukaryota > Metazoa > Chordata > Actinopteri > Cichliformes > Cichlidae > Archocentrus > Archocentrus centrarchus. The sequence continues at coordinate 8,432,561 of NC_044347.1, read as the reverse complement.
TGGCAACTCTGAGGTGCGGTGTTGATCATGGCAAAAATCCTGGAATTGGACAACTGTTCAAGGCTCCTAATGAGGGGTATATGGTAAAAACTTCTGTTTTTGATGGCAATTACTCTTGACTGTCCTTTGTTAACTCTGCAAACCTTTTGAGACATAACTACCTCCTCTGGTATGACTGGGTTAAAAAGCCTCTGGATTGTGCTGTCCTGAATGTATGTGGAAGCCATCATGGAGAAAGGATCTTGAAAATTTTCCAGTTCTGCCAATACTGCCTCTTGTAGCTGCTCCATATTGTCTGAATGTCTTTGAAAGAGCGACTTCATGGTGTCCTTCATGGTACTGAGAAGAGCAGTTTGATACTGCTGGACTCCAGAGACAATACTGTTGACACCCCTCTGAAACAAAAACAACAAAGAAATATGAGCTATATACAGTTTGTTCAATATGAGACTAGCATTACACTTCTTAAGAACATTCTGAATAGGATTTCATACCAAAATGATCTCTGTCCAGTTCTTGCTCAGAATTCAAAAGTCAGAATTACACTTCTCTGGTGTGCAGACTTTCTTTTTGCTCTTGTTCCTGCACCCTTTTGACCTCTTTTCACACGTGCGTGTTCTCATTACTTAAAAACAACACTGTTCCCACTAAATGCAAATCTAAGTATTAACACTGTAATGCTTTTTTATATGTTTATGTTAAATATGTATCCATCTGGTGCTGGCCCGGCCCGTCTGTCAAATTTCAAAAAGTCAATGTGGCCCCAGAGCCAAAAAGTTTGTGTGTATCCTTGTCACAAAATATGACACTGTTGTAGCTCTGACAGTGGAATTATAAAATGGTCCATAGAATTAGAATTGTAAGTTTACATGCTTTCAAGACCTTTTCCCAGTCTTATTCAAGCACTTTTCAAACTCTATCAAGGACCAATTTTCAAGTCTTTATAAGCAAATTATGACTGTGGTAAAACGCATACTTAAATGCAGACACACATACATATATTCAATATATATTTTATTTCCCTAACACTTAGGTTTGTGCAATACCTGGGATAGGTGACATCTTTCCCGGACACTGATGGTAAATGCAGCTGCACATCTGACGAGATTTTCACTTGCTGTAGCAGCTCCTTCCTGTAGATATGTTGTGTTAATATACATTAAAAAAATAATATAAACACCTGAATGTTAACTGTTAAACATTTTCATTAGCAAACATTGCATCTTACCTGATTATCAGTATTTGGAGTCTGGAAATCCTCAAGCTCCGGACTTGACATTTCATTTGGAATGACAGGTATGTTGACCTCACTGTCGGTCCTTTGCATTCCTTGTGTTTTAGTGGCACAGTCAGAAAAAACTGGTATGTCAAAATGTTCACCTGCAGCATGTGATAAGTCAGATGATGCTGCTGTCATCCACTGGGTAGGAGGGTTCCCAGTCGCAAGATACAGAGCATGAGTGCGTCTGATATGGTAGTAAAAAGAGTTAAAGACTCTGTATTCCTCTGTACAACCATCTATTCCGCATATGACTCGGAAGTTTGGACTGCGGCTATGTGTTTTGTTAATATGGCTCAAGAGAGACTTCAATGTTAAGGCAACAAAAACAAAGCAAATCATACACCTCCAACAGGCCATGTTAAACCGCCAAAAAGAAAAAACAGGGCAGCTAGCTGAATGCAGACAGTCTATTCTTAGCCTAATGAAAATCTTCACTCAAGGCAAAATCAAGTCATGCTAGCACTACAACACACGTTCGTAAACCTCTATTAGAAATGTAAATGTAGCAGAAGAAAGTAGACAAAACGTTCAGTCTAAGAAGCAAGAGCAGAAACAAATACCTTACTGCTTCACATCACTTTTGAGCTGTTGTTGGCGGGCTCATACAGGCGCTGCAGGTCATTACCAAATATGGAGGGGGGTCGGTTACATCAAAACTCTCATTAAATCTAGTTTAAACTCTAGTTATTGTGATTCAGTAAGGGACCACAACAGGAGTAATAATTAAAATGTAATTTATAGTTATAATATCCCCCTATTATGACTGTTATTACTTTACAAGTTTTAGAAACATTATTATGGTCTGCACCTACTCCCCCCTGACTGCCCTCATGTGGTCACGTCTGTCCTGTAACCGTTTGAAGGGGAGCGAAGAAGCAGGCTTGGACTGGATTCTGCTGAGGTAAGGACAACTTTTACAGCATTTGATTTAAAAATTTTGTACTACTGGGAAAACAGCAGCCTCGTCCAGCATTCAGTTTACCCATGGATGGACTATCAGTTCTCATAATACGTCCACAAGTTTTTTGCCACTGTAGCCTAAAAGCCAGCTAGCTAAGCTTGCTTAGCTAATATTAGCTAACAGGTTTGGTCCTGCAATTTACGTTACAATGCGATTTTTTTTTGTTTACCATGACTAACCAATGGTGTTAAAAGTTTGAATATAATTTTCCACATAAAATATGTACATGTTTGATGTAATTAGCAGGACATGCAGACAGACTTGGTACTAATGAACGTAGGAACAGCAGATGCAGATCAGAGGCAGGTGTGCATGTCTTAGCTGAGGGACCTATGCAGGCTGTGGAGGAAAATGCTGAGTTTAGTTTCTGCACTAGTTGAGGCTCCTGTCAATCACTCCGGGTCCACTGTATACAGAAGGAAAATACATGTGTTGTATTTGAAATGTCCATAAGGTGTTGTACTGTTTGAATGGTCTGACATACTTTTGAGCATGATTTTTTGAGCCTTGGCTTAATGTCGTGTTTTTTTTCATGCCCTCAGATAAAGGCGCAATTAAAAGGAAGACACACGGAAATCATGGATGGACTAGATGATGTTACAGTATCAGTTCTAAATGGTATGTCAAGTTTAAGTGTCTTTAATAAAATAAAGTTGTCCATGCTGACATTGGTTTCAAATTTGAATTTTAACTATTTATGTAATCTCAAAACACCCAAATGTCAAAATTTTATTCTATGTATATTTATTTGTAGCTGGGAGATGAAACAGTAAGAGGACAATTTGGATTTTATTTGCCCTGTCAAGTTGAATACCATTAAATTTATAAGGTCCAAGTTTTTCAACTCTAAAAGGTTTATTACTATTTGACCTCTCTTTACAGCTGCCAACATAGATGAGGTTTTAATCCACACCCTCAGTCGTGATGATTTAAGAGATCTTTTTCCTGGTCCAGAAAACTTTCTCAGGAGGAAACAGTTGTGGGCTCATCTTCACAAAGAGGCAAGTTTTTGCTGCCTTTGATCTAAAAACGTGTAGTGCAGTTTTGTTTGTAACACCTACAATATTTATGTTTTGAATTATTTTCTTAGGAGGACTATTCCACCTTACCAGACAAAGCTGGCCCTGGTGAAGCAGGAACTAGGTCTTCACCTAAAGGAACACCTCCATCTCCCCAGACATCCACTCCTTTGGTAAAGAAAACCCCAGAGAAGACTCTACAGCTTCCCAGTCCTCCTGAATATGTGCTCTATACAGATGGTGAGCTGGAACTAGCTCGGAAACACTATTTTGAGATGGCCTGCACTGGTAGAGAGGGAGAAGCTGCCATGTCCAAAGAGCTGAGATGCAGGCTGGTGAGAAACACTGTCACCAGCATGATTTCAATCTTGAGAGCAAATCGACAAGGAGAGCAGTTACGATACCCGTCCAAGTACGATGTTACTGCCATGGCTAAGAAACTAGTGGAGTATTATCCCATGCTACAGGATAACGACTTACCTGCCAAATATGTATGTGATTAAATTTTTTTCACATTTATTTCAGACTTCTGAAATTATATACGTGATATTACGTTTCTTTTTTTCTTTCAACATCTTATTCACCATAGACGAGCATGTACAGTTATCTTCAGAAGAGGATCCTGAATATTAAGTCCCCTCGAAAGAGGCAGGGTCCCACACCAGAGAGGGGCCATTCAAAAAAAGGCGCCACATTGAGTTCTCACCAAGTGACCAGGGAGAAGATGATGATGCAGATTCAAGTGTCGGATCAACGATTCTTTTGCCACCAGTGAGCAGTTCTGATGGCGACAGTTCAGGTAATTGACAAATTCTAATTATGGCAATAATGATGGACGTGAAGGCTGGATGACTTTGATAGATTGGGATGTCTTGATATATTACACTTTAAATTTAAACTTGATTAGGTTTTGATCTGTTGTGACAGGATGTGATTTTTCAATATTCATGTATTTGACTTTCTGTAGAATAACCATCATAAATATATAACACACAATGTTAGGCTTGCTGGCTAAAACACATAGTATCATTTAGATTGATATGTTGGATCCAGTTACTGATTCTGTATTTTCCCCTTTAGTCAACATGGATAGTCTAGCAACACAGGCCAGGCATTACAAGACTCTGCAGGACCTGTATAAGAAGCCAAAACCCAACCGAGATGCTGTTTGCCAAATTCTTGACCTTGAGTTTCAATCAAGAAGAGCCTTCATTGACAGTGATGTTCTGAAAGAAGAAGATAGGCCAACAAAGATTCTAGAGGCATATCCATGTTTCAAGGAGCTTCACAATGTAAGTGACTTACTTTTCATCGTGGCTTTCTTATAAAGCAAGCACTGGTGCAGGTTTTAACATTTACTTGCACTATAGGTGATGGATGAGCTACGGCGGATCCTGGATAAGAACAACAACAAATTCATAACTGAAGTAAAGGCAAGATGGGAGGACTTCTGCTCCATGGTTCAGTTTTATGGTCTTTGGAAGAAGGTGTTAAAGCCACCGATGAACCAAAATAGAGGTTAGTCATTGTGCTATCTTTAATACATCATGTAGCTGTTTTCAGAGACATAAATATGTATAGGATTGTGTATGATAGTGCTGATTAAATAAAACTGGAACAACAGTACTGTTCATGGTGACACCTAATTTTCTGTGGTATCAAGATTAAGTTGCCACTCAAATTTAGATCATTTAGGATTGAACTAAACATTGATTTATTTTGTTCCAGTGGAATGCAACATCGCCCTGTTTAGGGCGCTCCCCACACTCTTCCCCTCACCAACTGCGCCACCCAAGAAGCTGGGACATGCCAGTGAGGCATTGCTTCATGTCCTTCAGGTCAGAGTTTGTTCATATTGTTATCAGTTAATATATAGATACTTTATTGATCCCGAAGGAAAGTAGGCAATGTATGTCTGCAAGGGCTTTCACTGTACATTTTGGCAATTTATTTGGTCCTTTTTAAGCATCTCTGCTCCTAAAAATAATAGAATTTACATTTGAAAATTGATACTGAAATTTCTGCAGCACTATGTTGGTCAGAGGACAGCGTGGCCTGCCAAAATACAAATACAGACCAATGTCTACAGGAAACACTAATAAATTGATTAAAAAGAACTAATTAAACTAAAATTCATTAAAATCATAAAAATTCACAAAACAAACTGGAAGTAATAACAGATTTAAAACATTACAGGTGCAGTATCTCTGTCATTTCCCAAAGTATGTAGAGAATGACTACTAACAGTGACTAAGACACAAGTTAATCTTGTCATAATTATTTCATTGGCAGGCATATTTGACATTTTCTGTAGGGCATTTTTCAAACTAAAGAAACAAAATGATATGAAGATGAGCTGTACCACGTGTATTCTATGATTGTGATCATTCATATATATATATACATATATACATAATAGTGTCAGTAGTAGTTAAAAAACTGCTCAGCTAGTTTTTTAATGTCTCTCTTCTCTGTTTTGTCCTTTTTTCTTTAGCCAACAGAAGATCCAGCCATCTACCTTCAGAGGAGATCTCTCTTCAGCCCTGTTTTGCTCTTTGATGGGTCCCACTGTATTATGGCAATTGGAACCACACCCATCACCACATTTGCTGAAGAAGACCTCCGTCAAGGTTTGCTGTATCTGATGGCATACTACTACACCTTGCATCTCACATATCCAAAGTGTGTGGCAACCCTTCTGTCTGTCATTCAGACTGAAGTGTTAAAGGACAGTATCCATGAGCGAGACACCACAAGCTCATACAAAAAAGCCATGGCAGAGTGGAAGGCTTTTATTCAGGAGTAGAGTTGTACAGGTACACGACTTTCATGTCTGTGTTGGAAAGTTTTAACCTAACATAAGAGCTGTAAAAAGACATTTAAATTCTTCATTTTTGTTTATCTAATACAAACACATCTTCTGTTCTTCAAATGTTCTGCTTTATAATGTGAGTTTCAGTAGCTTTAAATGTTGATTAGAGTTAATTAACTTTACCAGTTTTTAGTTGTAATTGAAAGTTACTATTAGTTCAATGACACCATGTATAATGTATAGCATTACTTGCATTACAACCTCAACATTACCATTTCTGTGTGGGTTTGTTTTGCACATTCATGTGTGCAATGCTGTATACTATTGTTGCTATTTGGAGAAGCAATTTAAATAAAGGCTGTTGTGTATTGTACTGTGTTTTTGGATTCATTTAGTGTAAATGCTTTCTTATTTTAAGACAGAATATGTAGAATTAGCAATTCTTGAATTCAGAAGAACAGCTGTTAGTTCCTCTTGTTTTAAGAGTTTTTCTCTCAAAGTGAGAAAGAAAAAAACACTGAAAGAAGCATTGGCAGGCTAGTTTTGAGTTTATTTGACTTGATAAAGCACTTGAAATGAGTGTTAAACAACTTGTTTTAAGTTATTTCTCACTTGTCTAAAGACTAGATATTTTGTCTTATTTCAAGAAATCTTATCAAGTGTAATTATCTCAATCCACTGGCAGAATATTTAACTTGATTATAGTCTGAATCTTTCCAAATTAAGTAGTTTTTTCCTTATATTTAGACAGGTAGTTTTTGCAGTGTCTTAGAAACTGTCTGTGGCTGCGACAGACCTCTACATACCTGAATGTCTCTATTTTTAGCTGCTCCAGCAGCTTCACTCCTGCCTCTCCTGGATGGTTGTAGCTCAGGTCCAGCTCTCTCAGATGGGAGGGGTTGGAGCTCAAAGCTGAGACCAGAGACTTACAACCTTCTTCTGTGATCAGGCAGCCTGACAGCCTGGAGACACCACACAATACATGACAGTCTTAGAGAGCAGCAGTGCAGTTGACTACAAAGAAGTTATCACCCCAAAAAGGATGATGACAGCTCTAGAAAAGTAAGTCTGATTCAGACATTAAATTCTACAACTTACAAAACCTACATAAAGTAATAGAGCTGAACTGATGGGATTGTTATTAGTTTGGAGTCATTGGTCATTAATAAAGAAGTGGAGAAACATCAATATGGATCAAATGATGACTGTAGCTCAAAAGCTTTTAAGAAGCTGTTGTTGTTCAGTTGGCTCTTGCCCACAGACTGGAGGGTCGCATGTCTTAACTACTGGAAATCAGTAACTGTGACAATATCGGGCATGAATGAGAATTGTTATGCACATTTTTGTGTGTTAGAGATATTGTGTTTGAATTATTGTACAGCGCTTTTCTGTCTGTGAAAAACGCTATATAAATAAACTTTACTTACAACAATAACTATCACCTGAATCCTGTTGCTTCTGTGTGAGAAGGTGATGCTTATGGCAAGTTGCAAATTTCATTAGGGCTGCAACTATCGATTATTTTACCAATTGTGTATTCTATTTATATTGATTACCCAAGTAACTGGATAAGAAATACTTTTTTCATATTAACAGTTCATCTGCATATTTTAACTTCTGTACTGCAGTTTTTCCCTGTGTGAAACAAACAGGGTGGATGGAGCAGCTACAAAGTTCTCTTTTCTTCACTTACTGATCGGGTGGTTGATGAAGGACCTCCAGCTGTTTCCCAGTAAAGGTTTAATGGAGGTTACAGGGATGAAAAGGCTTCTTTTGGACACTAGAAAAACATTTCCTTCTGCTCCATCTGAGCTCACAGGCTCCGCCTCTTTCCGCTTGTGGAGACAGACTGCACGTAAATCAGCTGACTGCTGCTGTTGCGTCATAAGTGTTCACGTGAAAAACTAGGGGCTGCGTGAGCGCAATCTTGTAATGCTTTATATTTACAAGCATTCTCCTAAATACGTTTCTACTGCAGGTCTGTATTTAGTCACAAATCAGGGATTAAAGTATCAAAAATATTTTGATGGGGAAGGGGTTCTTCCGGTACCGGACGGTCACTAGTGGTAATAGCTGCGCTCACTAGCAGTATGTCCGGGAGCTGAAGTAGAGAAAAAAAATAACAGCTGATTCTCAGCACAGCGAGCACAACACACAAACAAGGCAGAGAGCGGTGGAGGCGGAAAAACATGTCAGCATGATCGCTCAGTGTCAAAGGGAATCCGTCGCAGCGACGGAGGATCTGAGGGGGTTGTTTTCTAACTCCTGATCCCCCACTCCATTCCAGTAGGTGGCGGTAATGCAGCTCTAAGCTGGTTTGGTCAACCGCAAACCCACAAGAAGAAGAAGACGACTGAGCCCTGTAATGCAGCTAATGTGAGCGAAACGTTATTTAATGTATCGGATTACATTTTTAAATTTTTTTCCGATATCCGATCCACTAATTTAGGCCAGTATCGGACCGATACCGATACTGAATATCGGATCGGCGCATCCCTAGTTTAAATTCACACTACCTTATAATTGAAGCTTTACAGCAGTTTTTAAAGTTATATTTAGGTGTTTAGAGTGCTCACCAGATTTTCCTTTTCTTTCAGGATCATGAATCTGGAACATTGTAATTATTTTAGAGTATAGAGGGGTAATATTCATGAAAAGACATTGTCTCATTGGAGATGGTTTAATAAAAGACATGAACCTGTATAAATTACCACTAATGCAAAGCAGATTTTAAATCATCATCATTAAGTCATCATAAATGCTTTAAGAATTCTTACCTGAGTGTTTCCAGTTCAAAGTGTGGACTCCAGATTCCAGAAGACAAAATCTTCACTCCTGAGTTCTTCAGGTCATTGTTACTCAGGTCCAGCTCTCTCAGACTAGAAGACTCAGAGCTGAGAACTGAGGACAGAGCTTCACAGCTTCTCTCTGAGAGGTTACAGCGACTCAACCTGAGGAAACATTAACAAAATAATGAGGTATTTGTTTTTCTCTGTTTCTTTTTTTTTGTTAAAAAGATTGTGTCTTTAAGGCATAAACCTTTGGTAACTCACAGAGCTTTGTTGGAGGCTTTGACCACTGGCAGCAGCCTCAGCAGAGCCTCCTCTGAAGCAGAGTATTTCTTCAGGTCAAACACATCTAGATCTTCTTCTGATGACAGTAAGATGAAGACCAGAGCTGACCACTGAGCAGGAGACAGTTTATCTGTGGAGAGACGTCCTGATCTCAGGGACTGTTGGATCTCCTCCACTAGAGAACGATCATTTAGTTCATTCAGACAGTGGAACAGGTTGATGCTTTTCTCTGCAGACAGATTCTCACTGAGCTTCTTCTTGATGTACTGGACTGTTTCCTGATTGGTCTGTGAGCTACTTCCTGTCTGTGTCAGCAGGCCTCGTAGGAGAGTCTGATTGGTCTGCAGTGAAAGACCCAGGAGGAAGCGGAGGAACAAGTCCAGGTGTCCATTTGGACTCTGTAAGGCCTTGTTCACAGCACTTTGGTAGAGGTGTGTCTGTGCAGATATTTTCCTTTCAAAGTCATGGAAAGATGTTTGTTGTTCTTCCAGCAAATTGACTCCAGAGTTGATGAAGGTCAGATGGACATGAAGAGCAGCCAGAAACTCCTGAACACTCAGATGGATGAAGCAGAACACCTTGTCCTGGTACAGCCCTCTCTCCTCTTTAAAGATCTGTGTGAACACTCCTGAGTACACTGAGGCTGCTCTGATATCGATGCCACACTCTGTCAGGTCTGATTCATAGAAGATCAGGTTTCCTTTCTGCAGCTGATCAAAAGCCAGTTTTCCCAGAGACTCAATCATCTTCCTGCTCTCTGGACTCCAGTGTGGATCTGTCTCAGCTCCTCCATCATACTTGACCTTCTTCACTTTGGCCTGAACCACCAGGAAGTGGATGTACATCTCAGTCAGGGTCTTGGGCAGCTCTCCTCTCTCTCTGGTTTTCAGCACATCCTCCAGAACTGTAGCAGTGATCCAGCAGAAGACTGGGATGTGGCACATGATGTGGAGGCTTCGTGATGTCTTGATGTGGGAGATGATCCTGCTGGCCTGCTCCTCATTTCTGAATCTCTTCCTGAAGTACTCCTCCTTCTGTGGGTCACTGAACCCTCTGACCTCTGTCACCATGTCAGTGCACCAAGGAGGGATCTGATTGGCTGCTGCAGGTCGTGTGGTTATCCAGAGGCGAGCAGAGGGAAGCAGGTTCCCCCTGATGAGGTTTGTCAGCAGCACATCCACTGAGGTGGACTCTGTAACATCAGCCAGGATCTCAGTGTTGTGGAAGTCCAGAGGAAGTCGACACTCATCCAGTCCATCAAAGATGAACACAACCTGGAAGTCTTCAAAGCTGCAGATTCCTGCTTCTTTGGTTTCAGTAAAGAAGTGATGAACAAGTTCCACCAAGCTGAACTTTTTCTCTTTCAGCACATTCAGCTCTCTGAAAGTGAATGGAAACATGAACTGGATGTCCTGGTTGGCTTTGTCTTCAGCCCAGTCCAGAGTGAACTTCTGTGTTAAGACTGTTTTCCCAATGCCAGCCACTCCCTTTGTCAGCACTGTTCTGATTGGTTCATCTCTTCCAGGTGAGCCTTTAAAGATGTCTTCTTGTCTGATTGTTGTTTCTGGTTTCCTGGATGCTGTTTCAATCTGTCTGACCTCATGTTCATCATTGACCTCTGCAGTCCCTCCCTCTGTGATGTAGAGCTCTGTGTAGATCTGATTCAGAAGGGTTGGGTTTCCTGCTTTAGCGATCCCCTCAAACACACACTGGAACTTCTTCTTGAGCTGAGCTTTAAGCTCATGTTGACAGAGTGGAGCAAACATTTCTGAAAATAAGTGATTATTATATCAATATCAAACCTTTCAATATCCATCTTGAGACATTAGTAAGTATTTTATTTTTGCAGCAGCTTAAATCTTCAGAGAAATCCTCTTACTGCTCTGCAGACGGTCAGCCAGCTCCTCCTGCTTCATTGTCCTCAGGAAGTGCAGTGTGATCTTCAGAAATGCTTCTCTGTTTTCCTTTCTCTTTGTTTCTTCCTCACCCTCCAACAACTCCTCATCCTCCTTCCGACTCTCTAAGCATTCTGGATAATCTGGATTTAGAACTTTCTGGATTTTCTTCAGCTCGTTCTTCACAAAAGTGATGATATTTTCCTCCAGCAGCTGGAAGAGATTATATGAATGAATAAAAATAGCAGAACCACACATCAGAAACATGAACACAATGAGAATCCACTGGTGTGCAAAGTGCAGCATGGAGATGACTGAAAGAACAGATGTAACAGTAGTTGTTGTACATGTACAAACCATAAATATGGAGTCCAGCTGTGTTTGATGCTGCAGGGCAGACTGACCACTGGGAACCTCTGAGCTCTCCTGATCCACTCTGTGAAGGAATCAAAGAATCGGTTCAAGCACAGAAAACCTTACAGGTTTAGTACTCCTGCTGATCCCATATACTCAACTCAACTTTATTTATAAAGCACTTTAAAATTAATGCCATTGGCCAAAGTGTTGTACACAAGTAAGAGCAAACAGGTTCAAAACACATATATAAAAACTAAAACCACAATTAGAACAATAAACAATAAGAACCAACATCTCAGACTGAGTTAAAAGCCAAAGAGGAGAAATGTGTTTTAAGAGAGCATTTAAAAGCAGAGAGTCAGCCTGATATGCAGAGGGAGATCATTCCACAGTTTTGGGGCAGCGACTGAAAAAGTGCGGTCACCTCTCATCTTCCTGTTTGTCTTTGGGATAACCAACAGTGACAGATCAGCTGACCTGAGGGAGGGTGCAGGGACGTATAGGTGGAGAAGGTCAGACAGATATGGTGGGGCAAGGCCATGAAGACATTTAAAAACAAATAAAAGAATTTTAAAATCAATCCTAAAATGAACTGGGAGCCAGTGAAGTGAGGCTAAAATTGGTGTAATGTGTTCACATTTTTTGGCACCAACTAAAAGTCGAGCAGCAGCATTTTGTACCATCTGTAGTCATGTGAGTAGTGTCTGGTTCAGCGCAACATAAGAATCAACACATAATGATTAACATTAAAATTTTATCTATGACTCTAAAAAGATGACTTTTATTTACTTTAAATCCTCAGTGATATCCAAAAGTCTCCTTCGATATGTTTTACAGTCTTGTCACCTTTCATGGATATAAACATTATTTCCAGGAAGGTTTTATAAAATAAAGTAAAAGAGTGGGTATTGTTGACAACAGAAGAAGTTTGTTTTTTTATTTAAGTCTTTTATGTATAATCCATAAAAAAATTGCCCTGTGGCAGAATGGTGTCATGTTCCCGTCCGTCATGAAAGCTGGGATAGACTCCAGACCCCCTGGGACCTCGAACTGGATCAGCAGAAGGAAAAGCTTCTAAAAAGTCTGAAAATCCCTATCTCGAAAACGTTTTTAATGTTTCAGTGAATCTATTGCAGTGCAGTTTGGTACTCAGTTATGAACAATTACTGTTGACAATTCTTTAGGTTTTTTTCTACTTAAATGCTCACTATAATGCAAATGAACCTGCCAATGTTTATTTTTCTTTTTTCTTGAGGATGCTATTAGGGTTCATGACCATAAAATATATCCAGGAAACATAAGCCAATATTTATCTGTTCATGTGTATCTATTTATTTTTCAGTAAAAACTGAAACAAGTGTTAATAAGCCAATAAAATTAATTTCTGGCATTCTGGTTCTTTGATCTAGTACTTTATGATGGAGAATGACAACACATTATTTTTATGCAATTATTTTTAGTATTTTTGCTTCATTTTTAAAAATTAATACAACTTTTAAACTTTGTAACTTTTTAAAACTTTTAAAATCTAAACTGTAAAAACTGTCTGTAATTTAATAGAATCTTTCACACACAATTTACATAATTTTCCTATTATTTTTAAATACATTAAATATCAATGAAGTCACAAAAATAAATTGTGTCCAAAATAAATACGTGTAAGTGTGAATAACCATAAATAAATAAACTGCAGGCTGCTCCCATGTTATTTTTGTATTTTTTTAATGGTTTTGGTTTTCCTGTCAGGAACTACAGATGAAAAGTCGTTTTTTGGCTAATTCTGCCATATTTAAATTATAATGTTCATCAATATGCTCTGTCCCTATTAAATAAATAAATTCAAACAATGAGATGCTGAGATGGGAAGTTCTTTGTGTTTTATGGCAGATACCTTTTGAAAAAGATACCTCTCTCTTGTCATTCAAATTGTGTCAAGATCTACTCTGAAAATATTGTTTATCATCTTCTCACTGCACTAAACCAGAATGATATCTGACAACTGGGACATTTACCTTCACAGCATGGATTTAGTTGATATTTGTGATATTTCTCACTTCATTATTTCCCAAAGTTTTGCACTATTATCACTTCATAAGTACACACACTCTGGCAATTCACAACATAAATCCAAAATCTGGTTTTCATTCAGCAAAACCTTCAGATCAGATTGATGGCATTCATCATAGTTTCAATAAACTGCATCAAATTAATGTCCATGATGTGGAGGAATAGAAACAAGCACGCTGAATATTTGACCAGTTAAGCAGACTTAGAAAAAATGTATTATGGATAAAATCTCAATGAATCCTATCACCATGTGGGACCTGTGGCTCCTGAAAACAAGGTCTTGTTATTTTGGCCTTTTACAGCTTTATTTGATAGTCTATAGTGGTGAGACAGAGGAGGGGAAGACATGCAGTAATGGCAACAGGTCAGGACACCAACCTGAGCCCCCACACCACCACACAGAGGACATGGTTGCCTGCTCAACCACTGGGTCACAGGGACGTCCAGCGTCTTCTTTTTACCTGTATTTTGTCAGCAGGTTCATCTTCCAGCCATAATTCATTCTGTGTTAAAATTATTTTTACACAAACTTAGAGCCATCAGTACGTGTTTGAGACTCTTCAAATTCTGCTCTAATGGTGTTAAGTTCTCATTTTGACTGGTTATGCTGGTGACCTGGTGACCTTTACTGCTAGTCCTCCTTCATTTATAGCAGCAGCTGGGGTGGACTGTCAGCAGTGGTTGCACCTGAGGTGGAAGTGGCCACGGGCACAGAGCCTGCTCTCATGTTCCTTCTCTAGTGATGAACAAGTGAAGCTTTTGTGAAGCACTGAGCTACTTGAGCCAATTGTTCTGAAAATGGGTTCATTACTCTAAGATTCAAATACAGCGCCCTCTCCTGGAGACATGCAAGGCTTTAATTACACACACCTCAATGATCTACCTCACTTTAGCAGAAAATACCTTTGGTTCTGAAGCATCCTTGCATTCACTGAGGCACACACATTATGACTGAATATCATGATATCAGGTTCTGTTTACAAGTAAACATGGATGAATGTGTGTGTTGTGTTGGTGTGTCTGTGTAACTACAAAAGGAGGTGATTTTGTGTGAAGGGGAACCCAAAGAATGTTATTGAAGTACAGGTTTGGTTCAACTGCTTTTTGTTTTAACCGGGACCAGCAAAGGACATGGGAGAAAAGAGAAAACATTAACCGCTGAGTCATGAATTAAAGACAGCTTTTACTGCCAGTCTCTCGTCCATCCTTTCAGTGTCCTGATGGACGCTGCTGTATTAAGATTGAAGCAGAAGTGCATGACCTTAAAATGTTTTGCGTGATCTCTCAAATTTTTGGATGGAATTTCTTAATGACATGTGGTGGTGTCAGGGAATCACCTGATTGGACTGTGAACCAGTCAGGTGACTCATTTCAGGAAGCAGTGGTTCTATGGAAGTGTGAGCCCAGGGTTCAAAGCACATATTGAAGGTTCAGTTTCACGCTGCCATCATTACTTCTCCCCATTCTTTTTTACACCTTGCAGCAACATCTGCCTCACCACCCTCACGCTGATTTTTCTTTTAGGTTTTGATATTTTTACTTAGCACCTTCCATCACATTCATGCTCCCAACTTTGTGGCAACAGTTTGGGGATGACCCCTTCCTGTTCCAATGTAACTGCACACCAGTGAACAAAACAGCTCCATAAAGACATGATGAGCCAGTTTGGTGTGGAAGAACTTGACTGTCCTGCACAGAGTCCTGACCTCAGCCTGAGAGAACACCTTTGGGGTGAATTAGAGCAGAGATTGTGAGCCAGGCCTTCTCTCCAACATCAGTGTCTGAGCTCACAAATGTGCTTCTGGAAGAATTCCCACAAACACTCCTAAACATGTGGAAAGCCTTCCCAGAAGAGTTGAAGCTGTTATAGCTGCAAAGGGCCCACATCATATTAAACTCTAGATTGGGATGTCAGTCAAGTTCAAACGTGTGTGAAGGCAGACGAGTGAATACCTTTGGAAATATATTGTAAAATAATACAGCCTGTGTGAACAGATGGACTGAATGAAACCTACAAGCATTTACATGGAAACTGTTCTGTGAGCAGAAAATTAAAATGATCTTTTTCACACTTTTGAATAAACCTGTGTTTTATTGTTATTTTATTTTTATGAATTTTCAAAAAAAAAAGTGAAGAGCTCTCTAATGTTTGGAACAGATGTTAATAAAAATCTTTAATCTAAATCTTTTGAGTGTTTTGCTTTCATGTGTGTTTTTGTCAACTTGATCACTTTTTGTTACCCCCCCAAGTCTTTAGGGGAGCGTAACAATCCCAAAGAGAAATGGGTCTGCAGGCTGTTTATGTGCAGATGGAAACTTCAAAGTAATGTTGGCAGCGTAAAAACAGAGCTCCACCTGGAGGAAAAACAGTCCATTACACTGAGCAGGACCATTGATGATCCCACTATAAGGATAGTTTAAATGTGTGTGATGTACATATAAGGAATTTCTCACTCATTTACTTTAAGAATCAATTCATTCAACTGAGAGCTACCAAAGAGTTTGTGACTAACAGCTCACCTCTCTGCAGCAGAAGGTTGCTGTCCTTTAAAATCAATGAGGTCAAATTTAGACCGGTCGCTCTTTAAGGACACACAGCTGGGTTCAGGTTCAGGTTCAGGTCCAGGTTCAGGTGGGTTCCTGTGAATAATGATGCAGCAGTGATGTGAGTGCTGAGCTGTGACATGGAGAAGAGTCATGGACAGTTAGAGATGGTCATCTCACCTCTGAGCTTTGGTCTGGCTCTCATGTTCCCCACACAGAGTGGTTTTAGAGGGAGGGACTCCCTCCTCTCTGTCCTCACACTGATCCATGCTGCTGAATTCACATCAGCTCACACACACTTTCGACCTTCACCTGCAGAGGAAACAAACATCATTCATGTGCACATCAAATGTAAAACCTTTTACTGCAGAGTTAAAATACTTTGAGCAAAGTTAAATTCCTTTTTTAAAAATGTTCTACAAACCAGCTTGTACTCAATATTAGTACTATAGTAATAAAACAGAAGTAATCCCCTAAAGGCAGGACTGTAATGGTGCAGATCTGAGTCCAGAACTGGAATCTTAACTTTACAGTTTTTTGTTTTTTAATCTAATTATTCAGCAGCGACCTGATGGAGACAAAATTCAGGACACAGAAACTGAAGATAAAAATCTGGAAAACATCAGAGACGGTTTATTGACTGAGCTGTGAGATCAGTGACCCTATACTGCTGACTGTGAGATGAAGCTGCTTCTCAAATCATTTTTATTAAATTAAAACAAACTTTCTGCAATAGTTTGATTATTTAAATCTTTCAGTAACTGTTCAGTAAAGGTTTACTGTACTGATGGGCTCTAACAACTTCATTTTTTTCTGCCATTACTGGATAAAAATGCTGATTGGGATTTAAATAATAACTCAAAAGAACTAAAGAATAAAATAATCTGATCAATCTCAGCTTCACTGACAGATGGTGGCTCTCTTACAGCCTCAGCAGATTTACTGAGTTACTGCTAACATTTAACTGAAAAAAGGCAAACATGACTCAGCTTTTATTTTTATTAATCTTTTACAGAGAGATCTACATGCTGCGCAGGTTTGAGATGTTTTATTCTTTAATGTGTTCCAGCTTGTGTAAAGGAGGCAGTAAAGGTTACAACAAAAACAAGTTTAAATGTCCGGTTCCTGATCTCATGATGTTACAGAGCACTCACACAGAGTGTGTGCTTCAGCAGGGTTGTTGTTAATAAATAAGACTTGTGCTGCTGCGGGAGAATGAAGGTTCAAAGGTCATTTCATGACATAAATCAGCCGAGCAAATTAAAAACACTTCACCTCAAACATTCACCTGCATTTTAGTTAATGTAGCTGAGATTTTAACCAGTTTTAGGTTTCTGAGCCACATGTGCTGCTGTAGTTATCAGCCAATCAGCTGATGTTCTTTATTATATTAGTTTTGGTCAAATTGGGCTTCAGCACAGCAGAGCTCCAGAGAGCAGGTCAGAACATGTCCAGCAGCCCATATTCAATAACAATATTATTTACAGCACAAAGACAGAGACGAGGACAGAGAGGGCGAGAAGAAGCAGGGAAGAGCGGCTTTGTTATCAATGTCAACAAAAGATAAAGAGTCAAAGTTTAGCCACATTCATGATGATGGTTTCACATTTGCTTTGTGTCCAGGTTCATGGAGGAAAAGAGTGTTTTATTTATGTCTGCATTAATAATGCTGCTTTAACTGATTAATGGTGTATTATACTGAAAATGATTCAGAATCACTTCTTAGACACAGAAATAGCTCAACTAACTAATTAAATTGTTTTTGAAGGAAACACTGTAATGTGTTACAGCTGAAGGTGAAAAGAACTGAATGTTCCAGCAGGATATTCCATTAAAATTAACTGCAATGAACTGCATTAAGAATCTCTCCTGGTTCCTCTGAAAATGTGAGGACTGAGCTAATGTTTTGTCTCTGTTAGCCATCCACCCATTCTGATGATACCAACTCATTCCAAATAATAATAATAATAATAATAATAATAATAATAATAATAATAATAATAATAATAATAATGATAATACTAAGACTACTACTACTGCTACTACTTCTAATAATAATAACAATGGAAAGTGGAAAATAGACAAATTAACAATAATAATTAAAAAAAACCCTCATAACCAACAATTTGTGTAATTCATTTAAATATTCTCCTTAAACCTTTTACATTTATTACAGCAGGTACGCACACCTGTATAAATTAAGGAAATTGTAGCCGATCTAACAATGCTATTTTAGCTGTGGATTATGGCGAGTACCCTCCAAATAAATAAATTAATTAATTAAATTAAATAAAAAAATAAAAGCCCTCTTTTCATCAAATTTGGATTTCATAGAGGCCCCTGAGACTCAGAAGCACTCAGCTTTGTGAATTACTGATAAACTCCCCAAATTGACTGAGAAATGGGATTAATTAACTAACTTTTTTTTTGTCCCAGACTTTGCATCACAGAAGTGCATCATTAAAACATTTGTAATCCTTTCTAGGTTTGTCATTACTCATCAGAATGATGCAAATCTTTGGCCCTCGAGGGTTGGTGTGATAAATCACCTGCGCTCCTCAAAACTGATCAAACACAGGAGTGACATTCTGGTTTCCCTGGAAACCAATGTTCAGTAATACCCACATGCAACAACACCTGATTTGCAAATGTTTGCATATACTCAGATATTGATGCAATTATTTTTGGAAGCACACTTAAAAATAAACTCTCTAAACATCTCATTCATATTTTCCATCGGGCAGCAGACACCAGTGTGTAAACTGGTGTCTAACAGCAGTTCACTGCCAAACGCACAAACATGGACTGTAAGTACGAAACAAAGGCACTGATTCAGTGAGAAAACATCTTAATAAAGTACTTTCTACCATTGAAAACTGCCTTCATCAGCACCTTATATTTGAATTTCATCATCTGATACTTCATTGATGTTTATACTCAATAAGAAATTGATGCGACCGTGAAAAAGCTCTTTTTTTTTTCTCCAGCAAATCAAACTGTCATAACTGTAGTGAGACTGATAATATTACACAAACAGGCCCTCATTGTCTGTTGATGTTGCTGTTTTCCATCAAGGTCAAAGGAAAAGTGATCAGGTAAAGGAGATAGGAGGTGACTTTGAACGCACCCAAAGGTTGTGTTGAACACATTTCAGCAACATATAAAACATGATTTGATTAATGAGGAACATGAGTAGAGACTTCATTCATCTCATAAAGTACACACAGTGTTTCTTTGGTCAGTGCTCATTTTCCTACATTTATAATGAGCTCAGTTTAAAATGTTTTTGAGAGTTTTCTGTCTTTTAAACGAGTCAGCTATTTTGTTTTCTCTCCTTGGAATGACTAGAAAACATCTCAAATCCAACATCAGGCTCACAGAGCAGAAACAAACAGTAAAGATCCTAAAAAAACAAAACAAAGCAAACTTACAAGGAGAGCAGAAGAAGAAGCTCCACTCCACACCTGAACACCAAACACTGACACACAGGTGAGCTGCTTCCTAGAAGTACTCCACCTGAAGCAGGACAGGTGGGAGGAGCTCGATAAAGCTGAACGTGTCATCAAGGTGTACTTCACCGCACTTCAAGTGTCCCTCTGTTTGTAGACTCCAGGCAACAATTACCATAACAACCCTGTGCTGGCTGTGAAGCACAATTTGTTGTGTAATTACTGTAACTCAAAATGTATTTAGTCTAACATGGCAGGTAAGGGCAGGTCACAGGTCAAAGGTGCATCAGCAGTGATCACTTGGTGTTAACAATTTAACCAACATGTTCAAGTTCCTGAAGATGAGACTTTAATCTGAAAACTGAAGCTTTCCTCTTTTTTCCCATTTATTCCCTCTGAAAGTCTTTGGTTTTCTTCTAAATTCCACTCTCAGGGATGCAGGAACATTTCTCACCTTTCTTTTCTGTTTCCTGATCTTTCAGTCTGTCCTTTGAGTTCCCTCACACCAACATGATCAAGAAGCAGTCACAGCTCAACTCCTCAAAGCCTTCTCTGAGCTCTGAAGAACACAAACATGATCTCATGAATGAGTTGAGCTCATTTTTTTCTGCCACTCTGTGTCTGCAGAAACAGGAAGCTCTGATGTTTGTACTAAAAACATTACTGCTGGTTCAACTGGTTTTATTCAGACCGAATTTCACTGGGATTAAATGTGTAGTAGCATTCACACACAGCAGATCAGTGTGTATGCAGAGTCTGAGTGAGTGTATGAGAGGCATTAACTACTATAAAGAATGACTGTGCTCCTACAGTCTGTTTAGCTGCCTCCACACTCAGAGCCAACTCTGAAGGAATGCTGATGATTTAATTAGAGCACCAAATTTCCTGAGACTGACCTCATATAAAGTCATGGTTCTCTCCACATTTAGCCCTCACACTGCTGCTACATGAACAAAGACAAGTAGCAGCTGTGCAGTAACACTTAGATTAGAAACACTGCAGTGGAAAACACATGTGTGACTGACAGGAGAGAAAATAGGAAGCAGAACGAGAACTGGACAAAGAGACGGGAAGACAGAGAAACACTGGAGAGGCTAACATGGAAACTGCTACTAATGATAAGCATCATCATCGAGACATGAACCAAAACACAAAACTGGAACTTATCAGCAGAATGATTAAAAAGTAGGAAACAAAAATAGAACACAAGCTAAACTCACAATGTATTAGAATCATTTTAATAAGGAGAGAGTATGAGGAGGAGTTTCAAATGATTTAGTGATGAGAAATAAAATTAAGCTATTTGACAATTAAAGTGATCGCCCATCAACGCAGAAGGGAATCCGAGTAGAGACGGGACTTAAGACCACCCTGGAGTCTAGACACTGGTGGTGGTGGAGTCCAAGATGGAGGCTTGGAGGGAGCTCGTTGCTGGTGGTGAAGGGGAGGTGGTGTTATGCACCAATGAGTCTGAAATGGGGAATGACAGATGAGCTGTGATATCTAAAGTACCCTGAGCAGAGACTGATTGGCTGAAGGAAGGAGGGCTGAAAGATGATTGGACTAGAAGTGATGAAGTCAGCAGTGCGTTTGACAGCGTGCTGATTGGTTACAAGACTCCTGAAATCATCACATTTGTTCCAACAGTTCCAACATGATGTGAACCAGCTGTGAATATCTTCTTCTCTCAGGTCTGTTATTTTGGGAGCTGTGCACAGAAGATCTGGACCCTCATACTGGAAAACAGTCACTGTGGTTACACACAGACACACAAGAAGACTCTTCAGAGTTTCTCTGTCTCTGAAAATACTTCATGCTGTGATTGATGTTGAGCTGCAATAAAAGCAAAATGAAGACAATCTAGTGAAGTTAATATTATATAATATTAATATATTCTAGCAGAAGGGAGAGTGAGACTCCAGCCAAGGGGCCCGAACCAGTAGCAACGGGGAGCTGACCCCCCCAAAGGCCGGCAATCCGACAACAGGCCAGCAGAGAGACCCTGTAGGCTAGAGACAATACCCCTAAAATGTTGAGATACTCCTACTAACTAAACCCAACCAAGGTTTCTTCATCTCTGAGGTCTCCCATGAACTGGATTCATGGATAAAAATATTTTACTGCCAAGGTGGTTAAAGTTATAGATATTGTTATATACCCCCAAACACACCCTGTCTGCTTGGGGGTTAACACACAAAAACTGATGTAGATTAACAACACAAGGCCTGAGAGCTTTCAGAATAGGCATGTGTGTAGTCAGGTTGTTGCTTTACCCACCAGAAAACACTGTATGTGAATATCTTAAAGTATGGGGTAGACAGAGACCTTGGAGCACAAACCTAAAATACCTAAAATAAAAAATATCTATGCTGAATGTTTTCATTTCCTTTGAAATCGATTTGCCAGAGATTATCATAGAGATACATATGATGGCTTGTTGGAAATGTGCGGTTGTGCTGAATCCATCAATATCAAATATGTAAATGTAGCATGCAGAATCAGAGTGTTAATCAATGAATGTATGAAGCGTCTCAACTGAAAGAACAGGAAGTAGTGAGACAGTCTCCAGTCCAAATCTTTATTCTGCTACATGTACTGTCATATAACACAGTAGGCTTGTTGAGTTGATGTTTGTTACCAACTATGTAACTATACTATGCAGTCATTCATATCAAAATATGTGATCTGTCCAAATGAAAGAATATCCTGCATTTCACTGCAGCATAAACCAGGGGGTCAAAATTGCAAACACAGTCTAAGTTGTGGCCAAACTGAAACTAAAGCTGTTTGTCACTAGGCTACAAGGGTCAAAGGTCCCAGAGGACACATTTAGCATTGACCTGCAGTAAAATAAAAAATGGCTTCTATCACTGCTTTAATGTCTTAAGTGTATTTTCTGTTTTGTCTTCATATTTGAAACTGGATGAAACAAGTTTGGCTCAAAGAGAGAAAATGAGAAAAATTCTGGAGTAACTTTTTCATTACTTTTTTCATCACTTTTTTCCCATCAGTTTAATAATCTCTGTGTTCACATATAGAGCATCATTATCACACTGATGAACATTAGTGTCGCAGTTGGGGCTCTGTGTTGGGCGGGGTGGACCCAAATGCAGGACGCAGAAGACAGAACTGAACTTAAAACTGCTTTATTTGCAGGTGACAAATCTAAACATAAAGCACAGGGAACACGAGACTATCAAAATAAAACAGGAAGTGACTCATTGGAACAGAGACGCAGACCTGACACAAAACATCAGGAAACACAAGGAACTAGAAAATCAAAACATAACCAATCCCCACAACACAAGAAAAACCCCAGAATAGACAAAATAAAGCCAGAACAAAACACACAGGATCAAATGGATCAGGGACCATGACAATTAGTGACAACACTGCAGGAACTGTGTCATAATGTCAGGATTATTAGATGTGCAGAGTTGTAGTTACTGACAGTGACCACTGGAGGGCAGTGATACTGATAGTTTCTCTGAACAGTCCAGTTCATCCACATTAATATGAAGCTGTTGGTATCAGTGTGGTTAACAACAGCTAGCAGCACAATTTTAAAAACAATATTTCACTGTTTTGATCAATTAAAAACTCATGTCATTTCATTAAAATGATCAACAAAAGAAGATGTCAGGGATAATTTTTTACTCAGCGAATGAAGAACAAATGTTTAAATTTAAACTTCAGCAAATTAGTTAATAAACAGTGGATCAACCAAATAATAAACAATTAAATAATACAGAGAGCAGCAGAGCAAAAAGAGCTGATTAACTTCTCTGTCTCAGTGCATCTTATCTTGAGGTTCAGCCACAGAACGTACAATTAAAACATCACCAACGTCACCATGTTCTGGTATTAATCTGGACGAGATTGTTCTGTATTAATTAAATTGAAACATCAGGAGAGAAAATGTTCTTCATGACTCCACTGCTGATGAGAGGAATCTGCATCATGAAAAACCAGCTTGAACAAGACCGAATGATGAAGACCCCTGAGCTTGTTTCTGTTTAGATAAGAGGCAGCATAAAGATGTTATGGATAGTCAGGAACAGGAGCTCAGAGGGAGAGAGAGAGAGGACACAGACAGAGGCCTGTCTCATCCTCTTAGTTCCTATATGCAGGTGATTTTTCTGAATCTTTAATATACTAAATGTCTTACTTTTTAATTAAAGTGTTTCAGGTGTCTAAACAACCTGTTTACCTGTCAAAGAGGAAAAAACACAAAAGAAAGAACAGCAACTTCAACCCCCAAGTAAACAAACCATATCATAGGAAGTAAATGAAAGATGCTTTACATATTTAATGACAGCCAGTCATAAACATCAGAGTGTAATTCATCTTTTGACCAGCAGAGAGAAACAAACCATCAACCAGTCAAACTGCTTCCCAGTTAAAGGAGATGTTGGTTTGATTGGAGCTTCAGTGAATATTCATCATATTTTGATCCAAGAGAGTCTCGCTATGAGGGGCCATTTACTCAGACTTCCTCCGAGTAGCCCATAACTCATGTTTTGGGTCAGTGCAGCTCAGTGATTCCTCTCTGATATCACAGTTTGTCTCATCTGCAGCAAACTAACTGCAGCTGACATGAACTGAATCATCTGAGCTGAACTGAGCTTCAGAGAAACACAACATCCTGATATTCACTGTGAAGCTTTGAGTGGAAAAAGACAGAAAAACAACATGTGGATCCTGGAATAATGGCAGCTTCCATCTTTAAAGGACTGAAGAGGAAGAAGTTTACAAGGAATCATTGAGAACAGTTTCAAACATCAACTGATTGAATCCATGAATCTGAAAACGTGTTTGTGAGTGAAAGAGACAGACATGTACAGACTGAACTATCTGTTCAACAGTCAGAGTTTCTCTGACAGGAGGACACTCTTTACACTCAACTCAGCACAGAGACACTGAGGAAGCAGACCAGAGTGTAAATCCAGGATAAAGAGTTTCAGTGAATGTGGTGTTGAAGGTGTGGAGGTGGATCAGAGTGTCAGAGGAGACTCTGTAGAAGGACAGAGTGCCAGCAGGACAGTCCACATACACTGCTACTCTGTTAGAGACAGAGGAGGAGGAGGAGGACAAGGAGGAGATGAATGTTTGTCTGTTATTGTGACAAACAGCGTAACCTTCAACATTAGAGCATCTCAGACTCCAGGACTGATCATTCCTTCCAAACTCACAGTCATGTCTGTTTCCTTTCTTGCTGATTCTTCTGTAACTCACTGATATATAAACCTTTTTTTTCCACTCGACCTCCCAGTAACAGCGACCAGTCAGACCATCTCTACACAGCAGCTGAGGATAACTGTTATCAAATCTGTCTGGATGATCAGGATATGACTGAACCTTCTTCACATGTGTCACCTTCCTGTTGTTGTCAGACAGTTGTAGTTTTGTGTTCACTGTGTTTGTGTCGATTGTGAGTTGACAGGAATCTGATGGAGAGAACAAACACAATCCAGCTGCAGTTATTGATCCATCATCTGTTCATTGATTGACACTTTGATGATGACTCCTGACATCAGAGATGTGAATGAGTGATGTGACAGTTTGAAGATGGTTGAATGTGTGCTGCTTTGTTTTCATCAATCACATTAAAAACACACTTACACTTCCTCAGACCTGGGATCAGCCATCGGACTCCAGCAGGCTCCACCCTGAAAGGAGGAGGGGGGTCAGAGCAGCACAGTCTCTGTCAGCATGCACACATGGACATTACATCGCTCTCAGACACACACTGTGTATCATAATCACAGCAAAAAGTTATCATGAGCCTTAATAAAGATCATTTGTGTGAATAATTTTAATACTTTATTGCAAAATCTTGAACTATGGAAATGAAACTCCTGAAATCACAGCCCACATTTTTCAGTCACTTAAATATTTTAATCAAATCTCAAAAGTCTGTGCATGGATAGGATTTTTTTGTATTATGCTAGCAGTAAATTTCCTTCATGATGTTTATAATTCTGTTCTCTAACATTTTACATAATGATCAAAGATGTGGATTCAACAGGCTTATTTTCCTCAACTATAAACTCAAGTTCTCCCCTAACATACAGTAAATCCTTCACTCATTAACAGTGGTGGTAACAATTTTTATTTTAGTAAAATTTATTGTTTTCATTTTAATTTCAATTTCAGCAGCAATTTCCAGATATTCTCACATTTGTTTTCCTGATTATATGTAATGAGAGCACCATCCAAATTCCAAAGGCTCCTATTCTAAAATGTCTCTGGAAACATTCCCATCAATGGGAACAATTTTATTTGAAATTATTCTTATAAATCAGCTGTCACACTATTTTTTTCTGATTTAATTTAATTAATTGCCCTCTCAGTTTGTTGGAATGAATGTACTAGGAAAACAAGAATAAGTGTTAACATCTGGCAGTGAGAGATGAGGAGTTGAGCCAAACTTACACTATTCCCTTACTGAACTGGCTACAAAGAAAAAAATTCCTTCTCATTACTTTTATTATAATCAAGTAGCAACAAATCTTACATTTGTTTTAGATCATTGTGTGTTTTTACTTTTCTTACTTTCATATAAATTAGTTCTGTTAAAAATGCACTGGTCTAATCAAAAAAGGACGTTGACTAAAAGAAAAACATGACAGTGGTGAGTAGAGCAGATAACAATTAATCTTAATGCTAATAACTAAATGCTGACATAACTCCCACCAACACTACATTATATTTTGTTTACTGTGATGTTTAAAGCAGCCTGGTGAGTCCATCTCTCCTGACTGTGATGTGTTTGAGTCTAGTGTGCACAGCTAGCAGTCAGAGTCAGGACACCTTTAAATGACTGTTAGCATAGCTAGCAGGCTGAAAGAATGTAGAAGCTACTAGTTTCAGTATTAGCACTTTACTACCAGTCAGCTTGGTCTTAGGCATTATTACCAAAATAAAAATGGTCTCTGCCAATTTCAGAAAAATAATTTCCAGTTGTTTTGTAGGACACCAGAAATTGAAAGATTTCAAGGGTGAAATTTGCAATATTGTACTTTTTCATATCTTAGCATTAACAGGTTGCATCAACCTGGGAATGCTAAGCTATGAAATTGAGATGAAACAAAATGTGTACATATTTTCCAAGTTACTAAGATGCATTGGTGTAAATTATTGTGCTATATATGCGCAGTGTGTATTTATTGTATTTTCCATACTGTAGTGTAGGCTTAGTAGTTTTGTGATACAGGAGCCTCTCCCAGCTGCCATGAGCAAATTAAAAAGCTGCCACATGCATGATTTCTTCATGCTGGATACAAGTGTTACTGGAACATTTACATAGTATTATAGTGAAGGACAGAGAAAAGATTGACCTCCTCCTCTCTTAGAAACTGTCTGTGGCTGCCACAGGCCTCTCCATACCTGACTGTCTCTATTTTCAGCTGCTCCAGCAGCTTCACTCCTGCGTCTCCTGGATGGTTGTAGCTCAGGTCCAGCTCTCTCAGATGGGAGGGGTTGGAGCTCAAAGCTGAGATCAGAGACTTACAACCTTCTTCTGTGATCAGGCAGCCTGACAGCCTGGAGACATGACAGATACTCTTAGAGAGCAGCAGTGCAGTTGACTACAAAGAAGTTATCACCCCAAAAGGATGATGACAGCAGCACCAAAATACATTTGATCCAGACATTAAATTCTACAACTTACAAAATCTACAAAAAGTAATAGAGCTGAGACTGATGGGACTGTTATTAGTTTGGAGTGATTAGTCATTAATAAAAAAAGTGGACAAACTAAAATGTTGATCAAATGATGACTGTAGATCAAAAGCTTTTAACCAGCTGTTGTTGTTCAGTCGACTCTTGTCCAGAGACTGGAGGGTCGCATGTCTTAACTGCTGGAAATCAGTAATTGTGACAATATCGGGCATAAATAGGAATTGTTATGCACATTTTTGTGTGTTAGAGCCCTGACTTTAGTTCCAGAGATGAGGCTTAAAGTGAGGAGGAAGCGGATGAAGTGGAGATGAGGGAGGAAACAGAGCAGTGGAGGAGGAGGAGAAAGAGATAATAAGAACTAAAGAGAAATAGATGATGAACTGTACAAATCTTAAATGTCATAAATGAACTACTTGTCATGTTTAAATTCTAACTAACCTATAATTGAAGCTTTACAGCAGTTTTTAAAGTTATATTTAGGTGTTGAGAGTGCTCAGCAGATTTTCCTTTTCTTTCAGAATCATGAATGTGGAACATTGTAATTATTGTAGGGTACAGAGGGTTAATCTTCATGTAAAGACACTGTCTGGTTGGAGATGGTTTAATAAAAGACATGAACCTGTATAGATTACCACTAATACAAAGCAGATTTTAAATCATCATCATTAAGTCATCATAAACACTTTAAGAATTCTTACCTGAGTGTTTCCAGTTCAAAGTGTGGACTCAAGATTCCAGAAGACAAAATCTTCACTCCTGAGTTCTTCAGGTCATTGTTACTCAGGTCCAGCTGTCTCAGACTAGAAGACTCAGAGCTGAGAACTGAGGACAGAGCTTCACAGCTTCTCTCTGAGAGGTTACAGCCACTCAACCTGAAGAAACATTAACAAAATAATGAGGTATGTTCTTTTTCTTTCTCTTTCTTTCTTTCTTTCTGTTAAAAAGATTGTGACTTTAAGGCATAAAACTTTGAAAACATACAGAGCTTTGTTGGAGGCTTTGACCACTGGCAGCAGCCTCAGCAGAGCCTCCTCTGAAGCAGAGTATTTCTTCAGGTCAAACACATCCAGATCTTCTTCTGATGACAGTAAGATGAAGACCAGAGCTGACCACTGAGCAGGAGACAGTTTATCTGTGGAGAGACTTCCTGATCTCAGGGACTGTTGGATCTCCTCCACTAGAGAACGATCATTCAGTTCATTCAGACAGTGGAACAGGTTGATGCTTTTCTCTGCAGACAGATTCTCACTGAGCTTCTCCTTGATGTAGTGGACTGTTTCCTGATTGGCCTGTGAGCTACTTCCTGTCTGTGTCAGCAGACCTCGTAGGAGAGTCTGATTGGTCTGCAGTGAAAGACCCAGGAGGAAACGGAGGAACAAGTCCAGGTGTCCATTTGGACTCTGTAAGGCCTTGTTCACAGCACTCTGGTAGAGGTGTGTCTGTGCAGATGTTTTCCTTTCAGAGTCCTGGAATGATGTTTGTTGTTCTTCCAGCAGATTGACTCCAGAGTTGATGAAGGTCAGATGGACATGAAGAGCAGCCAGAAACTCCTGAACACTCAGATGGATGAAGCAGAACACCTTGTCCTGGTACAGCCCTCTCTCCTCTTTAAAGATCTGTGTGAACACTCCTGAGTACACTGAGGCTGCTCTGATATCGATGCCACACTCTGTCAGGTCTGATTCATAGAAGATCAGGTTTCCTTTCTGCAGCTGATCAAAAGCCAGTTTTCCCAGAGACTCAATCATCTTCCTGCTCTCTGGACTCCAGTGTGGATCTGTCTCAGTTCCTCCATCATACTTGAGCTTCTTCACTTTGGCCTGAACCACCAGGAAGTGGATGTACATCTCAGTGAGGGTCTTGGGCAGCTGTCCTCCCTCGCTGGTTTTCAGCACATCCTCCAGAACTGTAGCAGTGATCCAGCAGAAGACTGGGATGTGGCACATGATGTGGAGGCTTCGTGATGTCTTGATGTGTGAGATGATCCTGCTGGCCTGCTCCTCATCTCTGAATCTCTTCCAGAAGTACTCCTCCTTCTGTGGGTCAGTGAACCCTCTGACCTCTGTCACCATGTCAACACACTCAGCAGGGATCTGATTGGCTGCTGCAGGTCGTGTGGTTATCCAGAGGCGAGCAGAGGGAAGCAGGTTCCCCCTGATGAGGTTTGTCAGCAGCACATCCACTGAGGTGGACTCTGTAACATCAACCAGGATCTCAGTGTTGTGGAAGTCCAGAGGAAGTCGACACTCATCCAGACCATCAAAGATGAACACAACCTGGAAGTGTTCAAAGCTGCAGATTCCTGCTTCTTTGGTTTCAGTAAAGAAGTGATGAACAAGTTCCACCAAGCTGAACTTTTTCTCTTTCAGCACATTCAGCTCTCTGAAAGTGAATGGAAACATGAACTGGATGTCCTGGTTGGCTTTGTCTTCAGCCCAGTCCAGAGTGAACTTCTGTGTTAAGACTGTTTTCCCAATGCCAGCCACTCCCTTTGTCAGCACTGTTCTGATTGGTTCATCTCTTCCAGGTGAGCCTTTAAAGATGTCTTCTTGTCTGATTGGTGTTTCTGGTCTGTCTGGTTTCCTGGATGCTGTTTCAATCTGTCTGACCTCATATTCATCATTGACCTCTGCAGCCCCTCCCTCTGTGATGTAGAGCTCTGTGTAGATCTGATTCAGAAGGGTTGGGTTTCCTGCTTTAGCGATGCCCTCAAACACACACTGGAACTTCTTCTTCAGAGCAGATTTGAGTTTATGCTGGCAGGTGATGGGAAATCCTCAAAGAACACAAAACATATAATCTAAAAACATGAACTTCAGCATGTCCTACTTTAAAAAATAGATAAGTAAATATAAATATACAAATGTCATGCTGTTCTGTCAACATATTAAATCTTTTTAGAAATCCTCTTACTGCTCTGCAGACGGTCAGCCAGCTCCTCCTGCTTCATTGTCCTCAGGAAGTGCAGTGTGATCTTTACAAATGCTTCTCTGTTTCCCTTTCTGTTTGCTTCTTCCTCACCCTCCAACAGCTCCTCACCCTCCCCATGACTCTCTAAGGATTCTGGGTAATCTGGATTTAGAACCTTCTGGATTTTCTTCAGCTCGTTCTTCACAAAACTGATCATATTTTCCTCCAGCAGCTGGAACAGATTATATGAATGAATAAAAATAGCAGAACCACACATCAGAAACATGAACACAATGAGAATCCACTGGTGTGCAAAGTGCAGCATGGAGATGACTGAAAGAACAGATGTAACAGTAGTTGTTGTACATGTACAAACCATAAATATGGAGTCCAGCTGTGTTTGATGCTGCAGGGCAGACTGACCACTGGGATCCTCTATACTCTCCTGGTCCACTCTGTGAAGGAATCAAAGAATCGGTTCAAGCACAGAAAAAAGGTTCAAAACATATATAAAAACTAAAACCACAATTAGAACAATAAACAATAAGAACCAACATCTCAGACTGAGTTAAAAGCCAAAGAGGAGAAATGTGTTTTAAGAGACTGTTTAAAAGCAGAGAGTCAGCCTGATATGCAGAGGGAGATCATTCCACAGTTTTGGGGCAGCGACTGAAAAAGTGCGGTCACCTCTCATCTTCCTGTTTGTCTTTGGGATAACCAACAGTGACAGATCAGCTGACCTGAGGGAGCGTGCAGGGACGTATAGGTGGAGAAGGTCAGACAGATATGGTGGGGCAAGGCCATGAAGACATTTAAAAACAAATAAAAGAATTTTAAAATCAATCCTAAAATGAACTGGGAGCCAGTGAAGTGAGGGTAAAATTGGTGTAATGTGTTCACATTTTTTGGCACCAACTAAAAGTCGAGCAGCAGCATTTTGTACCATCTGTAGTCATGTGAGTAGTGTCTGGTTCAGCGCAACATAAGAATCAACACATAATGATTAACATCAAAATTCTATCTATGACTCTAAAAAGATGATTTTTTTTTCTACTCTAAATCGTCACTGATATCCAAAAGTCTCCTTCGATATGTTTTACAGTCTTGTCACCTTTCATGGATATAAACATTATTTCCAGGAAGGTTTTATAAAGTAAAGTAAAAGAGTGGGTATTGTTGACAACAGAAGATGATTATTTTTAATTTAAATCTTTTGTGTGTAATCCCTAAAAAATTGCCCTGTGGCAGAATGGTGACATGTTCGTGTCCATCAGGAAAGCTGGGATAGACTCCAGAAACACTGGGACCTCGAACTGGATCAGCAGAAGGAAACGTTTTCAAACAGTTTAAAAATCCCTGTCTGGAAAACTTTTTTAATATCTCAGTGAATCCATTGCAGTGGAGTTTGGTTCTCATGTATAAAGAATTAAGGCCGTTTCACACCGGATGCGTTGCGTAAAAACGACACGAAATTCCGAATCTTTCGGATGCGAACCTGTCGTGTAACCTATATACACACCGGACGCGTTGCGTTTTTGCGACTAAATCCTCCCTATATAACGCACGGTGGAAAAAAAAAAATGCAGTCGACATCAAGTGATGATGTAATGGCCCTGATGTTTCTAAACAAGAGAAGGAAGAAACAGAGTTTATGGGTTCATCCAAGTCATAAGAAAGCAGCAGCAGGGAGAGTTTCATGGTTTGATCCAGGAGTTGAAGCTGCATCACGGCCGCTTTGGCGCATACTTCAGGATGTCAGCGGGCAGTTGTTGATGGCAGAGTTGGGATCACATGTGAGGAGGCAGAGGATAATATCAGAGAGCCGACTGACCCGGAGCAGCGTGTAGCTGTGTGTCTGAGGTAAAATATTATGATTTTATTGTTCCCACATCACTGTATATTCAGTACATCGGTTCGTGTTTTGAGCTATGACCTCGCATGCTGCTAAATGCAGCGCTCTGATTGGTCAGATCTGTTTGTTCACTTGCGAAAGTCAGAAAAATCGAACTTGATCCGAAAAAATAAATGCCGCAAATTCGTCCTGTGAAATGACGCGGTCGGTGTGAACGGCTGCATTAAGAACAGGAGAGTCCGAAAAATATTTTTAACGCACGAAACATTCGCACGGAATTTACGCGTCCGGTGTGAAAGGGCCTTTAGTGTTGATAATTCTTTAGGTCTTTTTCTATTTAAATGCTCACTATAATGCAAATGAACCCACAAACCCAAGAAAAAAATCATAAACACATATAAAAATCATTTCTCTGCAAATGTTTATTTTTTCTTGAGGATGCTATTAGGGTTCATGACCATAAAATATATCCAGACAACATAAGCCAATATTTATCTGTTCATGTGTATCTATTTATTTTTCAGTAAAAACTGAAACAAGTGTTCATAAACCAATAAAATTAATTTCTGGCATTCTGGTTCTGTGATCTAGTACTTTATGATGGAGAATGGCAACACATTATTTCTATGCAATTATTTTGGGTATTTTTGCTTCATTTTTAAAAATGAATACAACTTTGTAAAAACTTTGTAACTTTTTAAAACTTTTAAAATCCAAATTGTAAAAACAGTCTTTAATTAATAGAATTTTTCAAACAAAATTTACACAATTTTCCTTTTATTTTTTAATACATTAAATATCAGTGAAGTTGCAACAATAGATTGTGTC
Organism: Archocentrus centrarchus; assembly: GCF_007364275.1. Classification (NCBI taxonomy): domain Eukaryota; kingdom Metazoa; phylum Chordata; class Actinopteri; order Cichliformes; family Cichlidae; genus Archocentrus; species Archocentrus centrarchus. Next base: position 8,399,828 of record NC_044347.1, on the reverse strand, counting down.
CAAAATAAATACGTGTAAGTGTGAATAACCATAAATAAATAAACTGCAGGCTGCTCCCATGTTATTTATGTATTTTTTTAATGGTTTTGGTTTTCCTGTCAGGAACTACAGATGAAAAGTAGTTTTTTGGCCAATTCTGTCATATTTATATAAAAATGTTCACCAATATGCTCTGTCCCTTTTAAATAAATCAATTCAAACAATGAGTTGCTGAGGTGGGAAGTTCTTCATGTTTTATGGCAGATACCTTTTGAAAAAGATACCTCTCTCCTGACAAGTAAATTGTGTCAAGATCTACTCTGAAAATATTGTTTATCATCTTCTCACTGCACTAAACCAGAATGATATCTGACAACTGGGACATTTACCTTCACAGCATGGATTTAGTTGATATTTGTGGTATTTCTCACTTCATTATTTCCCAAAGTTTTGCACTATTATCACTTCATAAGTACACACACTCTGGCAATTCACAACATAAATCCAAAATCTGGTTTTCATTCAGCAAAACCTTCAGATCAGTTTGATGGCATTCATCATAGTTTCAATAAACTGCATCAAATTAATGTCCATGATGTGGAGGAATAGAAACAAGCACGCTGAATATTTGACCAGTTGTCCGACAGTTTACTGAAGCAGACTTAGAAAAAATGTATTATGGATAAAATCTCAATGAATCCTATCACCATGTGGGACCTGTGGCTCCTGAAAACAAGGTCTTGTTATTTTGGCCTTTTACAGCTTTATTTGATAGTGTATAGTGGAGAGAGAGAGAGGAGGGGAAGACATGCAGTAATGGCAACAGGTCAGGACACCAACCTGAGCCCCCACACCACCACACAGAGGACATGGTTGCCTGCTCAACCACTGGGCCACAGGGATGCCCAAGGTCTTCTTTTTACCTGTATTTTGACAGCAGGTTCATCTTGCAGTCTTGCAGTTAAATTCTGCTCTAATGGTGTTAAGTTCTCATTTTGACTGGTTATGCTGGTGACCTGTGACCTACGTTTACTGCAAGTCCTCCTTCATTTATAGCAGCAGCTGGGGTGGACTGTCAGCAGTGTTGCACCTGAGGTGGGAGGCCACGGGCACAGAGCCTGCTCTCATGTTCCTTCTCTAGTGATGAACAAGTGAAGCTTTTGTGAAGCACTGAGCTGCTTGAGCCAATTGTTTTGAATAATATAAATAATCTATTTTTTTTTTTTTTTTTGCTTTTTTGGTTCTGGCATTTTTACTTAGCACCTTTCATCACATTCATGCTCCCAACTGTGTGGCAACAGTTTGGGGATGACCCCTTCCAGTTCCAACATGACTGCACACCAGTGAACAAAGCAGCTCCATAAAGACACGATGAGCCAGTTTGGTGTGGAAAAACTTGACTGTCCTGCACAGAGTCCTGACCTCAGCCTGAGAGAACACCTTTGGGATGAATTAGAGCAGAGACTGTGAGCCAGGCCTTCTCTCCAACATCAGTGTCTGAGCTCACAAATGTGCTTCTGGAAGAATTCCCACAAACACTCCTAAACATGTGGAAAGCCTTCCCAAAAGAGTTGAAGCTGTTATAGCTGCAAAGGGCCCACATCATATTAAACTCTAGATTGGGATGTCAGTCAAGTTCAAACGTGTGTGAAGGCAGACGAGTGAATACCTTTGGAAATATATTGTAAAATAATACAGCCTGTGTGAACAGATGGACTGAATGAAACCTACAAGCATTTACATGGAAACTGTTCTGTGATTAAATTAAACATTAAAATGATCTTTTCCAAACTTTTTGAATAAACCTGTGTTTTATTTTTATCATATTTTCTTGTATTTTCAAAAAACTGAACAGCTCTCTAATGTTTGGAACAGATGTTTGGCTCTTATTTTGAAATTTTAAAGAGAAATCCACATGATTATGATCAAAGAAATGCAAGAAATCAAAGATCAGCTGTTCATCAAAGGTTTAAACCTTTGATGAACAGCTGATCTTTGATTTCTTCATAAAGTTGTCTTCCTTTTAAATCAGTGTAACGATCTTCAGATCAGCCACTCTTTAAGCACAGAGCTGAGTTCAGGTTCAGCAGATTTCCTGTTAAACATTTCCAGACACAGAATCTGATGAAGATGTAGAATAACTTCATCTTGAAATAGCAAATATGTTTGGCACAACAACGCATTCAGATCACAGTTCTGCTTGCAAGATCTACCAGACATGACAGGCTTTAAAAAAAAAAAAAAAAAAAAAAAAAAAAAGAATAACTTCATCATGCCTGTTACGGCCCCAGCAGGACCTGCTGTGACTTCTTGAGCCACTGGGTGTGGCTTCCTTTCTCCAGCCTTAGTTGTCACCCCTTATTGTACAGCTGAAGCACCTCAGCAATCAAGCTGGTGTACTTAAGGCCAGAGAGAGGAGCGCTCAGGTCCAGTGATAACTAGAAATTGCCATTATGTAACAGTTTGTTAACTGTGTGTTTACTCCTGCTTGGTGGAGAGGAGGGTGTTTTCTGATTGAGGCTTCTTTTTTTGTTGATTTGGTGATTAACCCGTGTTTTGTTTTTCCTTTTTTTTGAAGGTGATAGCAGCCTGTCTGCCTCTTTTTGTTAAAGCATTAATAAAAGTCTTTTAAGTGTTTTGCTTTCATGTCTCTTTTTGTCAACCCAGTCACATTTTGTTATCCCCCCGAACTCTTTAGGGGAGTGTAACAATCCCAAAGAGAAATGGGTCTGTAGGCTGTGTATGTGCAGAAGGAAACTTCAAAGTAGTGTTGGCAGCACAGAGCACCACCTGGAGGTAACAACAGTCCTTTACACTAAGCAAATCCTACTACAAGGAGCAATAGTTTAAATGAGCATTATGTACATGTAAGGAATTCGTCACTAATTTATTTTAAGAAGCAGTTCATTCAAGTGAGAGCAAAGAGTTCATCTTACTAACAGCTCACCTCTCTGCAGCAGAAGGTTGCTGTCCTTTAAAATCAATGAGGCGGAGATTAGAGTTGCTGCTCTTGAAGGACACACAGCTGAGTTCAGGTTCAGGTTGGTTCCTGTGAATAATGATGCAGCAGTGATGTGAGTGCTGAGCTGTGACATGGAGAAGAGTCATGGACAGTTAGAGATGGTCATCTCACCTCTGAGCTTTGGTCTGGCTCTCATGTTCCCCACACAGAGTGGTTTTAGAGGGAGGGACTCCCTCCTCTCTGTCCTCACACTGATCCATGCTGCTGAATTCACATCAGCTCACACACACTTTCTACCTTCACCTGCAAACACACATCATTCATGCTCACATCAACTGAAATCCTCCTTTCATCGTGTGTGCAGCTGAATGCAACAGGCCTGCAAAAAATGTCATCCTAGATAGAATAAGAATCCTATATAAAATATTTACAATTTTATAATTTTTTTATGTCAGTTTACACAACTTGAATTTTAATCTAAGCTGGAATCCTAATTTTACATCTTTTTTTTTTTTTTTTTTTTATCTAATTATTCAGCAGCAACCTGACGGGGACGAAATGCAGGACACAGAAACTGAAGATAAAAATCTGGAGAAACATCAGAGACAGTTTATTGACTGATCTGTGACATCAGTGACCTGGACAGAAACTGAGAGACTGACCTGCTTCTCAAATCATTTTTATTACCTTTAAAAACAAACTTTCTGCAACAGTTTGATTATTTAACTCTTTCAGTAACTGTTCAGTAAAGGTTTACTGTACTGATGGGCTCTAACAACCTCATTTTATAGAGAATTTCATTATTTCTGCCATTACTGGATAAAAATGCTGATTGGGATTTAAATAACTCAAAAGAACTAAAGAATAAAATAATCTGATCAATCTCAGCTTCACTGACAGATGGTGGCTCTCTTACAGCCTCAGCAGATTTACTGAGTTACTGCTAACATTTAACTGAAAAAAGGCAAACATGACTCAGCTCGTATTTTTTTCTAATCTTTTACAGAGAGATCTACATGCTGCGCAGGTTTGAGATGTTTTATTCTTTAATGTGTTCCAGCTTGTGTAAAGGAGGCAGTAAAGGTTACAACAAAAACAAGTTTAAATGTCCAGTTCCTGATCTCATGATGTTACAGAGCACTCACACAGAGTGTGTGCTTCAGCAGGGTTGTTGTTAATAAATAAGACTTGTGTTGCTGCGGGAGAATGAAGGTTCAAAGGTCATTTCATGACATAAATCAGCCAAGCAAATTCAAAACACACTTTACCTCAAACATTTTAGTTAATGTAGCTGAGATTTTAACCAATTTTAGGTTTCTGAGCCACACCTGTGCTGCTGTATCACTAGTTATATGTTCGTTATTATATTAGTTTTGGTCAAACTGGGCTTCAGCACAGCAGAGCTCCAGAGAGCAGGTCAGAACATGTCCAGCAGCCCATATTCAATAACAATATTATTTACAGCACAAAGACTGAGAGACGAGGACAGAGAGGGCGAGAAGAAGCAGGTAAGAGCGGCTTTGTTATCAATGTCAACAAAAGATAAAGAGCCAAAGTGTATCTGCTGTTTAGCCACGTTCATGATGATGGCTTCACATTTGCTTTGTGTCCAGGTTCATGGAGGAAAAGTGTTTTATTTATGTCTGCAGTTATTAGTGCTGCTTTAACTGATTAATGATGCATTATACTGAAAATGATTCAGAATCACTTCTTAGACACAGAAATAGCTCAACTAACTAATTAAATTGCTTATGAAGGAAACACTGTAATGTGTAGCCAAAATATATTCAGCAATAGTGATAAAGGGATGCAAACTCTTAGCAATCAGATTTAATCTAATTGCACATTCTGTATAATGACAATAAAGGTATTCTATTCTATTCTGTTCTCATTTTCTATCTTTAGCAGCCACCAGTGTCTCATTTGGCCTATAACACCAGATTCACTGCCAAATGCACAAACATGGACTGTATGTACGAAACAAAGGCACTGATTCAGTGAAGAAAGCATCTTAATAAAGTACTTTCTACCACTGAAAACTGCCTTTATCAGCGCCTTATACAGTATTTGAATTTCACCATCTGACACTTCATTGCTGTTTATTCTCAATGAGAAATTGATGCGACCGGGAAATAGCTCTTTTTTTTCTTCAGCGAATCCATCAAGCTTTCATAACTGGTAGTGAAACTGATCGTAACACACAATCAGGCCCCTATTGTCTGTTGTTGTTGTTTTCCATCAAGGTCAAAGGAAAAGTGGTCAGGTAAAGGAGATAGGAGGTGACTTTGAACGCACCCAAAGGTTGTGTTGAACACATTTTAGCAACAGTTAAAACATGATTTGATTAATGAGGAACATGAGTAGCAGTTTTATATATCTCATAAAGTACACACAGTGTTTCTTTGGTCAATGTTCAGTTTCCTACATGTAAAATGAGCTCAGTTTAAAATGTTTTTGAGAGTTTTCTGTCTTTTAGACGAGTCAGCTAATTTGTTTTCTCTCCTTGAAATGACTAGAAAACATCCCAAATCCAACATCAGCATCACAGAGCAGAAACAAACAGTAAAGATCCTAAAAAAACAAAAAAAACTGTTAATGGAGGAAACAAAGCAAACTTACAAACAGAGCAGAAGAAGAAGCTCCACTCCACACCTGGACACCAAACACTGACACACAGGTGAGCTGCTTCCTAGAAGTACTCCACCTGAAGCAGGACAGGTGGGAGGGGCTCGATCAAGCTGAATGTGTCATAGAGGTGTACTTGAGCGCAGTGGCGGTTTCTGATATGGGCGACATGGGCAGCCGCCCAGGGCGGCATTTCATCTAGGGCGGCATGACGCCCCCCTCCCCCCAACGCATTGCGATCGCCGCAGCAACGCCTACCGCACTACTCCACTTGTGGGATAATGGGCGCCCTCTGCTTGCTGTGTATTGCATGTAGCTTTCTGCCATGGTCAGACAGGTTGTAACAGAAGAAAAAGGGCAGGCGGGGGATTCTCTCTCTGTCTCGCTGTCACTGCTTCACTCGATCGTCACACACACAGCGCTGCCCCGCCCCCTTCTCCTCTCAGCCTGGGGTGCGAGTCGAGTGAAGCAGTGATGGCGTGAGAGTGAGACAGTCAGCCGGGTTCATTCATTCATGCCTGTACAGTTTGGGCCTGGTTACAGCCAACAGTAACCGCTGAATTATAAATAAAGGCGACTTTTGCTGGCAGTCTCTCGCCAAACCTTTCATCCTCACGGACACTGCCATATCAAGATTAACGCGAAGTGTATGTCCTAATATTGAAAAGTTTTGCGAGATCTCGCAAAAGTAACTCAGGATCTCGCAAAACTTTTGCGAGATATGCAAAACTGACTCTTTTTTTTTTCCTCCCATGTTCCACAGAATGAATCTGTGCGTCTAATAAAATTAGATGCACACAACTGATAGAACACAAAGCCAATTTCATTTATAATACTGTAAATATGGTCATTAAATCACAGTATTTGTGTGAACCCGAATCCTGATAAAAAAAATAACACAAATACGAATCTAGACAGTTTGGACAAATGTTGGTGGATGGCGCAGTGTTGCCAGATTGGGCAGCTTGTGAACACATTGGGGTGGAATATTATATAGATATTTCTATATAATTATAAAATTATATAGATATATAATTTTACAATAAAAACTTCCTAAAAACCTACCAAATATGGTGAAAAGCAGCCAAAATTTTAACAAGTTACCCAAAGCTTGTATATTTAAATATATATCACACCTGGTGCTATTAACATGAGTTTCAGTGGAGGTTTTGTTGTGTTGGGCTGGCAACTGTCAGTCAGATCTGACAACCCTGGGGATGGGCGGTGGTGGTGGCGAATTGTGGCAGATGGAAAGGAAAAGGTCAAAGCCATCAGGTGCACAGTTTAGGAAAAAGAGAAAAGAAGAAGAGGAGAAACAAGCAAAGATAAAGGTAAGCAGAAGCTGTGTAATATTTCAGTTTCTTCCATGTTTTTTCAAATAAAAATTTAAAAGAAATTCTGAGTGTGCCTGTGATGGTGGGGGGACCTTCTGTTAAAGCCTGTCTGTCAGACCATGGCAGAAAGCTACATACACCACACAGCAGTCGCTCATTACCCCCCCAAGTGTAGTAGTGCGGCGATCGCTATTGTGTGTGTGTGTGTGTGTGGGGGGGGGGGGGCGCCGGCGGGGATGCTCGCCCAGGGCGCCAAACAGGCTAGGACCGCCACTGCTTGAGCGGACTTCAAATGTCTCGCTGTTTGTGGACTTCTGGCAGTAATTACTGTAATAACCGCATGCTGGCTGTGAAGAGCAATTTGGTTGCATAATTGGTGTAATTCAAAATGTGTTTGATCAAACACGGCAGGTAAGGGCAGGTCATAGGAGCATCAGCGGTGATCACCTGGTGTTAAAGTTTAACCAACACCATTCAAGTTCCTCAAGTTCCACACTCTCAGGGATGCAGGAACATTTCTCACCTCTCTTTTCTGTTTCCTGTTCTTTCAATCTGTTCCCTCACACCAACATGATGATGAAGCAGTCACAGCTCAACTCCTCGAAGCCTTCTCTGAAGAACACAGACGTGACCTCATGAATGAGTTAAGCTCATTTTTTTCTGTCACTGTCTCCATATAGAAAGCACTGATGTTTGTTTGTACTAAAAACATTACTGCTGGTTCAACTGGTGTTGTTCAGATTGCGTCTGAAAAGAGATATTATTCATATATAAAATATCTCTTAGATCTATCGATCGATCGATGTATATATAGATATATAGATCTATCTAGATAGATAGATCGATAGATAGATAGATATGTTCTGACCATCCTTCGCCTCTGCCTAGCTGAGATTTTTCTTGGCCTGCCACTTCATGCATTAACTAGTAACTGTGCCTGTGGTCTTCCATTTCCTCACTATGTTCTTCACAGTGGAAACTAACAGCTGAGATCTCTGAGAGAGCTTTTTGGATCCTTCCTCTAAACCATGATGTTGAACAATCTGTGTTATTAGCTCATTTGAGAGTTGTTTTAAGCTCCCATGTTGCCACTAGTGATGTGTCGTTCTGTGTCGAGGCTTCGAAGCCTGTATTGAGTAATTGAGGGAGACTTTTGCACGTATCGAAGCTTGTGTCATGATATGCAAAGCCTCGTAAACCGGCCGTACCACGTGACTGATTCAGGAAACGATTCATGGGTTTGGTGTGCGATTCAAAATATAATGGGCAGCAAAACGCATCGGATCCCCCTCACAGATTGTGGTATTGGTGAGTGTTGCGTGTTGGGTTGCTGTCTATTTGAGCTGCTTCTTTTTTAGTAATGGAACCAGCCAGAAAGAGGAGATTTTCCCTTTTTGGGAACATTTTCAGCTGATCTCTCCTAATAACGTGTGTGCATAGTAATAAATTATTACCCCAGCATCATCTGTGCCCTGTGAAAGGGTATTTTCTGAAGCAGGTGAAATCGTTTCAAACTAAAGAAAACGCCTGAAGCTCAGCTCTGTGGCAAACCTGTTATTTCTAAATAAAAACGAATAAGGAAAAATGTCCCTTACCAACCAAGTAACACAATCACATTCACATCACAACTCTCTCCCAAATTTATTTCAACTTTCCCTCTTGACCCCAACATTGTGTCATAAAGACAGATACCATATTAGTTAGCTCAGGATTTATTTATTGTAATCACAAAAATCCTTTATTATGTTCAAAGCTTCACGCACCAAAGCCACTTTGTGATTATAATCAGTCTGTCCTCTTGATGGTGCAGTTTTGACCCATGGGCTCACCGATTGACTGAAAAGCTTAAATGCTTCATGAAGCTTCATCTCATGTCACTAGTTTATAATCACTCTGCCTGTTTTACAGTGACTGTCAACTTGATGGCGCAATAGAGCAAATGAAGCACCATGAAGCTTCGACCCATGGGTTCGCTGATTGGATGGAAAGCTTCAAAGCTTCATGAAGCTTCATCTCACCATCACTAACTGCCACTCTTCAGAGAAGATGCAAAGAGGAGAAACACTTGCAATTGGCCACCTTAACACTTTTTCATAATTGGATTCACCTGTGTATGTAGGTCAAGGGTCAACGAGCTTACAAATGAAATTTTGTGTTCCAGTAATTAGTGCTAAAGGTATTCAAATCAATAAAATGACAATGGTGCTCAAATTTATGCACCTGCCTAATTTTGTTTAAATAATTATTGCACACTTTCTGTAAATCCTATAAACTTAATTTCGCTTATCAAATATCACTGTTTGTCTGCTATATGATATATTTAACTGAAATCGCTGATTCGAACAATTAGTGATTTATAAAAGAAAATCATGGAAATTATCAGGGGTGCCCAAACTTTTGCATAGCACTGTATGAAAAGAAAAACTTAAAAAGTGAGACTTAAGCAATCAGGAGATAACACTTGATATGACAGTGTACTGCAGAGTGTTACACAGACACACACACACCTGGAGTTTCAACAAAGCACCACTCCTACTATTTTTGAAAAAAATATTCCACAAAAAAAGCAACACTTACAACATTACCTTTATTTAAAATAGATTGGACACATATGAATATGAAATATTTCTTCATTAATTTTATAGTTCATTGTCAGTACATAAAACAGCTGCTGATGTGTTGAACATGAAAAAGAATGAGAAAGAAAAAATTTTTAAGCTTGTTGAGTTAAAATCTGGTCAAAATGAATCCAGGTGTGTTACAGGTCAAACTGGTTGGACTGTCACAGTTTAGCACTATTAGACTAACATCGTGTTTACTTTAATTCAGGAGGTTTGAAGAAGTAAATATAAGCAGATTTAAAAATCTAAGAGAAGAAAAAACTGTCTTGAACTTGTGGATTTGGTTATAATGTTCTTCAGTGTAAAACTGTGAAGATAGTAGAGAGATTTCCACAGATTGTTTTAATCTTTTGATGATTTTATGTACTACAGATGATGCAACATTCAAACAACAAGGAAAAAACTCACTGATTGTTTGGGGGGTGGGGGTGCATTAGCGCCTGTGGAACTAACAGGTTGCACATCAGAAAAAAGCTGAAAGGTATATTCAGGTCTTCAAGCAACATGTGCTCCCATCCAGACGTCTTTTCCAGGATGGATAAAATACTAAAACACAAGTTTATTATGTAAAATGCACAAATATTGAGAAAAAATATAAACATATTAAAAAAGAAAAAAATATTCAAAAAGAAACAGAAATAGCTCTTTAGAAAGTGCAGATTGTGCAGAATGGGGTAATATGCGATCCCAGTGTCTTGCATATCAAGAGTCTGACTATGACATTTTAACCATGTGTGTTTGGGGGAATGCAAACTTGAGGAACAAGTAAAAGAGTTTAAACACATGAAGCAATAAAAGCATGGACAATTTATTTGAGTGTTGCTAGGAAAAGCTGAACACATGTCCCCTTCCTGGGCTCTTTTCCCAATGCTTTGTGTGTGTGTGTGTTTTGTTCTTTGATATTTATTAATTTTGGTGTGTCTTTGGTCCTTGTGTGACTGGTTTTGCTTCCCGTGTCTTGTCACCTGTGAGTGTTTACTCCTTCTTCTTTGTTGTGTTGTCGTTGTTTGTTCCTCCTGCTGTGTGCCCTCATGCTTTTGCTCATGTCCAGGTCAAGTTTTTCAGGTGAGTTAGTTTCTTGAGCTGCTGCCTGTTCAATTTATTAAACCAGCATTTTGAGTTTAATTCTTGCCCAGTGAGCCCTGCTCTGGGGTCCTCTGCCTCACTGCCACAGTGTCGCATGACAGACCCAGTGTTTGAAACTATCAAACTAAATGGTTTAATCTGATCCATGCTGCTGAATTCACATCAGCTCACACACACTTTCTACCTTCACCTGCAGAGGAAACACACATCATTCGTGTGCACATCAACTAAAATCCTCCTTTCAATCATGTGTGCAGCTGAATGCAGTCAGACAGCAGAGTGAGGCAGAGGAAGCTGCCATCAGCTGCTACTTCTGCTATCAGGCCACGAGATGGATCCACGAAGCTGCAGCCCAGCACACATGATGCATTCACTGACACACACTGATTCACTTGACAATTATTTTAGCTGATTTCTGCAACACTAAAAAGGCGTTTTACCAAGTTTGTTAACACAAAAAGTTTGGAGGTTTGTGTTTGATTAATTATTTCTTTGTTGTAACGATGCTATACTGTTGGAAAGCCTGTTTATTTCTCCTAAAATGGAGACACGTTTGTAATGAAAATGCATTTGTGGGTTGAACATCAGAGTTGAGTATGTGAGTTTTTGAACATGAAAAACTTCCCTGCCAATGCCATAAAGGCTTTTCTGAGACCAACAAAACCACACTGTCTGACTGAACTATCTGTTCAACAGTCAGACACTCTTTACACTAAACTCAGCACAGACTCACTGAGGAACCAGGATGCCAGACTGTAAATCCAGGGTAAAGAGGTTCAGTGAATGTGGTGTTGAAGGTGTGGAGGTGGATCAGAGTGTCAGACGAGACTCTGTAGAAGGACAGAGTGCCAGCAGGACAGTCCACATACACTGCTAGTCTGTTAGAGGAGGAGGAGGAGGAGATGTGTGTTTCTTTCTTATTGTGACAGACAGCATAACCTTTAACATCAGAGCGGTACAGACACCAGGACTGTTCATTCCTTGCAAACAGACAGTCGATTCTGTCTCCTTTCCTGCTGATTCTTCTGTAACTCACTGATATATAAACATCTCCTTTGCACTCGACCTCCCAGTAACAGCAACCAGTCAGACCATCTCTACACAGCAGCTGAGGCCAATGATCAAATCTGTCTGGATGATCAGGATATGACTGAACCTCCTCCACACGTGTCACCTTTCTGTTGTTGTCAGACAGTTGTAGTTTTGTGTTCACTGTGTTTGTGTCGATTGTGAGTTGACAGGAATCTGATGGAGAGAACAAACACAATCCAGCTGCAGTTATTGATCCATCATCTGTTCATTGATTGACACTTTGATGATGACTCCTGACATCAGAGATGTGAATGAGTGATGTGACAGTTTGAAGATGGTTGAATGTGTGCTGCTTTGTTTTCATCAATCACATTAAAAACACACTTACACTTCCTCAGACCTGGGATCAGCCATTGGACTCCAGCAGGCTCCACCCTGAAAGGAGGAGGGGGGTCAGAGCAGCACAGTCTCTTTCAGCATGCACACATGGACATTACATCGCTCTCAGACACACACTGTTAGACACTGATAAAGGAACAGTCCAACATTTGGACTCATACACTTGAAGGAAATGTCTCTATAGTCCTGTCCTGTGGTTGTCGTGTTCCAGTGAGGCTGTTTGATTAGAGCAAAATCATCAACGTCTTTTGGATCAAGATAAATTTAAGTTTAATGAATGCATGTTTGATAACTTAATAAATATTCTTGTGAAATAAATACAAATGTTTCCTTTATTCTTGTAATCAAGCAGCTCAAAAGTGTTACATGTTCTTTTTAGTTATTAGATCCTGTTTTTTGCTTTTATTGCTGTTGTAAACTCTGAAATAAAAACAATTGTCCAATTAATGAAGCATAAGAGTGAATGCTGCTAACCTCTGCTATCCATAATGCGTCAGATTCTTTAGTGTTTACTGATCATTGATGTGGAATTTTTTATTATAGAAATTAAATGAAACCAGCTGGACACTTCAGTACCTTTAAAGTGGAACTTAAACACTACACGTATAAAGGCAAATTTAAAGTATGGAGCCCCTCTCTAAAGCACTGTTGTAGTTTCAAACCATGCAATGTTAAATCAATGACAATGCATGGGTTTCCTCCCACAGTCCAAAGACATGCAGTTACTGGGGTAGTGTTTCTTATCCACTTTAATAATGAGACTAACTTTCTAAATGCCCATCATGCAGTCCCAGTGTGTCCAAACTTTTGACTGGTACTGTATACAATCCTTCAATTAAACACAGCACTCCAAATGTGAAATTTCTATTTTACAATGCCGATAAGAACAGAGCAGTAGCATCTAAGACTTAAGTTATTTAGATTTGACTCTTTTCTCCTCCTTGTTTTGCCAAAGGCCATCATCACAAATTCCAGGAGAGAAGTTCACTATTAAGAGAGAGTGGGGTAAGATGAGCCACCCCATGTATATTAGCAATTATGCTCGTATATGCTAAGAATGTATAAAAATAGAGAAATAAGATTTCCAAACTACCTGTCAGATGCAGCAGCAGAGACATGTGAAGCCTCTTTAACTGGGTGACTGCCATAATCCAAAGTACTCAAATAGTTAATGTTGATAATGATTTCCACTGTTGATGGAGCTAGGCTAACATGGTATCCTGTTTCCAATTTTTCTGCTAAGCTAGGCTAAATGTGTTGTGCACAGATCTCTGTACAGAGAATCAACTTGTCTGACCCGCAGTCAGTCATACATACCTGACAGTTTCCAATCTCAGCTCCTTCAGAAGCTTCACTCCTGCCTCTCCTGGATGATTGTAGCTCAGGTCCAGCTCTCTCAGACTTGAGGGGTCAACACTCAGAGCTGAAGCCAGAGAAGTACAACCTTCATTTGTGATCAGACAGCCTGAAAGCCTGTGGACACCACACAGGACAGATGTTTTTAGGGAAAAAAAAGAACAAGAACATAAAGGTAGATGACTTAAAACAAGTATAGGACAAAGTCAGGCAAGACAAGTGAAGTCAGTGAGTAATAAAAGCATGACTTAACACCAGTGAGCTTTTAGCTGATCATATCAAATCATTTGATATTTTCACAGATTTATATTGGACATTTTAGAAAGACACCTTAAGATTGAGGCTCATAGTGATGCCTCAAATTACAACTTGAATATGTCACAGTAGCTTCAAATTACTCTCAGCCAGTCAGTTCAGCTTACATCTGTAATAACCTATAAAGTGAATACACAGTACCTGTCAAAGGTTTGGACTGGTACTTTCTGAGGGAGTGTAGTCAGACAAAGATGGATAATTATTGCAAGACTGAGGTGGGTGGAGTAGATGCAGGTGTGGACAGTGTGATAAATTTTGACTGTTGTTACCCCCTGTGGTGCTTTGGGGGGGGGGGGGGGGGGGGGGGGGGGGTGTTGAATAAGGAGAGGGCCTCTTTTGAGAAATGTCCCCTTTTCACACCCATTTATGTTACGTAGTCTGTATTTTACACTTTTCAGTGTGAAATAATAATTATACTTGATTCAGTCACATTTCATATGATGCTGAATTTAGCAAAGTCAGACCTTTCCAATAATTTTTGAATATTCGGTGTTTCTTGGGCAATCCCAAGAAAAGTGATATGAATCAATTCATCACACATTCTAATCTTTGTAATTTCCACCCATTGAACTTCTTTCCTTCATACATCAAAACACTGACATTTTGTTTTTTCAGACATGTAGAAGAATGCTGTATCACACCCAATTTTGGATGACCTTCCATCATTAGTTCAGGTGTAACATCTCCCATTTGGCATTCATTTATATTAAAAAAAATGGAGTGTATCATAATATCTGAGAATTTTCAGTAAAATATAAAATAATCTAATATATTAGAGACCTGAAAAACATGAAAAATATTGTTGTGCTTTGTTCTACCTTTGGTAGGGGTATCTCAAATGTTTAGAGGCATTTTAATAGTGCTAAATGTGCAAACGGCTACACTAAAGAGCCACACAGATCATTAAAGGTCCCGTTTACACGAAGCCGTTTTCACTGGAAATGGTGTAGTTTTGATGCGTTTCAGCCTTTCGTTTACACAATAGCGTTTCAGAAACGATCCGCGTTTACACGATGACATGTGAAACAATGAAAACGTAGGAAATGTAGTTCCCAGGCCAGGCCACAAGTTGGTGTTTGGTTTTCTCTTTTCAAAATTTGTTTATGCAAGACGCGCATGCGTGGAGGGACACAGTAGGTAGTGCGGCAAATTGTTCATTACTTACAAAACGGCCAATGTGAGAGGTTTTGTGTGGACTGACGATGAGGTTGGATCGCTGGTGCACACAACGCTGAATTACAAAACGGTAAAAACACAAGAAAAGCATAAGAAGCACTCGTGAATCCGTGAGTACTGTTTATCAATTTGCACGTGCGAGAAAAACTGTGGCCGTCGCAACCAGAGTGCGCATGTGCGAGTCGAGCGTTTTCAAATCACCCCGGTTTCAAGTGTTTACACGAGCACGCAAGCTGGTGCATTTCTGAAACGCTCCACTCTGGACCCCGTTTCCGAAACACAAAGTTTTTACTCCGTTGTCGTGTGAACAGAAGGGCGAATCGCATCAAAACGACACCATTGTCGTGTAAACGCAAGGCCGAAACGCATTAAAACGACGCTGTTTCAAAATGAAAACGGTCTCGTGTAAACAGCACCAAAAATACACAGGAACGTGTGCCAGTTTGTGGAAGCCTCCATGTTGCCACGTTAAATACATTGACCAAGGACATTGCCATTCAGTTTTATATAAGTGGCTATAGACCTGTCTTGGGGATTATTTTTTACTCAATGAATAAAGGACAAATGTTTAAAGGTAAACTAAACAGTGGATCAACCAAGTAATAAACAGTTAAATAATACATTAGACAGAGAGCAACAGGTCAGAACGTGCTGACTAACTTCTCTGTCTCAGTGCATCTTATCTTGAGGTTCAGCCACAGAACGTAGCATTAAAACATCACCAACGTCTCCATGTTCTGTTATTAATCTGGACAAGATTGCTCAGTATGACAAATTAAAAACATCAGGAAGATGTGCTTTATGACTTGACTGCTGATGAGAGGAATCTGGGTCATGAAAAACCAGCTTGAACAAGAGTGAGTGACGAAGGCCAAATCATAGCACCCAGAATTTGTTTATGTTTAGATAAGTGGCAGTATAAAGATGTGATGGTTAGTCAGGAACATGGGCTCAGAGGGAGAGAGAGAGAGCACACACACAGGCCTGTCTCCTCCTCTGAGTCCCTGCATGCATGTGTGATTTTTTTCTGATTCTTTAATATATTAAATGTCTTACTTTTTAAATAAAGTTTTTCAGGTGTCTTCCTTCACAACCTATTTACCTGTCAATTTGGTGACCCTGACGTGATAAGAACTGATAACAGGTAATGACAGGTGATTTGTGAAGGAGAGTGACTGGCAAAAGAGGACGAAGGGGGATATTTTCTCCAGGACTCACCGTGGGACTTTAGCTCCTCAAAACACTCACATGGGCGCCTCATAAAAAAGGTAAACAGAAACCACTTGTTTTTAAATAACCGAATTCTGCAAATTTGGATGTTAAAATTTTTCTGAGTGAGGAAGAGGTGAGGTCACGAGAGAACAAATTTTAGAGAATCTGTTAAATAAACTGTTAAAAGCTTGAAAATATTAAAGCATCAGAAAAACAAAAAGGGGTTGACATAAAAAAATATGAATAAATAATGGGTAAAAGGAACAAAATAAGTCAAGTTATAAGAGTTTAAATGAGTGAAAAAGGATTGTGAGAGATACTGGAAATGTAAAACTGCCCTCTAGCATTAGGCTTTTGATGAAATTTAATTATTTATTAAAACCAAGAAGTGTATGTGGGTAGAAAATTTTCTATTGAATAGAGATAACTCCCAATATCCACAGCATGAAGAACGGTGTGTGAGAATTGGCTTTTATACCATGAGAGATGACAAAATGAGTTGTTTACGGTAATAAATATTGTTGATGTTTATGTCAGCTCTATGTAGTCTCTTTAAAATAAAATAACTATTGAAAATTATTAACTCTCATGGTATACGTTGGAAGAAAATAAAAATTGTAACAAAAGTGTTGCATGAAGACAATAGAGACTAATAAACTGGCATTAAATTGTTAGTAAAAGTTGCAACTAAAAGTATGAATGAGGAGGCCCCTGCGTGTCTGTGTGTGTCTGTGTGTGCCTTGCAGAGAAAGAAAACAACTGGAGTTGGTGTGCGAGAATGAGACTCAGAGAGTTAATGTGTGCATTTGTATCTGTATCTGTGTGTGTGACTCAGAGAGACAGAGTACACACACAGGCCAGTCTCTTCCTCTCATTCCCCATGCACGTGTGATTTTTATGATTCTTTATTATATTAAATATATTACTTTTTGTGTTTCAGGTGTCTTCCTTCAGAAACAACCTGTTTCCCTGTCAATTTGGTGACCCCGACGTGACACACATAGTACATAGTATTCCAAGGATAGAGGACCATAGAACTCCTAGGTATACACATTCTATGGAACCATATTATAATTAATGTCTACATCCTTGGATTCAAGACATGATGAATCACAACTATACATTATCATATGACAAGGTGTCCCCCTTCAACAAAGAAGTGAAAATCCAAAGGAAAGAGACAATGGAATCTAAAAAAAAAATTTCATCCTCTTCCTCTTCCTCTCAAATCTATTACCCTGAACTATAACACACACAAAAGTGCATAAACATGTTTATTTATTCCACATAGTGTTGCAAATACTTATTGTCAGCACATTAAAAATATGACCTTCCAGTCTCTGGACAGCTGACAACAAGGTGCCTAAACAAAAACAACTGGTTGGAAGCTAACAAAATGCCAGCTAATGTTAGAATCAAATGCCCTAAAAAAGAAAAAAAGAAAATCACACTTTCCCTCTTATGAACAGTTTGATTACATTATAACATCATATTAGAGTTTTTATTTAGTAATGTTTTCAGGTAGTTCAAAAAATGCAAAAAACTGAACCATATTTTGAAAACATGATGATTTATGTAAATAAATTAACTTTCAGTAACACTATGCTTGGGCCATTATTTTAGGAGGGTGATGATATTATCCTTTGGGGCTAAAACTGGTGTAAAATTTAAATGTGTGGAACAGCGTGGAGTTTTTTTTTTTTTTTACAAAAAAATATGATAAATACGTGGAAACCTTTCAATCATCATATGGAGAAATTATCAAAAAGTAGAAAATACTATTTTTGGAAAGAAGATATTAAAGGTCATTTTAAAAGTCCAGACCTCAGTGTGTCCAATTTACAGTGTGGACTTCTCAGGGCACAAGACAACACTATCACTCCTGAATCCTTCAGCTCATTGTTACTCAGGTCCAACTGTCTGAGACTAGTGGACTCAGAGCTGAGAAGTGAGGACAGAGCTTGACAACTTCTCTCTGAGAGGTTGCAGCTATTCAACCTGATAAGAAAAATACAACAATAATGTTATTTGATTTTCTTTTGTGTTAAAAAAAAAAAAAGAAACAGCAGTGCCTTCAAAGCATAAAACTGTCTGATAACTTACAGAGCTTTTTTAGAGGCTTTAACCACTGGCAGCATCTTCAGCAGAGCCTGCTCTGAACCAGAGTATTTCTTCAGGTCAAACACATGCAGATCTTCTTCTGATGACAGTAAAATGAAGACCAGAGCTGACCACTGAGCAGGAGACAGTTTATCTGTGGAGAGACTTCCTGAACTCAGGGACTGTTGGATCTCCTCCACTAGAGAACGATCATTCAGTTCATTCAGACAGTGGAACAGGTTGATGCTTTTCTCTGCAGACAGATTCTCACTGAGCTTCACCTTGATGTACTGGACTGTTTCCTGGTTGGTCTGTGAGCCACTTCCTGTTTGTGTCAGAAGACCTCGTAGGAGACTCTGATTGGTCCGCAGTGAAAGCCCCAGGAGGAAGCGAAGGAACAAGTCCAGGTGTCCATTTGGACTCTGTAAGGCCTTGTTCACAGCACTCTGGTAGAGGTGTTCCTCTGTCTGGGAGGCTGTTTGTTGTTGTTCCAGCAGATTGACTCCAGAGTTGATGAAGGTCAGATGGACATGAAGAGCAGCCAGAAACTCCTGAACACTCAGATGGATGAAGCAGAACACCTTGTCCTGGTACAGCCCTCTCTCCTCTATAAAGATCTGTGTAAACACTCCTGAGTACACTGAGGCTGCTCTGATATCAATGCCACACTCTGTCAGGTCTGATTCATAGAAGATCAGGTTTCCTTTCTGCAGCTGATCAAAAGCCAGTTTTCCCAGAGACTCAATCATCTTCCTGCTCTCTGGACTCCAGTGTGAATCTGTCTCCGTTCCTCCATCATACTTAACCGTCTTCACTTTGGCCTGAACCACCAGGAAGTGGATGTACATCTCAGTCAGGGTTTTGGGCAGCTCTCCTCTCTCTCTGGTTTTCAGCATATCCTCCAGAACTGTAGCAGTGATCCAGCAGAAGACTGGGATGTGGCACATGATGTGGAGGCTTCGTGATGTGTTGATGTGGGAGATGATTTTGGAAACCAGCTCCTTATCTCTGAATCTCTTCCTGAAGTACTCCTCCTTCTGTGGGTCAGTGAACCCTCTGACCTCTGTCACCATGTCAACACAGTCAGAAGGGATCTGATTGGCTGCTGCAGGTCGTGTGGTTATCCAGAGGCGAGCAGAGGGAAGCAGGTTCCCCCTGATGAGGTTTGTCAGCAGTACATCCACTGAGGTGGACTCTGTAACATCAGTCAGGATCTCAGTGTTGTGGAAGTCCAGAGGAAGTCGACACTCATCCAGACCATCAAAGATGAACACAACCTGGAAGTCTTCAAAGCTGCAGATTCCTGCTTCTTTGGTTTCAGTAAAGAAGTGATGAACAAGTTCCACCAAGCTGAACTTTTTCTCTTTCAGCACATTCAGCTCTCTGAAAGTGAATGGAAACATGAACTGGATGTCCTGGTTGGCTTTGTCTTCAGCCCAGTCCAGAGTGAACTTCTGTGTTAAGACTGTTTTCCCAATGCCAGCCACTCCCTTTGTCAGCACTGTTCTGATTGGTTCATCTCTTCCAGGTGAGCCTTTGAAGATGTCTTCTTGTCTGATTGTTGTTTCTGGTCTGTCTGGTTTCCTGGATGCTGTTTCAATCTGTCTGACCTCATGTTCATCATTGACCTCTGCAGTCCCTCCCTCTGTGATGTAGAGCTCTGTGTAGATCTGATTCAGAAGGGTTGGGTTTCCTGCTTTAGCGATCCCCTCAAACACACACTGGAACTTCTTCTTCTGATTAGATTTAAGTTTATGCTGGCAGGTGATGGGAAATTCTCAAAGAACACAAAACATATATTTTTAAAAATATGAACTTAGCATGTCCTACTTTCAGAAATAGATAAATAAATGTAAATACTGAAATTTCCTGCTGTTCTGTCAGTATTTTAAATTGTTAGATAAATTCTTACTGCTGTGCAGACGGTCAGCCAGCTCCTCCTGCTTCATTTTCCTCAGAAAGTGCAGTGTGATCTTCACAAATGCTTCTCTGTTTTCCTTTCTGTTTACTTCTTCCTCAACTGGCACCAACTCCTCATCCTCTTTCTGATACTGAAATTCTGGATTTAGAACCTTCTGGATTTTCTTCAGCTCATTCTTCACAAAAGTTATGATATTTTCCTCCAGCAGCTGGAAGAGATTATATGAATGATCCAATCATACTCAAACAACAGATCCAAACAACAGTAATATGACTACAGTTACAATCCACTGGTCTACAAAGTGCAGCATGGAGATCACTGAATGGATGTAACAGTAGTTGTTGTACATGTACAAACCATAATAATGGAGTTCAGCTGTGTTTGATGCTCCTGGGCAGACTGACCACTGGGAACCTCTGAGCTCTCCTGATCCACTCTGTGAAGGAATCATCAAGAATTAGCTTAAGCACAGGGTAAAGATCTGATAGGTGACATTTTTACCGTGACTCATATTTAGCCACATACAATCAACAGCTCAGTGCTTTGTTTTAAATTTGAGTGCTTGCAGTGTTTTGTTGCCTTTCAGTTGTCAGAAATCTTTCCACAATTTAAAATTCTATCTACGACTGTAACAGTATGAGTCACTTTTTTCTCTAAACACTTACTAATATCCAACAACATTTTTCTTCAATTGAAAACATGTTTTACCATCTTCAAAAGATTTGTTTCCAGGGGAGTTTTGTTTATCCAACTTTCTCTTGACAGACGTTTACTGTGAATTCACTAAATCAGAAAAAACATTTTCAAATAATGAAGAAATCCAGATTGAATATTCATTAATCAGCCATCCAAACTTGGAATAAATGGATTTATGACAGTCAGTGACATCATAGCGACTTTATAACTGAAGCCACATGAAGAAATGTTGTTTTTGTAAACTCTTTGAGGGTTCATGTGAGTCATGGGGGTGCAGACAATTTTACGGGCAAGTCTTTCTGTAAATTCATAAAACAAACTCTCATGAAGCAGCATGTAATCCAATGAGGACATAACTGCAGGTGAGGACAATGGTGGCATCAATAATTTTGTAAATTCAATTTGAAAATTTCAAGTATCTTTGTGGGTTGTAGCCTTTAATAAGGCTGGGCAGGCAGGAAAGCTGGAGAGAAAGCAGAGAGATGACTCACAGTAAACAGCCTGAGGCAGATTCATACTCAGGCCCCTGTAATAGTCTTACAGCCTATGGGTCAGCTGCTTAACCTTGTGAACCACACTGATGCCCAAAATAAATAAATACATGACATACATGCATTTATTACAGCAATACATGAGAGCCATGTACTGATAAATAAAGAATTTGCTTTTAAAACAGTTTTTAAGATTTAGGTTAGAGTCATAAAAAAATAAAGTATACGAGTGAGTATTGTTGAGAACAGACAACATTATTTTTGATTTTTTTTTATGTGCAATCCATAAAAAGCCCTTTGGCAGATTGGCAACATGTCCTTGCCTCTTGCATCATGAAAACTTGGATAGGCTCAACCTTGAATTTGATAAGCAGAAGGAAATGAATGGATGAAATTAGATTTTGGGGTTAGGAAATCATTAAATTTTGATGCCAATTTAGAGGGGCTAGGGTGTTATAGAGTGATCTAAAACTTTTTTTCTAACATGTCAAAATCTTGTCAAAAATGTCAAGAGTGGCTGGTAGTAGCTGGTCTCTGCTCTGGGATTTTTGGAAACGACGTTTGGCTCATATTTCAGAATTTGGACCACTCTCATGTTGATTATAATCAAAACAGTTTGATGAACAGCTGTGTTGTCCTAGTCAGTATTAAAGGTGGATGCAATGCCCATGAAAATAAATAAAGAAGTAAATGAAGCTTTGCAAAAGTGCTTTAAATATCGTGGTCCACATGGTCCATTCAGACTCAGTGTCCTCAGCCTCCCTCAGATTGCTGTCGAAGTTCTGCCAGAGGTGAGCGTTGAAGATCTCGCGGACTGGGGCTTCTGCAAGGCATTCCCAGGACACCCTCACAACACGTTTAGGTGTGCTGGGTCTGTCCAGCATCTTCTCCCGCTACCTGATCCAACTCACCACCAGGTGGAGGTCAGTTGACAGCTCAGCTCCTCTCGGCACCCGAGTGTCTAGAACATATGGCTGCAGATCTGGTGATATGACTACAAAATCGATCATCAACCTGCAACCTAGGGTGTCCTGGAGCCACGTGCACTTATGGACATCCTTATGTTCGAACATGGTGTTCATTATGGACAAACTGTGGTTTGCACAGAGGTCCAATAACAAGACACCATATGGGTTCAGATCCGGCAGGCCTTTCCTCCCACTCACACCCTTCCAGGTCTCACTGTCATTGCCCACATAAGTGTTGAAGACTCTCAGCAGGACAATGGAGTCACCGGATGGAGCACCCTCAAGGACCCCACCCAGCAACTCCTAAAAGGGTGGGTACTCTGAACTGTCATTTGGCACACAAGCGTAAACAACAGTCCAGACCCGTTTCCCCAACCTGAAGGCGCAGGGAAGCAACCCTCTCGTCTACCGGTGAAAACTCCGATGTACAGGCAGCAAGCCAGGGGGAATATGAGAATACCCAACCCAGCTTGCCTCCTCTCATTGAGGGTAACTCCAGACTGGAAAAGACTCCAGCCGCTCTCCAGGAGACTGGTTCCAGACCCCAGGCCATGTGTTGAGATGAGCCCAACTATACCTAGCCGGTATCTCTCAGCCTCATGCCCTACCTCAGGCTCCTTCCCCATTAGAGAGGTGACATTCCATGTCCCAATAGCCAGACTTGATAGCCGGGGATCAGTCTGCCAGAGTATCCACCCTTGGCCACTGCCCAACACACACTGCACCCGACCCCTATGGCGCCTCCTGCGGGTGGTGGGCCTACAGAAGTTCATCAAACCCGCCCACTCTTTTCTTTATCAATTCTATTTCAACCCCATTGAAAATGGGTTGAAATATTTTTTTACATGAAACATTACAACAGGACAAATAAGATGTGCTTTCTTCATGCACTATTTTAATATTCATGAAATAAAAATACATTTTACCAGAAATCCCAATGAACATCAGAACAAAATCATTACATTACATACATCCTTTGTTTCAGAATGAAGGATTTGATTTTCATAGGTCATCAGCCAATGATCATGCAGTTTCAGTCACCTGTCACATCTGATTTTTAAACATCATGATGGCGACAATGAAAACAGTCATCTCACAGCTTCCAAACCAGCTACATCCATATTTGATACTGTCTGTGGTTTCAGCAGCACACAGGTGTTTAAGGTTTAACTTGAGGTTCAATCAATATGAGGAAAAAGCAATACTAATAACTTAATGCCTATCAAAAAACCCAGTGACGCTGGACAAAGAGTGAAAATAAACAACAACAAAAAAAATAGACAAGTAAGTAAATAAGTAAACTAGAGATTAAAGGCCTTTTTGAACAGGTGAATTTTCAAAAGTTTCACGAAAGAGTTCAGTGATGGGGCATTGCAAATCTCAGAAGGGAAAGAGTTTTAGAGAGTGGGGGCTACCACAGTAAAGGGTCTGGCCCCAAAGATATGGAGGTTAGTGTGAGGGACAAAGAGCTGACCCATGGCTGAGGAGCCAGTGGAGATTAATAAGGGTTAGGGTGATATGCTGCCAGAGCTTAGTGTACGTTAGAAGCCTGGCAGTTGAGTTCTGGACACACTGGAGCATGCCCAGGGCTATGCTGGAGATCCCCAACAAGACCCCATTACAGTAGTCCAGGGTGGTGACAAAGGCATGATAAGGGTCTCTGCTACAGAATCAGTAGCTGTGTCCAAATTCAGGGGCTGTATCCACATTTGTAGCCCAATTATGTCACAGTGAGGCAACGAAGGCTGTCCAAATTCAAAGACTCCTCCAAATATGGTCAGCAATTGCATCCTTCTTTTCCCCAGATTTGTAGGACAGGTCCGGCGTATTCTTCGTGGTCTACAATATCCCATCATTCATTGCGAGTCAAAACTCAAACGCAGCAATGGCGTAAAAGAGCAGTTTGAAATATGACTGTTTCTGTGACAAAATAAACGTTTAAGATGTTTTCTGGTGAGAATGTAAATGTGTAAACCTCAAATATCTGCTCATTTTATCAAGATATTCCTTAATTGCAAAAGTGCTCCGGCGTTTTTGGAAATGTGTGTTATTACTGCTCTGCCAGCTTGCCTTGCCAGCTGTGAGCTGACCAGGTGATCAAGGCTCGCTATATCCGGAGAGAACGCCCGACTCCCGGCACATCCTTTTGAAACACTCGCTGGCTTTTGCCATTGAGTGGAAAACACAGATATAACTCACTCAGATGAGCTCTAACAGCTGATGTTTGGTTTGTTTCAGTGTTTCATTTGTTCCTGAGCAAACTGGGTTGGCTGAGATTAAAGTTAAGTGTGAAAACTAGGTTTATTTAACTTTAATGTCTTACTACAGAGCTGTCAGTATATTTGGAAATTAATCTTTTCCTCATCTGTATTCCTTGATGTTGAAATATGTTATACTTGTTTTAACAGCTTATTTGGAATTAAAGCTGCCATTAAATAAAGTTCAGCTCCATTATAACAGCTTCATTTCCACAGCTCTGCTTTGCTCTGCCGGTTGTTGCTGGGCGACATGTGCTATGATGAGGTGAGGGCAGGTGACGCAGATATACAGTCGCTCACTTCCAGCCTTTGCAGTCTTCATGGGTCCTTTGAAGGCTGCAGCCCCTGAATTTGGACACAGCTACTAAATAAAGGCAGAAGTCTAGAGATGTTCATTAGGTGGGAAAAGGCCATTTTGAGTGAGTCTGGAATGAAAGTGTGGAGGTTGTGAACATCTGGTGAAAGTGAGATGAGGAAACCATCTATGTCAGTGAATAGATCTGCAAACTACCAGAGAAGGGCTTTGGGGGTCACAACCAAGAACTCTGTTTTGTCACTGTTGAGTTTGATTAGATTAAAAGACATCCAGGTTTTGATTTCATGCAAACAGCTCAGAAGAGATTGAGGGAGGAGCTGGGTGCAGGGTTTGGCACTGAGATAAAATCCTGTGTCATCGACATTGAAATGGAAGCAGAGACCAGATCATCTGACTGAGGGGTGATGTCTGCATGAATGATCAGACTTTTTATTTTACATAATTGGAGAATCAACTCCTCTAATATTCTACCTGTTAACTGAAGTGGATTTTCAGACAGACATTTTATTGATCCTGTAAGAGAAATTATGTCACAGCAGCATAAAAATAGTACAATCTATAATAAACAACAAAGTGAGAGCAGAAGTAACACATTCACCAAGTGCAAAACTAAACATATCCATTAATGATAAAAACAAAATAAATAAATGTAAGTAAAGAGGAGTAACAGTAAGACTGACATTGTGCATAAATAGTTTGCATTAATAAATAATAAGTGCACTAGGAATCAGAAAAACAGCTGCAAGAAGAAATAATACAGAAATAGGTGTGTGGGATCTTATGATAGTGTTTGTACTGCAGGTCATATACAACAACATCAAGCAGGTAAATCACCTCTGAAAAAGCAAATGTTACTAACAGCTCACCTGTCTGCAGGTTGTTGTCCTTCAAAATTAATGAGGCCATTTAAAGACTGTTCCCTCTGTAAGGACACACACCTGGGTTCAGGTTCAGGTTCAGGTTCAGGTTCAGGTTCAGGTTCAGGTTTACGTTTAGTTCCTCGTTGGTTCCTGTGAATAATGATGCAGCAGTGATGTGAGTGCTGAGCTGTGACATGGAGAAGAGTCATGGACAGTTAGAGATGGTCATCTCACCTCTGAGCTTTGGTCTGGCTCTCATGTTCCCCACACAGAGTGGTTTTAGAGGGAGGGACTCCCTCCTCTCTGTCCTCACACTGATCCATGCTGCTGAATTCACATCAGCTCACACACACTTTCTACCTTCACCTGCAGAGGAAACACACATCATTCATGGTCACATCAACTGAAATCCTCCTTTCATCATGTGTGCAGCTGAATGCAGTCAGACTGCAGTGAGGCAGAGGAAGCTGCCAGCAGCTGCTCTACTTCTACTATGAGTCCACTAGATGGAGCCATGAAGCTGCAGCGCAGCAAACACGATGCATTCACTGACACACACTGATTCACTGTGACTGGAAGCTTCAGTCCATTAACATTTCAGCTGATCCATGATTCAGAGAGGATGATCAGTGTTCAAAGCGTCACACCAATTCTTCTTGCTAGTTTGCAGAGAACTGCACACACAGTGATTTGCTGTTAATAAGAAGCACATTTGATCCAGTAACGTTCCATCTCTGGAAGCTCTGGATTAATGTGGACAGCCAACCAGAGTGTCTTCTAAACAATAATCTGCCAATCATCCCCTGAACTGATTTTCTTAAATAAAAAAACAATAGTTAAATTTTCAGCAGATGAAAATTTCCAGTTCAGTATTCAGATTCAGATTCAGAAAACTTTATTCATCCCCAAAGGGCAATTGAGGGCACACAGAGCAGCAATTTCATAATAAATATAAGGTCTGATTAAGAGTAAAATATAAATGACCGATACTATAATAAATATGTCACATCTGTATATCACAACCAAGTAGTAATCAGTGCAAGTTAATGGTCCAATAAGATATAAGATATCAATGATGGAGTGTTAGAGATATACCCAGTACAAAGAGATAATGAACTGAGCATTGGAAATATACAAGGTGGGTGCAACTGCAATGAGAGTTAATGCAATATGAATGTATATATGTGTATGTGTATGAGTATGTGAATGTGTATGTGTATGTGTGTGTATGTGTGTGTGCATATAGTATGAAGGAGTAAAGTCCACAACAGTCCGTCTTATGTGGGGATAATATTAGAATGGGGGAACTATAAGTTGAGGAGCTGGACGGCTCTGGGTACAAAGGTTGCCCTTCTCCTCTGTGTCTTGCATGCCAGACAACGAAGCCGACAACCTGAGGGGAGCCAGTAGATGTGTATTGTAGGTCAGAATAGGTCTTATTGACCAGCACTCTCTGTGATCTATGGGTTAGAAAGTCCAGTAACCACAGAATGAGCTGATCCTCCAGGTGAAAGTGTGAAGCGAGTTTGTGGGCCAAGATGTGAGGCTGAAGGGTGTTAAAAGCTGAAGAAAAATCTGCAAACAGGAGTCTGGCTGAAGTATTTGGGCGTTCCAAATGCTTATGAATTGTGTCCATGATGAATATCTTGGCATCATCAACACCTCTATTCATGCGATACGCAAACTGGAGAGGATCCATCTGTGAGTTGATAACTCCAATGATGTGGCGTTTAACAATCCTCTCCATAGCTTTCATCACAAGGGCGGTGAGAGCCACAGGTCTAAAATCATTGAGTACCTTGGCTGTGTTTTTCTTAGGAATAGGAATAACTGTTGAGTGTTTCCATAGCTGTGGGACTGTGCAGCTGTTGAGGATTTCCTTGAGCTCCTTGGTGATCCAGGGCTTATTGTTAGGGAAAATTGTAACAGTTTTGGAAGGAATGATGCCGTCTACAGATATAGATGTATGAAGATATCGTGTCAATTTGTTCATTGATGCTGTAGGAAGGGGTTAGGAGGTTGTTCCAATTTGTGGATTCAAAACATCCCTGGAGAGCCAGGATACTGTCTTTGGTCCACTGCTTGATGTTACGCACAACTTTCTTAACTCTTTTTACGATTGGAATGTATGCTGGAACAAGTAGAATGGTGTTATGGTCAGCAGAACCAAGGGGGGGGAGAGCGACAGACCTATATGCATCCGGGACTGACCCAAAGCATTTATCTAGCGTGTAGTGCATGTGATGTACTGCTGAAAGCCTTTAAGGACTTTCCCAGGGGAGCAATGATTAAAATCACCCAAGATGAATTTTGGTGCATCGGGGAGACACGTTCCAGATTATTCAGAGAATTATAATGTGTTCTGTTGCAGTGGCAGCATTAGCTTTAGGGTGAATGTATACCAGAATAAAAAATAGCTGGGGGAATTTCCTGGGGAGATAGTAGGTCGGAGAGAGACGGCCAAAAGTTCGATGTCTGTGGTGCACAGTTTTTCCCTCACCATAATTGTCGAGCACCAGCGTGTGTTTACATACATGCAGACACCGCCGCCATGTTGTTTTCCAGATAGCTCTCCGTCCCTGTCTAGCCTCACAGGGGGGGCAAAGCCATCTATGTGCAGTATCCTGTTACAATCCCTCTTATTCAGCCAAGTTTCCGTGAAAGCGAGAATAGAGGAAGTCCTATATTCATGCAGATGATGGATTTAGCTTGTAGCTCATCTATGTTATTACGGAGTGAGCGCACATTGGCTAAAACAACAGGAGGGAAGCGACCGTTGTTTACATGTCTCACACTTTAGTCTAGCTCTTAATCCGCCTTTTTCTTAGCCCTTCTGGTTCCTTTCCATTTACGATGAGTGGATTTGTCATGATGGGATGAGTTCCTGCGGCGCAATTCCTCGGGAAACGAGTCTGTGTTTATGGCAAGCTGATTGTTTGTCCCAAGCTGCAGCAGGACGTCTCTGGAGTAAAACAATCCGTAGGTCAACTGAGAGATCTGATCCATTGATGGAGATGGTATTCCATGAGAGGAAAGTATACAGCTGAAATAATATCCAGGAAAGTCCGCAGATGTCCATATAAAACTTAAAAACACTAAAAACATGAAGAAATTGCTCTGTGAGCCGGCCGGTCAGCCACATGAGCAGCGACCCGGAGGTCTTAGGGTCTCTTTATTGTGAACAATAAGGAGAAACATCAAACCCACAGTCCAGTGTGTAAAGACCTTAAGTCTTAGTGATATTTCTCTAACACAGCTGAGCACATAAGAAGGGGCAGAGATTATTTAAATTGTGTCACTTTGCATTTAAAGCCATTTCTCAGAGACCCTGACCTTTTGTGAAAGCAGCTCTGAACCTTAGACTGAAAATTCCCAGAAGGTCCATGAGATGGCGATCAGGATTAGAACAGGACATGGCAACAGTGTGCTCCATTCAGAGAGAAAACAAAGGAAACTTCTTAAAGGGAATTCCTTCTGTAAACTCCAACCTTTGCACTGATAGAAGAATGTAGAAAATGTATTTGCTCTAACCTGCTTCGTGCATTCTGCGCAACCAAAAATTACTATGAAACAAATTTGAATCTTAGTTAAAAATTAAAAAAACTAGAGACTTATTTATTAATAGTCTCAGAACAAATTTGTTTCCACCAGCACTGGTGGAAATATCTCACAAACAGCTGCTGCAGTATAACGAAAGCTCCAATTGTTACACGGCGACATTTAAAATGTGATTTAATTGATTAATGGTTTCAAATAGCTCCTAAAATACACACACAGCATCTGTTTGGTTTGTTTAACTTTGTTTATTTAAAATGTGCTCAGTTTTAAATGTTTTGTTTTCTCTTTTAGGAATTATTTCAGCATTTGTTAACATCCTTAATCCAAAGTTCATCCTGAAATTTTAAAGATTACAGAGCAGAAACAGGCAGTAAAGTTTATAAAGACAAATTTTTAAAGGAAGAAACAAAGCAAACTTACAACTTCTGCAAACAGAGCAGAAGAAGAAGAGCTCCACTCTACACCTGACACTAAACACTGACACAGGTGAGCTGCTTCTAGGAAGGAGGCGGGACTCCGCACAGGTGGGAGGGGCTCAGCAGGAGCAGCAGTCTAGTTCATTTAACATCCTTTAAGTTCCTGAATATCAGACTTTAATGTGAAAAGTGAAGTTTCCTCATTTCTCCTTCTCCCATTTCTTCTCTTTCAAACTCTCCTTTGAGTTTCTTCTAAATTTCACGCACTCAGAGACACATTAACATTGTTCTTCATTCTTTACATTAAATCTGCTCTTTGATTTCCCTCAAACCAACATGTTCAGGAAGCAGTCACAGCTCAACGTCTCAAAGCCTCCTCTGAGCTCTGAATAACAACGACATGTCCTCATGAATAAGATCAGATAAAGATTTTCATCAGTGTGTGCGTGCAGGACACAGTGTCTCTTCAAATTAAAAATATGCCGTCTGACTGGTCAGACTGAGTCTCAGAGTAAAGTTTATGTGCTGACGTGTGAAGACATGAAACCTTTTTCTTACACAACAGAAGGAGGGCGAGCTGACAGTCTGTATGCTCAGTGTTTGACTGAAGCCACTAAAGCAGACAGCAGTGTGTGTCTGTAATAACTGAATACAGTTAATAGCACAGTGAGTCAGTCAGGCAGAATGGAGAGACCAAACCACTGAACTGACTGCTGACATCTGTAATACTACTGCTACTACTACTGTTTAGTACTTGTAATATTAATCCCCAAATCATTGAGCTTCTGTGATCTCCCTGTAAGTCTGTAACATGTTAGCCATTAAATGAGTCACAATATGAGAAGGTGAAGAAGCTGCAGCTGTCTGTGTGATCACTGCTGATGAAGGCTGAACACATTCAAGTCTTCATCACTGCTGCAGTCTAGTTTTCAGAAGTGTGTGTTGAGATGATCTCTTTAAAGTTATGAGGGAAACTGCCAAGAAGGTGTTTGCTGTTTCCTCTGAACAGAAGAAAGAGGACAAAGAGACTTCCTGCTGCAGGAACGTATCAGAGGAAGAGGTCAGCAAAGAAAAGGTGGGACAGACTGAGAGATGAAGAATGTAGACAGGTGTACAGGGAGGAGAGGGGTGGCAAAGGCAAAGCAAAAGGTTTATAGTGGTTTGTATGAGACACTAAAGAAGAAGAAAAGGACTTGATTGGCCCGGCAGAGAGATCGAGCTGGAAAGGATGTGCAGCAGGTTAGAGTGATTAAGAACAGAGAGAGTGAGAACAGTGAGATGATTCCTGAGGAATGGAGACGAAGTGTACGCTGGCTACTTTTTCACAGATCGCATCATAAATATGAGGAATGAATGTGTTCCTATAATCTGATTGGTTGCCTCCTCATCCACAGCCACTCTCTGAAGGAAGGCTCATAGTTTTCACCATTTTTACAGCACCTAATTTCTTCAGGCTGACCTCGTATAAAGTCATGATTCTCTCCACATTTAGCCGACACACAACTGCTACATGTAACAAAGTGATGGCAAAACACACAAGGAAAGAATTAACAGTAGGTGAAAATAATCAGGAAATTCATGGGACTACAGAGAGCGGACAATGTGGCCAAAACAAAATAAGCTGTCAGAGACAAGGAAACACAGGAGGACCGAGGCATTAGCACAGAAACAAAACAGAGAGGCTAAAATGACGAGTGCTGCTGATGATAATCATCATTAACATTAAGACAGGAACCAAAACTCAAATAAATGACTAAGAATCCAAACTGCAGATGAAGCCTCAGACATCAAGCTTTGAATTGTGACTCGTTCCTTCAACACTTTCAGTCTCAGTAACACTCTGATCTCTCTCTTTTATAATATCATTCTGGGTTTATTTCTCACATTTTCCCTCTTCACTGTGACTCCTTCCAGGTGCTTTAACCCCTGTTAGGGATTATTTTTTACTCAGTGAATAAAGGACAAATGTTAAACGGTAAACTCCAGTAAGTAAATTAATAAACAGTGGATCAACCAAGTAATAAACAATAAATAATCCATTAGACAGAGAGCAACAGACAGAAAGTAGTAGGACTAACTTCTCAGTCTCAGTGCATCTTATCTTGAGGTTCAGCTACAGAACGTACAATTAAAACATCACCAATGTCACCATGTTCTGTCATTAATCTGGACAAGATTTCTCTATGACAAATTAAAACATCTGGAAGAAGATGTGCTTTATGACTCCACAGCTGACGAGAGGAATCTGGGCCATGAAAAACCAGCTTGAACAAGACTGAATGGTCAACTTGTAGTGCCCAGAGATTGTTTATGTTTAGATAAGAGGAAGTATAAAGATGTTATGGTTAGAGAGGAACACTGGCTCAGAGGGAGAGAGAGTGCAGAGACAGAGGCCTGTCTCATCCTCTGAGTCCCCACATGCAGGTGATTCTTCTGGTTCTTTAATATATTAAATGTCTTACTTTTTTAAATTAAAGTGTTTCAGGTGTCTTCCTTCACAAACAACCTGTTTACCTGTCACCCCTCACAGACAGGCCTGACTTTGACACAATCTCTGCATTTACGACGTCTCTAAAGAAAACCAGTGCACGCTCCAACAGATTTCTAGGAGAGCAGATGAGCAGGGCCAGTATGTACACAAGGTTAAAACAAAGAGCAGAGCAGAGGCTGACCTACTGCAACTGAAGCTGACGACGGGACAAACGAGTGGATAAACCGGTCCATGCTGGCAGCAGATGAGGAGATAACCAGCAAACCTTTCAGGAGTTGTAATCATCCACTTACAAACACAAGAGGACAAAAAGAAAAAAGGTTAAAAAAAAAAAAAATCACAACTTGTTCAAACCTACTGGATTCATATTTGGTACAGAGTTGTGGAGAGCCCAGAACTAGAGCCAAAACCAACACCATCTTTAATGTATCCAGACTCTGAATTTACAGCCTACATGAATGCAGCGTGGGGAACTCCATGTAATGCATGTTTTTGGGGAGATCACTATCCAATTCAACTCAGTTTTATTTATATAGCGCCAAATCACAACAAACAGTCACCTGAACGTGCTTTGTATTTCAGGTAAAGACCCTACAATAATACAGAGAAAACCCAACAGTCAAAAATGACCCCCTATGAGCAGCACTTGGTGACAGTGGGAAGGAAAAACTTCCTTTTAACAGGAAGAAACCTCCAGCAGAACCAGGCTCAGGGAGGGGGGGTCATCTGCTGTGACCAGTTGGGCTGAGGGGAGAGAAAGACATGCTGTGGAAGAGAGCCAGAGATTAATAACAATTAATGATTAAATGCAGAGTGGAGTATAAACAAAGTAAATAAGGTGAATGAAAAGAAACAGTGCATCATGTGAACCCCCCAGCAGCCTAGGCCTATAGCAGCATAACTAAGTGAGGGTTAAGGGTCACCTGATCCAGCCCTTCATCATAAAGGAAAGTTTTAAGCCTAATCTTAAAAATAGAGAGGGTGTCTGTCTCCTGAATCCAAGCTGGGAGCTGGTTCCACAGAAGAGGGGCCTGAAAGCTGAAGGCTCTGCCTCCCATTCTACTCTTAAATATCCTAGGAACCACAAGTAAGCCAGCAGTCTGAGAACACATCTGTTGTCCATAGATGTGTTCATTTGATCAGGATATGATCCAGGCACACAGATATTTCACACAACTTTGACTTTCTCTCAATCCAGTTCCTTGATTATCGCCCACCTGACAAATCCCATATTTTCTCATTATCAGAGATAAAGCTTTAACACAAAACAAAAATAACCATAAAATGAAGTTATTTTGGTTCATCTTTTTTGAACCTTGGAAAATGATGGGTGTGAACAAAAAGAAAGGAAGAAAAACAGACAGCAAGCTGCAGCAGAGGAACAGGGTGATGATGACAGTAGACAGCATGCTTGTGCACTGACTACAAGACTCTGCAGGTCCAACTGGTTCAACAGTTGGACCTCCAACATCTCACACCAGCTTTGAGAGGAATGTTGTATCAGTGCCACTGAGAAATATCTGCCTCACAGAAAAACACCTGGGAGCTTTTTTTGTGTCTCACAACAACGCTGAACTGATTGTATCAGTTTGATGAATGATAAACATGTTGGGATGTTGGCATTCCTCATCTGCACCTGTCACTGTGGAGTTAACTTATCAGATTTCAACCTAACAGCAGAGCCTGATTCACTCTGATTTCCCCTGATTGTAGATTTAGACGTGGAACTTTTACAGCTGACATTAAGTTGGAGGAAGTGACCTGATCATGTTGGTGTAAAAGAGGGAACAGAGCAGGTAGAAAGTGGGTGAAGGTGTTGGAGGAACTGGTTCAGGTCAGAGTCCTTCATCCTTCTCCAGCATGAAGTCACCCTCAGACTCACAGGAGGTCTGTGGTCTGCTGCAGGTCAGTCTAGAACCACCTCGGCTCTGCTCCTGTCTCAGCCCTGTGCTGCTTTCACCTCTTCACTCCATCCAGCCACCAGGTGTCCTCAGACGCTCCACCTGCTTTCAGTCACCTGACTCCCACAGCGCCCTCACCTGTTCCCAGTCCCCACTTAGAGGATTTGAAGCTGCCATCTTGTTCTTGTTGCTTCCTGATGTTGTTCTGCTTTCTGCCTGGAAGCTTCAGTCTATAGGAGAGTCAAACTCCTCCTGCCTGGCTGTCAGTGTTGGGAAAACTCCCAAGAATCACATTCATGTTATCTTAAAGAAAGTCACATTAATAATACAAAAGAGGAAGAGACAGTCTGTTCACAGGTCCATGAAGCGTTCTTCCTATTAAAGCTGTTAAATTGCTGCTGTTAGTGAGGAAAAGATGACACACTGCTTCATTACCTTCACATGGAGACGATCAGCATCGGTTATCAGAAACACGAGTTTCAGGACGGTGAAACTAAACTTTAAGAAGAGTTTTAACACACAGAGAGACGTTTGAGGGCAAGTTCACGATCAGGAAAATCAGAAACTGATCAGCTGGGGATGAATTCTGCTTCATCTTTAGAAACATCTGGAAATATTTGGAGGTTTCACAGAAACCAGCATCTCTGTCCTGTTCTTGAACGCAGCCTCTAAAATGATGTGTTTATATTGTGAGTCTGAATTCAAACTGCTTTCACTGCATATGAAAGAAAACAGTCCAGTTTAGTTTGAGTGGTTTTAGCTGAGCTGTGTCCTTAATCACATGTGAACTGAACAGTGTGTATTGTTGAGGAGCAGGAAGCCTCTCAGTAAACCAGTTTTAGCCCTCAATCAAAGCTCTGTCATCATTTTGTGTGTGTGTGTGTGTACCTGATTGATTTTTATTACAGGCAGTTCCTCATTTGACCACCTGAGGGTGTTTCTATCAGTGTAATAATCTCTGTGCTGAAACACTGCAGGAAATGTGTCACAATGTCAGGATTATTGGATGTGCAGAGTTGTAGTTACTGACAGTGACCACTGGAGGGCAGTGATCCTGATAGTTGCTCTGGAACAGTCCAGTTCATCCACATTAACATGAAGCTGTTGGTATCAGTGTGGTTAACAACAGTTAGCGGCACAATTATAAAAACAATATTTAACTATTTTGATTAATTAAAAACTCAGAGTGTAAAATCACTAAACACACAGAATCAGCAACAAAATATCAACTACCAAGTAAACAAAGCAAACCAAAAGCACAAAGGAACATTTAAAATGTGAAAAATGTTTTATTTTATTTTCTTTTCTTTATTTATTTTTTAAATGCAAATCTCACTGACTTCAAAAAAGGTCAAATTGTTTTATAAACATGTTGAATGAAGGAGTTCATTGCTTCCACTTACAGGTGTGTTTGTGATATTTGCCTAACGAGTCCAGGAGTAACAGTGTGTCAATATTTAGCATCAGGGTTATCCATCAAATCAGGTCTATATTTAGAAGTAAATGAAAGATGTTTACATAATGAGAGCGAGTCATGAAGATCAGAATGTAGTTCATCTTTTTACCAACAGAGGGTGACAAACCATCAATTTAGAGTCAAACTGCTTCACAGTTAAAGGATACACATGTACAGACTGAACTATCTGTTCAACAGTCAGAGTTTCTCTGACAGGAGGACACTCTTTACACTAAACTCAGCACAGAGACACTGAGGAACCAGGAAACCAGGCTGTAAATCCAGGATAAAGAGGTTCAGTGAATGTGGTGTTGAAGGTGTGGAGGTGGATCAGAGTGTCAGAGGAGACTCTGTAGAAGGACAGAGTGCCAGCAGGACAGTCCACATACACTGCTACTCTGTTAGAGACAGAGGAGGAGGAGGAGGAGGAGGAGGAGGAGGAGGAGGGGATGAATGTTTCTCTGTTATTGTGACAGACAGCGTAACCTTTAACATCAGAGCAGAACAGAAACCAGGACTGATCATTCCTTCCAAACAAACAGTCCATAACCATCTCCTTTTCTGCTGAGTCTTCTGTAATCAGTGATATATAAACCTCTCCTCTCCAATCGACCTCCCAGTAACAGCAACCAGTCAGACCATCTCTACACAGCAGCTGAAGGACATCAAATCTGTCTGGATGATCAGGATATGACTGAACCTCCTCCACATATGTCACCTTCCTGTTGTTGTCAGACAGTTGTAGTTTTGTGTTCACTGTGTTTGTGTCGATTGTGAGTTGACAGGAATCTGATGGAGAGAACAAACACAATCCAGCTGCAGTTATTGATCCATCATCTGTTCATTGATTGACACTTTGATGATGACTCCTGACATCAGAGATGTGAATGAGTGATGTGACAGTTTGAAGATGGTTGAATGTGTGCTGCTTTGTTTTCATCAATCACATTAAAAACACACTTACACTTCCTCCAGACCTGGGATCAGCCATCGGACTCCAGCAGGCTCCACCCTGAAAGGAGGAGGGGGGTCAGAGCAGCACAGTCTCTTTCAGCATGCACACATGGACATTATGTGTCCCATGTGTGCATGCTCTCAGACACACACTGTTAGACCACTGATAAAGGAACAGTCCAACATTTGGACTCATACACTTGAAGCAAATCTCTCCATAGTCCTGTCCTGTGGTTACCGTGTTCCAGTGAGGCTGTTTGATTAGAGCAAAAATCACAGCAAATATTTATCATGAGCCTTAATAAAGCTTATTGTATGATTTATTTTAATACTTTCTTGTAAAATCTTGCACTGTGGAAATAAAACTCCTAAACTAACAGCCCATATTTTCCAGTCACTTAAACATTTTCATCAACTCTCAAAAGTAGGTTTTCAGTGCTAAAAACAGTCTGTTTGGACTGATAGGAGTTGATTGTGATCTTTGCACTGATAATAAAATACTGATCAATGGAAAAATCAGTGATAAACACAATGGAGAAAGGGGCTCTGGTTTTACATGGACCTGTTCTCAAAGCAAAGAGAAGACATGAACTGGGACCACATGCCTTACGTGTTACTGTGCACACATAACTGTACTGGTGTTTGCTGAAAAGTAACATCAACACACCTCATTTCCAACCACTGGACAAAAGTACTTGGGAACAGCAAAGTATAACACAGCACAGCCACAGATGGCTGGCATAGCTCTGTGTTAACTTGTGATACTCATATCACGGTTGTGTAGGTTAAGAGTTTGATAAGTTTTTCAAACCTCTTTGGTAACATTAATTCTGCTCTATACAGACACAATCTTCTTTACTAAACTGGCAGCTTAAACCATTCCCTTAGTAAACTGTCTAAAAATAAATCATTATTATTATTTTTACTGTAATCAAGCAGCACAACAAATCTTACATTTGTTTTAGATCATTGTGTGTCTTTATAAAGTAGTTCTGTTAGAAACATACACTGGTCTAATCAGTGTCTCCACTCGCCACCAGGCAAGACTGGTGATTGCATGGGGCCCGGGAATCAAACCAATAGAGCACTTTGCTCTCCAAATGCTGGTATACTTGTGGTTCCCAGGGTATGTATTTATTTATTCATTCATTTATTTATTTTAAGCCTGTCATGTGTGGCAGATTTTGCGAACAGAATTGTGATCTGAAATCACTGTTGTGCCAGACATATTTACTCTTCCAAGATGAGCTCTATAGATTCTCTATAGGCTCCTTTGGTTAATTGTTTGTTCTTTTATTTTATTTATCTGTGTTATTTTTCCCATACATGTACAGGTGTCCTTGCAATGCCAGAGTTGACAGGCTGAGAGAGAAAAAAAAAGAGAAAGGGGACAAAATATGAAAAGGGCATAGAGAGAACAGAGCACAAGCAAATAAACTATAATAGCTCATCAAAGAGTAGAATGGGAGGCAGAGCTTTCAGCTTTCAGGCCCCCTCTTCTGTGGAACCAGCTTCCAGCTTGGATTCAGGAGACAGACACCCTCTCTATTTTTAAGATTAGGCTTAAAAGTTTCCTTTATGATCAAGCTTATAGTTAGAGCTGGACCAGGTGACCCTGAACCCTCCCTTAGTTATCCTGCTATAGGCCTAGGCTTCTGGGGGGTTCCCATAATGTATTGAGTGTTTCTTTTTCTTGGAACCCCTCACAGCAGCCATGAGCAAAGTAAAAAGCTGCCACATGTATGAGTTCTTCATTCTCGATTTAAGTGTTATTTGAAGATTTAAATAGTACTAAAGTGAAACACAGAGAAAAGATTCACCTTCTTCTCTCTTCGAAACTGTACAGTCTGTGGCTGCAACAGGCCTCTCCATACCTGAGAGTTTCCAGTCTCAGCTGCTCCAGCAGCTTCACTCCTGCCTCTCCTGGATGGTTGTAGCTCAGGTCCAGCTCTCTCAGATGGGAGGGGTTGGAGCTCAAAGCTGAGACCAGAGACTTACAACCTTCTTCTGTGATCAGGCAGCCTGACAGCCTGCAGACACCACACAATACATGACAGTCTTAGAGAGCAGCAGTGCAGTTGACTAACCTACAAAAGGATGATGACAGCTCTAGAAAAGTAAATTTGATTCAGACATTAATTGTACAACTTAATTCAGTTGAAGGTGGTGGGATTGTTAATAGTTTGGAGTGATTGGTCATGAATAAAGTGGAGAAACTAGAATGTGGATAACATGATGAATGTAGCTCAAAAGCTTTAAACCAGCTGTTGTTGTTTAGTCGACTCTTGTCCAGAGACGGGGGGGTCGCATGT
This sequence comes from Archocentrus centrarchus, assembly GCF_007364275.1. Classification (NCBI taxonomy): domain Eukaryota; kingdom Metazoa; phylum Chordata; class Actinopteri; order Cichliformes; family Cichlidae; genus Archocentrus; species Archocentrus centrarchus. Next base: position 8,361,033 of record NC_044347.1, on the reverse strand, counting down.
CTAAACTGCTGAAAATCAGTAATTGTGAATAAATGTGCATTTTTATGAATGTTTTTGTGTGTTAGAGCCCTGATTTCAGTTCAGGAGATGAGGCATAAGGTGAAGAGGAAGATGATGAAATGTAGATGTGGGAGGAGAAAAAGCAGTGGTGATGGAGGAGGAAGACGGAGAGGAGGAGGAGTAAGAAATAATGAGTAAGAGTTAAGAGAAATAGATGATGAACTGAATGAATGTACAAATAATAGTCATCAGTTACATACTTGTGATGGTTAAATTCAAACTAACTTATAACAAACTTCACAGTAGTTTTAAAGCTATATTTAGATGTTTAGAGTGCTCACCAGATTTCCCCTTTCTTTCAGAATCAAGAATCCACAACATTCTAATAGAATTATTTTAGGATATAGAGGGATAATCCTCATGTACACAAACTGTCTGATTGGAGAAGGTTGTACTTTCAAAAAACTATTAACTATTAAATAAGAAAATCCTGCATAGATTAACCACTGATCCTGACCTGAGTGTTTGAGTTTACAATGGTGACTCTTGATTCCAGAAGACAAAATCTTCACTCCTGAATCTTTCAGGTCATTGTTACTCAGGTCCAACTCTCGCAGACTAGAGGACTGGGAGATGAGAACTGAGGACAGAGCTTCACAGCTTCTCTCTGAGAGGTTACAACTACTCAACCTGATGAAACATTAACAAAATAATGAGGTATTTGGTTTTCTTTTTTTTAAAAAAATGTGTATTTAAGTCATGAAAGCTTTATGATAACTTACAAAACTTTCTTAGAGGCTTTGACCACTGGCAGCAGCCTCAGCAGAGCCTCCTCTGAAGCAGAGTATTTCTTCAGGTCAAACACATCCACAATCTTCTTCTGATGACAGTAAGATGAAGACCAGAGCTGACCACTGAGCAGGAGACAGTTCATCTGTGGAGGAGACTTCCGGAACTCAGGGACTGTTGGATCTCCTCCACTAGAGAACATCATTCAGTTCATTCAGACAGTGGAACAGGTTGATGCTTTTCTCTGCAGACAGATTCTCACTGAGCTTCACCCTTGATGTACTGGACTGTTTTCCTGATTGGTCTGTGAGCCACTTCCTGTCTGTGTCAGAAGACCTTGTAGGAGAGTCTGATTGGTCTGCAGTGAAAGACCAGGAGGAGCGGAGGAGACAAGTCCGGTGTCCATTTGGACTCTGTAAGGCCTTGTTCACAGCACTCTGGTAGAGGTGTTGCTCTGTCTGGGAGGTTGATTGTTGTTCTTCCAGCAGATTGACTCCAGAGTTGATGAAGGTCAGATGGACATGAAGAGCAGCCAGAAACTCCTGAACACTCAGATGGATGAAGCAGAACACCTTGTCCTGGTACAGCCCTCTCTCCTCTTTAAAGATCTGTGTGAACACTCCTGAGTACACTGAGGCTGCTCTGATATCGATGCCACACTCTGTCAGGTCTGATTCATAGAAGATCAGGTTTCCTTTCTGCAGCTGATCAAAAGCCAGTTTTCCCAGAGACTCAATCATCTTCCTGCTCTCTGGACTCCAGTGTGGATCTGTCTCAGCTCCTCCATCATACTTGACCTTCTTCACTTTGGCCTGAACCACCAGGAAGTGGATGTACATCTCAGTCAGGGTCTTGGGCAGCTGTCCTCTCTCTCTGGTTTTCAGCACATCCTCCAGAACTGTAGCAGTGATCCAGCAGAAGACTGGGATGTGGCACATGATTGTGGAGGCTTCGTGATGTCTTGATGTGGGAGATGATCCTGCTGGCCTGCTCCTCATCTCTGAATCTCTTCCAGAAGTACTCCTCCTCTGTGGGTCAGTGAACCCTCTGACCTCTGTCACCATGTCAACACACTCAGCAGGGATCTGATTGGCAGCTGCAGGTCGTGTGGTTATCCAGAGGCGAGCAGAGGGAAGCAGGTTCCCCCTGATGAGGTTTGTCAGCCAGCACATCCACTGAGGTTGGACTCTGTAACATCAGCAGGATTTTAGTTTTGTGGAAGTCCAGAGAAGTCGACACTCATCCAGACCATCAAAGATGAACACAACCTGGAAGTCTTCAAAGCTGCAGATTCCCTGCTTCTTTGGTTTCAGTAAAGAAGTGATGAACAAGTTCCACCAAGCTGAACTTTTTCCTCTTTCAGCACATTCAGCTCTCTGAAAGTGAATGGAACCATGAACTGGATGTCCTGGTTGGCTTTGTCTTCAGCCCAGTCCAGAGTGAACTTCTGTGTTAAGACTGTTTTCCCAATGCCAGCCACTCCCTTTGTCAGCACTGTTCTGATTGGTTCATCTCTTCCAGGTGAGCCTTTAAAGATGTCTTCTTGTTTGATTGTTGTTTCTGGTTTCCTGGATGCTGTTTCAATCTGTCTGACCTCATGTTCATCATTGGACCTCTGCAGCCCCTCCCTCTGTGATGTAGAGCTCTGTGTAGATCTGATTCAGAAGGGTTGGGTTTCCTGCTTTAGCGATCCCCCTCAAACACACACTGGAACTTCTTCTTCAGAGCAGATTTAAGTTTGTGCTGGCAGGTGATGGGAAATTCTCAAAGAACACAAAACATATAATCTTAATAAATATGAACTATATAAGTAAATATAAATATAGAATTTTCATGCTGTTCTGTCAACATCTTCAGAGAAACCCTCTTACTGCTCTGCAGACGCTCAGCCAGCTCCACCTGCTCCATTTTCCTCAGGAAGTGGAGTGTGATCTTTAGAAATGCATCTCTGTTTTTCCTTCCTTCTACTTTCTCCTGACCCTCCAACAACTCCTCATCCTCCTTCTGATGCTTTACAATTTCTGGATTTAAAACCTTCTGGATTTTCTTCAGTTCGTCCTTCACAAAACTGATGATATTTTCCTCCAGCAGCTGGAAGAGAATACTGTATGAATGCTCCAATCAGACTAAAACAACAGAGTCAAACATCAGAAACATGAGTACAATGACAATCCACTGGTCTACAAAGTGCAGCATGGAGATGACTGAAAGAACAGATGTAACAGTAGTTGTTGTACATGTACAAACCATAAATATGGAGTCCAGCTGGTTTGATGCTGCTGGGCAGACTGACCACTGGGAACCTCTGAGCTCTCCTGATCCACTCTGTGAAGGAATCATGAAGAATTAGTTGAAGCACAGGGTAAAGATCCAACAGGTGATATTTTCACAGTGACTCAGGTTTAGCAGTCGTGCTGACTCAACAGCTCAGTGCTTTGCATTTAATTTGTGTGTTTGCTGTGTTTTGTTGTGTTTCAGTGCTAAGACAAAACGTCAAAGTTTAAAATTATATCTAAAACTAAAGACTAAAAATATCACAGTTTTATTTACTGTACTTTACTGTACATTTAATTCTTACTGATGTTCAACAGTTTTTTCCTTCACTCTAAAATATGTTTTACTGTTTCATCACCATTCATAACATAAAGATTTATTTCCAGGGAATTTTGTTTATCAGACTTTCTCTTGACAGAAAACTTTCTACAAGGCACCAAAAAAAAGTCACAAAGACATTTACTGTAAATGCAAAACATTATTAAAACCTAAGCTGAATATTTATTATCAGCCACCCAAACTTTAAATACATGGATATTTGATTGTCAGCCACAAGAAATTGATTTTATACTTGAAGCCACATAAAGAAATGTTGTTTTAAACATTATCTCTGAGGTTTCATGTAAGGCACTATCTATAAATTCACAAAACACATTCCAATGAACCATGTGTTCTCAAACTATGAGGCACCCCATTGGTGGGTCATGATCGGTGGGGCGCGATCAACCTGTGAGAAAAGTCATTTGGAACAAATGTTGAACATTGGAAACGTTAGCAACTTGCAAATCTCTCCACTGTCACTGTCTGCTGGTCTCCCGGACCTCCTTCAACACCATGGAGCTCACACGAGGCACGACAAGAATTCATCTTGTGAAGTGGTGCAAAAAGTGTGAGGACCACTGAAGTTACCCAATGTGTACATCACATAAGGATACGAATGTTGCTTATTAAATGTGTACTTAATATACATTTAACAAGCAAAATTTAAAATTTTTCCTTTTCAGTACATGAGCAGTATGTGATAAAACTTCCAGTCTCCTACTTTAATAGAATTTTAATCAACTAAACCTACAATAAAAAATATTTTTAAAAACATTTTATTTCATCAGAATAAAAGTTTCAGCAAAATAAGACTCTCTCAATGATGTTGGGGGTTATGAAATGATGATGTCAGTATAGAGAGACCTGTGTTTTGTAGAGTTAGAGATTTCATGTGAACTTTAAAAAACTTTTCATTGGAAATATTGCATATCCTCTTCTCACTGCGCTAAAGCCGAAACGATGTCTGAAAACTGGAAATCTCCTCTGCACGCCTGCCAAGTTTTACCTCCACATTTTGGACATAGTTGATATTTTGTGGTCTTTGTCACTTTATTATTTCCCAAAGTACTACAACATCAAATTTTCTGAGCTGCAGAACACACTTATTCTCTGCTACAGTGAGCAAAAACCAGTTCTGAATCCATTCTGACAATTTACAAACTTAAAACCAAAATCTGATCATCATGATGGGATTCATTAGTTTTCATAAACTGAACTAATTTAATGCCCACCCCGAATGTTTGATCTGTTTTCTGATAATTTCTTAATAAACTTAGTTCATTACAAACTAAACACCATGTGGGATATGTGGCTCTTCAAAACAAGTTCTCCTTTTTACCTGCATTTTGATAGCAGGTTCATCATTTTAGCCATCAATTCCTTCTGTGTTTAAATGATTTGAGATTTTAAAGCATGTTACTTAAATTTAGTTTAAGGTTCAATCAATTAGGAGAAAAAGTGAAATCTGTGCATGAAGTTTGTACTTTGTTTTACTAAACTGGAGATTGAAGCCTGTTGATATTCAGCATGTTCACTGAAGTGGATTTTCAGTTCGTTAATGACCAAAATCTTGTTTGTTAAGAGAAAGTTGAAATGGGATTGAGGGACTGACAGCGTGTGCACTGCAGATCATATACAAACATGAAGCAAGTAAATCACCTCGTGAAAAGGTAAAAGTTACTAACAGCTCACCTCTGTGCAGCAGAAGGTTGGTGTCCTTTAAAATTTACCATGGCACCTTTAGAACCATCACTTTTTAAGGACACACAGCTGGGTCCAGGTCCAGGTTCAGGTTGGTTCCTGTGAATAATGATGCAGCAGTGATGTGAGTGCTGAGCTGTGACATGGAGAAGAGTCATGGACAGTTAGAGATGGTCATCTCACCTCTGAGCTTTGGTCTGGCTCTCATGTTCCCACACAGAGTGGTTTTAGAGGGAGGGACTCCCTCCTCTCTGTCCTCACACTGATCCATGCTGCTGAATTCACATCAGCTCACACACACTTTTTACCTTCACCTGACAGAGGAAACACACACTCATTCATATGCACATCAACTGAAATCCTTCTTTCATCATGTGTGCAGCTGAATGCAGTCAGACTGCAGTGTGAGGCAGAGGAAGCTGCCATCAGCTGCTCTTCTTCTACTAGATCAGGGTTGCCCAATACATCGATCGTGATGCTACTGGTCAATCGCAAGAGGAGTGCAGGTACATTGCACGGAACCCCCAGCGGAGTTGGGGAAAACTGTCGCTCGCACGGCATTGAAAGAAGTAGAAGATGGATGATGAACCATCATCCATCCGTTTTGTTACCACGCTATGCACGCACATTTAACCACGCTAGTTTGCTAGTAGCTCGCAAGCTGAAAAAGTGTGGGCACCCCTGTACTAGATGGAGCCAGGAAGCTGCAGACCAGCACACACGATGCATTCACTGACACACACTGATTCACTTGACTGGAAAGCTTCAATCGATCAATATTCAGTCAGTTTCAACATGTCTGAATGTTTTCAAACATTTCCCGCTGATCCATGATTCAAAGAGGATCAGCGAAGTTCAAGTTCACACTAATTATTTCCGTTGAGTTTGCTGAGAACTGCACACACACTGTTGTTAATGAGAAGCATCTTTGATCCAGTAACGCTCTGTCTTGTGTAAGCTCAGGATTAATGTGAACAGCCAACCAGAGCTGCTACTAAACAATAGTAATAATCTAAACAATCATCCTCTGAAATATTTTAAATTTAAAAATAAAAATAATAGTTAAACTTCCAGCAGCTGAAAATATCCAGTTTTTTTTTATTGTGAACAACAAGAGAAACACAGCAGGTGTTTGCTTTAAAATCACAAATGATTATAAGTTTTCTGAATAGTTATGATTCATTTACTGTTGGTAGTTATTTAATCAATCATCTGATCACTTAATCAACTAACTCAGCAGCCAATGATCTATATTTCCTTCAGATTTTTAGTGGGGTAGTCACAGTGACACCTGTTTACAGCCTGAAGGATTTTAGAAAGTTACTGAAGAAAATTCAGACACTAAAGCAGTTTTAACTGTTTATCAAAAACATATTGAGTACAGTTATATAATAAATTGGGTTCAAAGTGAAGAATCTCAGCTTTTCTTTTGTGTCCACAATGAAACTGGATTAAGGAGCTGCTGCTCTTTAATGAGAACCTCACAGCTCGTATCCAGCTGTTTTGAGGTCTATGTCTCTGTTATTTGTTGTTTCTTTATCAAAATTGACCCACATCACAAGGATTACCTAAAGTGTGTTATTTTGCATTCAAGGCTATTGCTGTGAGGCCCCAAACCTGCTGTGAAAGCAGCTCTGAATGAAGCAGGCTGAACTTAGACTGAAAATACCCAACAAGGTCATCAGATAGAGAGGATTAGAACAGGATATGGTAAGAGTGTGCTTCATTCAGAGAAAAAAGGGGGGAAAAACCTTGAAAAAGCCTGGACGTTGAAGGAAATGAGTTTTTATGAAGTTTCAAATACAGTCATTGTATAGGTTTGCGCTTACCATATGTACATTTATTGCCTGAGAAACTTTGTCTTAGACTGGAGATAACATAACTGATTAAAAATACACAAGCTCATAATGTTTGGTGTCATCGGGAACTTTGTGTTCTCACTGGGCAACGGTCAGCCACTCATGGAGACTACACAATGATAGAAATGGAGACTTCGAGGTCATCTGAACACCCAGCTGTTGAAATTTTCTGTTTTCCACGTTTTGTTTTGTATAATGATGTAACCAAGATTGACAAGCTGTGACTAAATGAAACTGTGAGCTGAAAGAGAGTGTGTCAGTACTTCATGTCATATCCAGTAAAACACTGGGCATGGCATGCGGTTCTGACCCAGATTAATCTGTAAACTGTGGGACAAATGGCTAATTACATTTAGTAATTGGACTCCTTATTCCGTTGTTTGCCTCATTCTGTTCGATAAACGAACACGCAGAAACCTAAAAGGCTTAAGCAGCAGCTCATATTTTTTTATTTTTTTAATTTCTTCAAGATCCACAGGGAACAAGTGTGGATAATACTAGAAGAAAGCCCTTCATCACAACATGTAACCAAGTGAGGAAGACACTCCTGGAGGAAAACATCTTCAGTGTCCAAGTGAAACATAAAGAAAAAAAAATATTCACAGACCAAAACAGATCGTTACAGATTCAATGGAGAGAAGTTGCTCTGTGTGTGTGTTTGGGGGGGGGGGGGGGGTCTGTTTTGTTTTATGAATATCCCAGTATTATTGAAGAGCAGAAATAAGTCGGGTAAACACTTGTTTAGCATGAACACTGAGTAAGGACTTTTAAAGTTTTGGCACTGCGCTCAGAGCTTTCAGTCATCCACTGATGCCACTCGTTCTAAAAACCGCTTCGTCTCTTTTCAAATAAACACTCTTAGAATCAGCCACCACGACCTCATCAGTCATAGAACACACTTTTTTCCACATTAAATTTAGTCCACTGCAGTCTAATCTGCAGTACATTACATGCTGCAAACCTTAGTAAATTAGTAAAATTGTGTGATTCATTTAAATATTCTCCTGCTGAAAGAGAAACTCCTAAAACCACATTTACCACAAGAACTGGCTTCTTCTCTAAATCTTCGACCTTTGCAATGACATTGTTCACAGGCTGCTCCTGTGAACAAGGCGTGGTGCCAGGAGCTGCGCACTCAACTGTAAATTCACTGACTCATCTCAGCAGAAACCACCCAAACAGGCTTGTACTGTCTGTTGTTGACATTTTCCATTAAGCTCAAGGTGACTTTGAATGCACCACAAGGTTACTGCTGAGAGCACTGCTAAGGTTGCGTGTGTTGCACATTTCAGCGACATTTAAAACATGATTTGATTAACGAGGAATCTGAGTAGCGATTTCATATACACACAGTGTTTCTTTGGCCAATGTTCAATTTTGTATATTTAATGTGTTCTCAGTTTAAAATGTTTCCTAAGAGTTTTCTGACTGAGTTTTTAGACTTTTCTATTAATTTGTTTTGTCTCGTTGGAATGACAGTAAAGTTAGTAAAGACAAACAGAGGAAACAAATCAAACTTACAAACAGAGCAGAAGAAGAAGAAGAATCTTGACTCCACACCTGGACACCAAATACTGACACACAGGTGAGCTGATGCATGGAAAGACTTCACCTGAAGCAGCAGGTGGGAGGGGCTCAGCAGGAGCAGCAGTCTAGTTCATTTAACAACATTGTTCAAATTCCTGAACATCAGACTTTAATGTGAAAAGTGAAGCTTCCTCTTTTCTCCTTTTCCTGTTTTTTCCCTGTGAAAGTCTTTGATTTCCCTCAAACCAGCATGTTCAAGAAGCAGGCACAGCTTAACTTCACAAAACCAACACAGACGTGATCTCATGAATCAGATCAGGTCATTTTTTCTGTTACTCTGTCTCTAAACAAACAGAATGCACTGATATTTGTACAAAAAACATCACAACTGGTTCAACTGGTTTTATTCTGACTGTATCTGCAGGTGCATAAATGGGGGATCTCAGTATTGTTTTCAGTTTCTCTTTGTGTAGACACAGAGTGACACAAAAAAGGACCTCATCTTATTCAGAGCTCAGAGGGGACTTTTTGAAGTTAAGCTCTGACTACTTCTTGATCATGTTGGTTTGAGGGAAATCAAAGTGCAGATTAAAAGCAATGGAAACAGGGAAGAAAGCAGAGAAATGTCCCTGTGTCCATGGGAGAGTGAAATGAAGAGATTAGCAAGGAAAAAGTGGGATAGTTAGGGAGGTGAAGAACATAGACAGAAATACTGAGAGGCAAGGAATAAGGTAAAGAGAGGTGGCAAAGGCAAAGCAAAAGGTTTATAGTGAGTTGTATGTGAGGACACTACGGAAGAAGAAAAGGACTTGGTTGGTCAAGCAGAGAGAGATCAAGCTGGAAAGGATGTGCAGCAGCAGCTTGGGGTAATTAAGAATAGAGATGGAAATTTACTTATGAGTGAAGAGAGTGTGTTCTGGAGATGGAAGAAACACTTTGAGTAGATGATGAATATAAAAAGTGAGACAGAAGGGAAAAGATGGAGGAGCAACAGTGGAAGTACAGAGGATTAGTGAGGAGGACGTGAGGCAGTTGGTCCTGATGACATACCTGTGGAGATATCGCTGTAAGGACAGAGAGTGGACTTTTTAACTACATTGTTTAACACAATCCTGGAGAGTGAGATGATGCCTGAGGAATGGAGAAGTGTACACCAACTTCGTTTCCACAGATAGCACATCCACATCCACCATAAATATAAGGAATGAATGTGTTCGTATAATCTATTTAGTTGCCTCTACATCCGCTCTCTGAAGGAATACTTATGGTTTTCACCATAGCACCTTATTTCCTCAGGCCGACCTCGAATGAAGTCATGGTTCTCTACACATTTAGCTTACATACACTACTCACAAAAAGTTAGGGATATTTGGCTTTTGGGTGAAATTGCAGGACGAGCCTAAAATGCATTCAAACCTTTACAGGTGAACTTAATGTGACCTTCTCTAAGCTTTTGAATGCACTTTACTTTATTACATTTTTAGAGCACTTTAAACACAGGGACTGTAACAAAGTGCTGTACAGTCAACACACTTACACATTCACATAAAACACAAAACACATAGCAATAGGGACAAGCTAAAAGCAACAGTCTTGTCTCGGGGTAAAAGCCAAACGGTTAAAATGGGTCTTAAGAAGAGTCTTAAAAGTAGATAATAAAAGAGTACTCCTAATATTTGATGGAAGGTCATTCCACAGTTTAGGAGCAGCAATACTGAAGTCCCTATCTCCTCTGAGTTTAAGTTTTGACATAGGTACTGTCAGGTCAAAACATGTCCAACTGTTAAATATTTCAGAACTTTTTGCACAAGTTGCTGTTCTCTAACGAGGAGCTTAACGGCCAAATTAACAACAGGTGTTTGATCCTCGAATCGACCAATATATGTCCTGGTTCAGTTAGAGCTGGTGTTTAAACAGTCGTCCTCATCATGAACCAGGACATTTATTGGTCGATCCAAAGATCAAACACCTGTTGTGAATTTTGCCGTTAAGCTCCTCGTTAGAGAACAGCAACTTGTGCAAAAAGTTCTGAAATATTTAACAGTTGGACATGTGCATTCAAAAGTCACATTAAGTTCACCTGTAAAGGTTTGAATGCATTTCAGGCTCGTCCTGCAATTTCACCCAAAAGCCAAATATCCCTAACTTTTTGTGAGTAGTGTACTAAACATGTGTAGGCTAAATGCCTCATGTAGTAACACAAGCCTGTTTTCCTTTAAAAAATGACCACAGAGGTCATTACTGGAGGCCTGTTACATAAATGACAAAAGTAGCAGTTGAAACGCTCATATTTGTCGTATTTCAGGGTCTGCAGAAATGACCGATACTGTCGTTTGGATTGGAGGACTTGTTGAGTAACTCTCACATTGTAAACACTGCAGTAGATAACACTTATGTGACTGGCAGGAAAGAAAATAGGAAGCAGAAAAGACAACTGGACAAAGAAAAAGAGGAAGACGGGGCTGTAAGAACGATGACTAATTACACTACAGCAACGAAATGATGGCAGAACACATGAGGAAGTAAGTGAAAATAATCAGGAAAACAGAGAGTGGAAGTAAGGCCAACACAAAAGAATCCAAATCTTATTAACATTTAACAAGATGTCAGAGACAAGGGAACACAGGAGGACTGAGGCATCACCACAGAAACAAGACCGAGAGGAACAGAGAAACACTGGAGAGACTAATATGACTTCTGCTGCTAATGAGAAGCATCATCAACATCAAGACATGAACCAAAACACAAAAGAAAAACAGACAGCAAGCTGCACCGGAGGCACCGGGAGATGACAGTCGATAAAGATACCCTACCCCCGGATTACAGCAAAACCCCCAGTTCAATTCATACCGAATCTGCATGAAAGACCCCTAGATCACCTGATTAAAATTTTGCAATAATTGGATCAAGGTCAAGGTAACAAAAAATGATTAAGAAAGTTAAAAAAAAAAAAAAAAGTCCCTATCTTCAGCACAGTGCAAAATAAAAGAAAGAAAATCATAACTCCATCAAAACCTGTTGAATTCATCTAATATTTGGCACACAGTTGTAGAGAACTATATCCAAAATGAGTGCAACATGAGAAACTCCATTTAATTAATGCATGTTTTTGGACAGATTTCAGCTGAAAGCATATCACTATTGTCTGTGGACATGTACGTCTGGATATGATCCAGATACATGAATATATGACACTTTGGACTCTCGTTGAATCCAATTGCTCATTTCCCCTATTATCACCCACCCAACAAGCAGAGGTGGGAAGTAATGAAGTACAAATACTTCGTTACTGTACTTAAGTAGACTTTTTAGCTATCTGTACTTTACTTGAGCATTTATTTTTCTGAGTACTTTTTACTTTTACTCCCTACATTTTTACACAAGTATCTGTACTTTCTACTTATTACCAGTGTTGCCAAATCTCGCGATAGAAACAAGCAACCAACTCTATTAAAACAAAACCAAAAGAAGCCCAACTGGCAACCCACAACATTGTTTAAAACTGAGGCCGCTTTTAAACAGTAGTATAGCCCATTTATTTGTTTTGTCTCATTGTGTTTTGGAGCAGTAAAAGCCATGGTTCTTAGCCTCATAGAAGAGAAAAGTGCACAGTTTTTTGTGTGTGCTTCTCTGTATTGGCATGTTGCACTAAATCAGCATGGAGAGCACATATTTCACACTTGCAAAATCTGCAGAATGCCTTTGTCTCCCATCCGAGCTCAGATCCATTCTTTAAGTGCGCTCTCGTTCTCCCAATCTTTATTATATTTTTTCTATATTTAACCCCAAATAATGGAATTCAATCTTATGCTCCCTCACCACTCGGAGCTGTTATGAGTGTTTGTTTGGGTGTGAGCTTTGGGTGTGCTTTATTATAGGGTGCCGAGAGATAATCAAGGAGTTTTACTCAGAAAGAAAGTCAAGCCCAAATAAGCAACTTCACGTTCAAAAACAAGCCCAAAAAAAACGCAACTCGCAACTCACGAGATTTACAAATGACTTTAGAAAAAAAACAAGCCCAAAGTCGCTGTGTAATTCAAGAATTGTATGAAAATATTGCAGTTTAGTGTGTAATAAACAGGTTAGCTTGTTGTACTGTATTTACAGCAAAGCTCTGTGTTGGTGCACAGAGGCTGTGTTCATGGTCAGAGTTACAGGTTACATCAGTTTAGCAGAGATGAGTTTAAGCTGCTGATGCTGAGATCACTGAATCCAACATTTCTACTGCCTGTATGCTGTCAGTGTAGGGGATGGAGATCAGCTCAGAGAGCTGTGAAATACTGGGTTACATCTTTGTGAGTTCAGTTCATCCACACAGAGCAGTAAACCTCAGAGCAGCAGCAGCAGGTCAGCTGATCACAGCCTGCACACCAACATCATTTACTGGAGCTCACAATAGAAAGCTGTGATTCTTCTCCCCATGCAGAGCCACTACAGCTGATCTTAGGGTTCCTCCTCCTTCTGAATCCCACTGTAACCCCTGAGTGTCCTCATGTTGGTGTTTAGGTGGAGGCACAGTCACCCTCTACTATGGAGGACACAGAGAACAGAGCTGTGTTTAAATTCCCTTTAACAGTTTGTGTCCTACATAACAGATTCAAGCTGAGTGCATTCATTAGAATTAAAATTTAGATTGGAATAAAGTTTGTATTCTCATGTATTATTTTATATTATTACAATAATATATAATGACGTTCAATTAGCTTTACCCAAAAATAGCAGCTAGAAATATCCTAAAAGAGCTACTTTTACTTTCTTACTTTGAGTAGATTTCAGAGCCTGTACTTTTTTACTTTTACTTAAGTAAAGAACTTGAACCAGTACTTTGACTTTTACCAAAGTATTTTTTAACACAAGTACTTGTACTTCTACTTAAGTACAGAATGTCAGTACTTTTGCCACCTCTGCCAACAAGTGACTTATTTTCTCATTGTGAGAGATAAACCTTTAAAACAGTTATGTTAAATCTAGTAAAATTATAGGCATGGACAAGAGAGAGAGGACAGAAAGAAAGGAATAAAAACAGACAGCAAGCTGCAGCAGAGGAACGGGGTGATGACAGTAGACAGCATTCTTGTGCACTGACTACAACACTCTGCAGGTCCAACTGGTTCAGCAGCACTTAATGACAACATTTCAAAGTTTGAGAATATTTCACTATGAACACATTCAGACTGTCTGCAGCCTGTGTTCATAAACTCACCAAAAAATACATTCAGAGCCATTTTACACTGAAGACAGACTGATGATGATGATGATGATGATGATGATGTTGTTACAATCTGTTGGAACCAATAGCTGCTTCAGGGTCAGCAGGAGAGGAGGAGCCAGAGGAGAACTCAGTGTGATGATGGAAACCTGAAACAGGTCAGATAACATGTCAGTGAGAGACCCATGCTGCCTCACAGAAAAACACCTGGGAGCTTTTTTGTGTCTCACAACAACGCTGAACTGATTGCATCAGTTTGATGAATGATAAACATGTTGGGATGTTGGCATTCCTCATCTGCACCTGTCACTGTGGAATTAGGTGTCCTCAAACGCTCCACCTGCTTTCAGTCACCTGACTCCCACAGCGCCCTCACCTGTTCCCACTTCCCCACTCAGAGGATTTAAAGCTGCCATCTTGTTCTTGTTGCTTCCTGATGTTGTTCTGCTTTCTGCCTGGAAGCTTCAGTCTATAGGAGAGTCAAACTCCTCCTGCCTGCTTCAGTGTTGGGAAAAGTCCCAAGAATCATGTTCATGTTATCTTAAAGAAAGTCACATTAATAATACAAAAGAGGAAGATACAGTCTGTTCACAGGTCGTCCATGAAGCAGTCTTCCTGTTAAAGCTGTTACATTACAGCTTCAGAAATGACCCATCCAACACTGATTTCTCCCAGTAACCTGCAGCAAAAGGAAAGAAACAGTTTTAAAGTGTTCAGATTTGTAAGTGGATGAAACTATTGTGGTTTTGGAAAAAGTGTTGAGCAGAAAAGAGCAACTTTCATCACTTTGAGTCACAGAAGACGATCAAACCCATGAAGCCAGATTGAAGATATTCAAAGAGAAAAAGCTGCAGCTCCTCTGCTGCTGTTAGTGAGGAAAAGATGACACACTGCTTCATTACCTTCACATGGAGACGATCAGCATCGGTCATCAGAAACACGAGTTTCAGAACGGTGAAAGTAAACTTTAAGAAGAGTTTTAAACACACAGAGAGGCGTTTGAGGGCAAGTTCACAATCAGGAACATCAGAAACTGATCAGCTGGGGATGAATTCTGCTTCATCTTTAGAAACATCTGGAAATATTTGGAGGTTTCACAGAAACCAGCATCACTGTCCTGTTCTTGAACGCAGCCTCTAAAATGATGTGTTTATATTGTAAGTCTGAATTCAAACTGCTTTCACTGCATATGAAAGAAAAGAGTGCAGTTTAGTTTGAGTGGTTTTAGCTGAGCTGTGTCCTTAATCACATGTGAACTGAACAGTTTCTATTGTTGAGGAGCAGGAAGCCTCTCAGTTAATCAATGCAGTGATCCTGATAGTTTGGTATCAGTGCTGTTAACAACGGTTAGCAGCACAATTATAAAAACAATATTTCACTATTTTGCTCAATTAAAAACTCAGTGTAAAATCATTAAATATACAGAATCAGCAACAAAATAACATCAACTACCAAGTAAACAAAGCAAACCAAAAGCACAAAGAAACATTTAAAATATGAAAAATGTTTTATTTATTTTATTTTAGGTTTTATTTATTTTTTAGATGCAAATTTCAGTGACTTGAAATAAAGGTCAAAATATTTTATAAGCATGTTGAATGAAGGAGTTCATTGTTTCCACTTACAGGTGTGTTTGTCATATTTGCCTAACAAGTCCAACAGTAACAGTGTGTGAATATTTAGCATCAGGGTTATCCAACAAATCAGGTCTATATCATAGGAAGTAAATGAAAGATGTTTTAAATAATGAGAGCGAGTCATGAAGATCAGAATGTAGTTCATCTATTTACCACCAGAGGACGACAAACCATCAACTTAGAGTCAAACTGCTTCACAGTTAAAGGATACACTTGTACAGACTGAACTATCTGTTCAACAGTCAGAGTTTCTCTGACAGGAGGACACTCTTTACACTAAACTCAGCACAGAGACACTGAGGAACCAGGAAACCAGGCTGTAAATCCAGGATAAAGAGGTTCAGTGAATGTGGTGTTGAAGGTGTGGAGGTGGATCAGAGTGTCAGAGGAGACTCTGTAGAAGGACAGAGTGCCAGCAGGACAGTCCACATACACTGCTACTCTGTTAGAGCCAGAGGAGGAGATGAATGTTTCTCTGTTATTGTGAATGACAGAGTAACCCTTAACTTCAGAGGAGAACAGACACCAGGACTGATCATTTCTTCCAAACACACAGTCAATACTGCCTCCTCTCCTGATTCTTCTGTAACTCACTGATATATTAACCTCTCCTTTCCACTCGACCTCCCAGTAACAGCGACCAGTCAGACCATCTCTACACAGCAGCTGAAGAACATCAAATCTGTCTGGATGATCAGGATATGACTGAACCTTCTCCACATGTGTCACCTTCCTGTTGTTGTCAGACAGTTGTAGGTTTGTGTTCACTGTGTTTGTGTCGATTGTGAGTTGACAGGAATCTGATGGAGAGAACAAACACAATCCAGCTGCAGTTATTGATCCATCATCTGTTCATTGATTGACACTTTGATGATGACTCCTGACATCAGAGATGTGAATGAGTGATGTGACAGTTTGAAGATGGTTGAATGTGTGCTGCTTTGTTTTCATCAATCACATTAAAAACACACTTACACTTCCTCAGACCTGGGATCAGCCATCGGACTCCAGCAGGCTCCACCCTGAAAGGAGGAGGGGGGTCAGAGCAGCACAGTCTCTTTCAGCATGCACACATGGACATTACATCGCTCTCAGACACACACTGTTAGACACTGATAAAGGAACAGTCCAACATTTGGACTCATACACTTGAAGGAAATGTCTCTATAGTCCTGTTCTGTGGTTGTCGTGTTCCAGTGAGGCTGTTTGATTAGAACAAAAATCACAGCAAATATTTATCATGAGTCTTAATAAAGCTCATTTGTATCATTCATTTTAATACTTTTTTTTGCAAAATCTTGCAAGGAAACAGCCACCGTGCAAGAATAACCAAGAATTTCTCGTCACTTAATCTTATTTATCAAATCTCAAAGTAACTTTTCAATGCTGAAACAGTCTGTGCGTGCATAAGTATCTAAAGACAGATAATTAGTCAATTTCGTTCTCTCCTAACATTCATCTCCTGCATTCCTTTTACATACAGCTCCTGTTATTAAGTTTTGTTTTGGTCAATGGTTTTACCTCATATTCAAAGATCAGAGTTCAATAAACTTATTGACCTCTCATTCTCATATTTATTGGAAGGTTTTTCTAATTTTTGAGATAATAAAATTTAAAGGCATTTATAAAATGTGGAAGCTACTTATTCTGAAGGTTCCACTGGAAATATTAACAGTGGTGGTAACAATTGTAATTTCAACAGCAATTTCTAATATTCTCATGTTTTCTCCCTGGTTAGATGTAATGAGAGCACCATTCATCAAATTCAAAAGGCTCCTATTCTAAAATGCATCTGGAAACATTCCCATCAATGAGAAATGCTGAAAAACTCCATAATAGGGTCCCACGAGTCTACTCATTCCCATTGCAAGAGGAGTGAATGATTCAGTTTAAAATGACTGCAAGTTAATGAAAATGAAGAATTACCTTAGAGTGAAAAAAAAAGAGGAAGACTTAAAAAAAAAAAGAAATTACAGTGGTGAGTGGATCAGATAACAATTAAACATAATGGTAAATAATTAAATGCTACTGTATTAGTCTGTAACGTAACTCCCACCAACACTACATTGTTTTTTCACTGTGACGTTTAATGTTAGTTAGCTAGCAGAGCAGCCTGGTGTGTCCATCTCTCCTTACTGTGATGTGACCCAGTCTACTGTGCACAGCTAGCAGTCAGTTCAATTCAATTTAATTCATTTATATAGCACCAAATCACAACAAACAGTCGCCTTAAAGTGCTTTATATTGTAAGGTAAAGACCCTACAATAATTACAATAGCAATTTCCCAGAAGTTGGGACACCATTCAATGACTTGTTAGCATAGCTAGCAGCAATGGTCCCTCTAAGCTGCGCGCCTGCGCAATCGCGCACTGCTCGCACATACTCAGCGCACCAGAAAATCTGTGCAGGGCAAAAAATGTGAATCCAACATAAACCGTAAACCACATGTGTCAGACTCAAGGCCCGTGGGCCGTATTTGGCCCGCGATGTAATTTCAAACGGCCTGCGAGATGATTTCATATAGCTATTATTAATGGCTCCCACGACTTATACTACAAATCCCATAATGCACTGCAACAGTTGCTGCAGGCCAAGACCCGTGCGCTAACCCATTTGTGCTGCAAGTGACTCATTGATCAGTGATCCGCAGACAGCACTTTTACAGTGACATATAAGCTGCCTGACCCTCAAAAATGGTCAAATGAAAAATGGAAAATGTGCGGGGGAAAGGACAGTTAAAGGAGAAGATGCAGAGGGAGACCTGCACAGGTGAGCTGACAGTGCATCATTGCGTCACACAGCAGGAAGCGCTGTGCAGCAAAGTCCTGAAGACAGAACGCGTCATTAGCACCGTAACACAGACAGTGCCGGTGTTGTGCCAAAAAGTGATCGTCTGCCATAAAGTGATTTCCGATGTTTCTATGTGCTTTTATGTCTTTGCTTATATTGGTGAATATGGTGCAGTCAGTATGATTTATGAAGGGCTTATATATAAAATTAAGAAATTACCTGTTTTTCAAGTAAGTTTATGACTAAGTTTATACATTATAATAAATCCAGTCCTCTTTGGTCACTTAAAATATCTTTATAGAGTGTAATGTTATATTTGTTGGGTTTTCTGCTGCCCTCTTGGCCAGATTTCACTTTAATAAGACATTTTTAAGATAAATGACAGTTTTTACCCTGATAAATAAAGACTATATAAAAGTCACTGCCAAAAACTGATTGCAGCTTCTACCGTGTAACAGAAATGCTGTTTCTCGCTCAAAATGACTTGATATCATTCACGGGAGATATGTTTGACATATTTCCCACAGATTATAGATCAGCAAGTAATTTACAACTGTTTAAATACATGTAATCATTTTCTGGCAATCACTTTTTTGCACCCGTTACGTGCCCTTAGCTGGCGTGAACAGCTGTTTAACACTGAGTGTGTCACCGCTGAGCCGGCTGATCAAAGGAATTTTGAATTACCGTAATTCCGCAGCCGTTTGTCCCGTCGGAAAAATTCAGTTTCTGAAAGCTGAGAAATTGCGCCTCACATCCAACATAGGTTTTATTACAGTAAAAGTTCGCAAATGGCGGCACCTTTGTCCTGCAGCTTCGGGGATGAAAAAAATCAGAGCAGGTTCCACCGCTGTGTTTGCAGCTGCACTTTTTACTGATGAACTGGACACACAGCGCAGTTTATGCAGCGTTTTTCCACATGTGAAGCACAAAATTCACATCACAATTTTTAACTGAAAAATTAGCAAATTTTCATCACCTTGAAATATTCTCATTTTTCTTGATGACATTTTTGAAGAAAAATATAATTTTATATTTTATTTAATGTGTTGAGGAAAAAGGTTGCTGTATTCTGACCATTCAAATCATATTGCTGATTAAAATGATTTTTAATTCTGTGTCTTCAATTTTGGTCCTTCATATGATTGAGTTTGACACTCCCGCCATACTAATTAGACCAATAAAAATTCTTTCCATACCATTTTGTACAGGAATTTATACTCTATCACAAGCTACAGCACACATTACATTGTGCAAAAATGTGAATGTTTTAATGTGAACAAAACGTTATGCCTGAAAGATGCAATGTCTCATTTCTTCCAGAGCAGGACTCTATAACATAATACACATCTCACATCTCATGAATGACAAGATTTTTTTTTTCATTTTAAGTGGGCTGAATCACTTATATTAAAAGCAAACTAATAGAAATGCTATAATCTGATT
Organism: Archocentrus centrarchus; assembly: GCF_007364275.1. Classification (NCBI taxonomy): domain Eukaryota; kingdom Metazoa; phylum Chordata; class Actinopteri; order Cichliformes; family Cichlidae; genus Archocentrus; species Archocentrus centrarchus. The sequence goes on along the minus strand of NC_044347.1, from coordinate 8,341,479 downwards.
CTTTTAATAAGCCATGTAACTTGCTATGATCCCTGGTTTATAACAGATGCAATACTGGTGTGTGGCCACAGCGTGCACATCTGATGTTGCTCACAGTGGTACTCAGTGTGCTCAGGGAGCTTTTGTGTATGCCCATACACATAAAAATTTAGCGGGAACATTGGCTAGCAGGCTGAAAGAATGTAGAAACTGCTACTTTCAGTATTAGCACTTTATAAACAGTCAGCTTGGTCTTGAGCATTGTTACCAAAATAAAAATGGTCTCCAGAAATTGAGAGATTTCGAGAGTGAAATCTGCGATCTTGGACTTTTTTTTAGTTAACTGATGAACATTGTGTGAATCTGTTAATGCTAAGATATGAAATTGAGATGAAAAGAAAAGTGTACATATGTGTGAATATAAGTTACTAAAATCCATTGGTGTAAATTTATTGTGTTATTTATGTGCAGTGTATTTTATTGTATTTTCCATACTTGTAGTATAGACTTAGTGGTTTTATGATACAGGAACCTCTCTCAGCTGCCATGAGCCGATTAAAAAATTGCTACACGTGTGATTTCTTCATGCTGGATCTAAGTGTTATTGGAACATTTACATAGTACTATAGTGAACGACAGAGAAAAAGATTGACCTCCTCCTCTCTTAGAAATTGTATGTGGCTGCCACAGGCCTCTCCATACCTGACTGTCTCTATTTTTAGCTGCTCCAGCAGCTTCACTCCTTCCTCTCCTGGATGGTTGTAGCTCAGGTCCAGCTTTCTCAGATGGGACGGGTTGGAGCTCAGAGCTTTGGCCAGAGCAGAGCAACCTTCTTCTGTGATAGCACAGCCTGACAGCCTGGAGACACCACACAGTACATGACAGTCTTAGAGAGCAAAAGTGCAGGTGAAGCCTGTCAAAGATAGACAAATCAAAGTAGACATAATCCTGCATGGATTAACCACTAATCCTGACCTGAGTGTTTCTAGTTTCCAGTGGTGACTCTTAATTCCATTAGAAAATGCTTTCACTCCTGGGTCCTTCAGGTCATTGTTGCTCAGGTCCAACTCTCTCAGACTAGAGGACTGGGAGCTGAGAACTGAGGACAGAGTTTCACAGCTTCTTTCTGAGAGGTTACAGCTACTCAACCTGATGAAACATCAATAAAAGAATATGGTATTACTTTTTTTTTACTGTTTTCGTCTTTTTTGTCAAAACGATCTTGTGGATAACTTACAGAGCTTTTTTGGAAGTTTTAACCACTGGCAGCAGCCTCAGTAGAGCCTCCTCTGAAGCAGAGTATTTCTTCAGGTCAAACACATTCAGATCTTCTTCTGATGACAGTAAGATGAAGACCAGAGCTGACCACTGAGCAGGAGAAAGTTTATCTGTGGAGAGACTTCCTGATGTCAGGGACTGTTGAATCTCCTCCACTAGAGAATGATCATTCAGTTCATTCAGACAGTGGAACAGGTTGATGCTTTTCTCTGCAGACAGATTCTCACTGAGCTTCTTCTTGATGTAATTAATTGTTTCCTGCTTGGTCTCTGAACTAATTCCATCATTCAGCAGGCCTTGTAGGAGAGTCTGATTGGTCTGCAGTGAAAGACCCAGGAGGAAGCGAAGGAACAAGTCCAGGTGTCCATTTGGACTCTGTAAGGCCTTGTTCACAGCACTCTGGTAGAGGTGTTGCTCTGTCTGGGAGGCTGTCTGTTGTTCTTCCAGCAGATTGACTCCAGAGTTGATGAAGGTCAGATGGACATGAAGAGCAGCCAGAAACTCCTGAACACTCAGATGGATGAAGCAGAACACCTTGTCCTGGTACAGCCCTCTCTCCTCTTTAAAGATCTGTGTGAACACTCCTGAGTACACTGAGGCTGCTCTGATATCGATGCCACACTCTGTCAGGTCTGATTCATAGAAGATCAGGTTTCCTTTCTGCAGCTGATCAAAAGCCAGTTTTCCCAGAGACTCAATCATCTTCCTGCTCTCTGGACTCCAGTGTGGATCTGTCTCAGCTCCTCCATCATACTTGACCTTCTTCACTTTGGCCTGAACCACCAGGAAGTGGATGTACATGTCAGTCAGCGTCTTGGGCAGCTCTCCTCTCTCTCTGGTTATCAGCACATCCTCCAGAACTGTAGCAGTGATCCAGCAGAAGACTGGGATGTGGCACATGATGTGGAGGCTTCGTGATGTCTTGATGTGGGAGATGATCCTGCTGGCCTGCTCCTCATCTCTGAATCTCTTCCTGAAGTACTCCTCCTTCTGTGGGTCAGTGAACCCTCTGACCTCTGTCACCCTGCCAACACACTGAGCTGGGATCTGACTGGCTGCTGCAGGTCGTGTGGTTATCCAGAGGCGAGCAGAGGGAAGCAGGTTCCCCCTGATGAGGTTTGTCAGCAGCACATCCACTGAGGTGGACTCTGTAACATCAGTCAGGATCTCAGTGTTGTGGAAGTCCAGAGGAAGTCGACACTCATCCAGACCATCAAAGATGAACACAACCTGGAAGTCTTCAAAGCTGCAGATTCCTGCTTCTTTGGTTTCAGTAAAGAAGTGATGAACAAGTTCCACCAAGCTGAACATTTTCTCTTTCAGCACATTCAGCTCTCTGAAAGTGAATGGAAACATGAACTGGATGTTCTGGTTGGCTTTGTCTTCAGCCCAGTCCAGAGTGAACTTCTGTGTTAAGACTGTTTTCCCAATGCCAGCCACTCCCTTTGTCAGCACTGTTCTGATTGGTTCATCTCTTCCAGGTGAGCCTTTAAAGATGTCTTCTTGTCTGATTGTTGTTTCTGGTCTGTCTGGTTTCCTGGATGCTGTTTCAATCTGTCTGACCTCATGTTCATCATTGACCTCTGCAGCCCCTCCCTCTGTGATGTAGAGCTCTGTGTAGATCTGATTCAGAAGGGTTGGGTTTCCTGCTTTAGCGATGCCCTCAAACACACACTGGAACTTCTTCTTCAGAGTGGATTTGAGTTTATGCTGGCAGGTGATGGGCAATTCTCAAAGAACAAAAAACATATTCTAAAGTATATGAACTTCAGCATGTCTTTCTTTCAGAAATAAGTAAATATGAATTAAATATCAAGTTACAAATCTCATGCTGTTCTGTCAGAAAACCTTTATAAATCTTTATAGAAATCCTCTTACTGCTCTGCAGACGGTCAGCCAGCTCCTCCTGCTTCATTTTCCTCAGGAAGTGCAGTGTGATCTTCAAGAAAGCCTCTCTGCTTTCCTTCCTCTTTGCTTCTTCCTCACCCTCCAACAACTCCTCATCCTCCTTCTGATGTTCTACAAATTCTGGATTCAGAACCTTCTGGATCTTTTTCAGCTCAGTCTTCACAAAAGTGATGATATTTTCCTCCAGCAGCTGGAAGAGAATGCATGAATGATCCAATCAGACTAAAACAACAGAGTCAAACATCAGTAACATGAGTACACTGACAATCCACTGGTGTACAAAGTGCAGCATGGAGATGACTGAAAGAACAGATGTAACAGTAGTTGTTGTACATGTACAAACCATAAATATGGAGTCCAGCTGTGTTTGATGCTGCTGGGCAGACTGACCACTGGGAACCTCTGAGCTCTCCTGATCCACTCTGTGAAGGAATCATGAAGAATTGGTTCAAGCACAGGGTAAAGATTTGAAGTTGTCAAAGTTTGAAATTATCACATAGTTTCATTTACTGCACTTTCTTTATTCCTTACTGATGTCCAGCAGTCTTTTCCTTCAGTTCCTTCAGAAAATATGTTTTACTGTCTCATCACCATTCATGGACATAAAGACACATTAATTAAAATTAATATTTAAAAAATATGAGCAGAAGAAACTGGATGGAATATAAAAATACTATTTTCTTTCCTCACTAGCACAGAAATAATATACATGGAGCAGTAAAACTGTAACCCATTAACCTGGGGCTGTTGAAGTGGACACTGAATTATTATTTACATTAATTATGAACATGTGCACCATCAGAACGACTGTTTTCTGCAGCAGGAAACGCTGCATCAAAGCTCAGGATGAACCTCAGTGTTATGTTTGTTTCTTCATGGCAGCCACCACATTCTCCTTTAAAGGCTCAAAACCACACATTTATTCACTAGCACAGTTAAACATGCAGAAACACACAAAAACAAACACATGCACTTGAACACACAACAAATCAACCTCATCCAGGAGCTACAGTACTTTCAAAACTCTACTGATGTAAGAAAGTCTTCTCAGCGGACAGACTAAAGGCTATTTTATTTTATGTCTAGTTTAAGTTGTATGTACAGTATATTGTATCTGACAATACTTTACTTGTGATTATTCACTTTTGCATTTAAGAAAGTTTTCTTTAAAAAATATTTTGAAAATTAAAAGGCTTTAGTTTTTTTGACAGGTGCTGTATGAAACTGTTCAAAGCACAGTAATGGAAACCAATGAGCAGTTCATTTTAAAAGACCTGTGTTCTTTCCTCTCTTGAATATTTCTTATTGCTCATTAAAAAAGACAAAAGTTTTTATCTGATTGCTCAATAAATTATTGGAATAATCAGTAGAATCATTGATTACTAAAAGAATCAATAGCTGCAGCCCTGTTGGCAGTGAAAGAACAGAACACCACCCTGGGGTCAATTCAATAATTTAAACTATGGAGTCCTACTGACTACTATGAGGAGCAGGGACTTAAATGTTCACGTTGTAGACGTTTTATAGAATAAAGTAATTCTTTCCTTCGTTAGTTCCTTTAAGAGGCAGTTTAGAGATCACGAAAGAGCATAAAACTGTTTATTTACATCAGACATCAAGATTACTAAAGTTACTAACAGCTCACCTCTCTGCACTCTTAGATTGGTCACTCTTTAACGACACACCGCTGGATTCAGGTCCAGCTTCAAGTTCATTCCTGAAAAAATTAAAATGCAGTTTTGTGAGTGCTGAGTTTGGACATGGAGAAGAATTACAGAGAGTGGAATCTTTATTTGATCCCTGCTTAATTTGTAAGTTTGCTCACAAAGAATTTAACAGTCTCTAATTTCTTTTAATGGTAATTTTATTTTAATGGAGACAAACTATCAACCAAAAATCCAGAAAACAAAACAAAACACATTACATGACCTTGACGTGCTTCTTCTTTAGTCGGTTCTTGCCTTGGTGATGTGCTTTGAACATGGCCCCTCAGTAACAGTGAAGTCGTCCTGCACCCTTAGCAGAAAAACAGTCCTAACACATACTCAGTGCTTTACTGTGTGGGGGGGTGTTTGTTGGGTCACACTCAGCATTTCTGTTCCTCCAAACTGTTGATGCCAAAGAGTTTGATTTTGGCTTCAACTGACAGCAGCACTTTCTCCCAGGCCTTCTCCAAATTCTTTACATGAAATGAAATGTTATGTGTCCAAGGACAGTAGTGATAGAGGACAATACCTCATGCTGCAACAAATAAGGATGATGGTTTTTTATTTGCTTTTTTGTTTGTTTTCTTGTTTGTTTCAGCTGAGAAATGGCTAAAAATATCTGTTAAATAGAGTTTCTTGTGTTACATTCAAGCAGACTGTTAATCTGGATCGGATCTGTTTGTTTTGGCTCTAGTTTTTGGCCCTCCACAAATGTGTGCCAACTATCAGATGATGTCAGATGAGATAATTTTTTAGCCCTATGTTAAAGTTTTTTTTTCTGAATTTCTTTTAACTCATAAATGGCAAAGATTTTATCAGGTGATCTCGGCGTCACTGAGCATCTTTTGTGGACATTTGCCATGAATTCGATGGGTAGTTTTGCCATAATATTGTTAACAATATATAATTAGAGATGATTCATTTCTTTGTAAAGCAAACATACACATTCAGCAGGAGATCAAATAATTACACCCCCCCCCCCCCCCCCTTTATGAACAGTTGTGTTTGTGCAACAAACTCCAACACACACCGCTTCACATATGAACACAGAAATGTGTGTGAAAAAGAGCTGAGCTGACATTAAACATGATGGAGAATTTATTCAGAAACACTGAGTCAGGAACAACATTTAGACACACATTACCTCTCTGCAGGAGGAGGAACACCTGATTTAAAGTTAATAATAACATCCTTTGAATCGTCGCTCTTTAAGGACACACAGCTGGGTTCAGGTTCTGGTTCAGGTTCAGGTTCAGGTTCAGGTTGGTTCCTGTGAATAATGATGCAGCAGTGATGTGAGTGCTGAGCTGTGACATGGAGAAGAGTCATGGACAGTTAGAGATGGTCATCTCACCTCTGAGCTTTGGTCTGGCTCTCATGTTCCCCACACAGAGTGGTTTTAGAGGGAGGGACTCCCTCCTCTCTGTCCTCACACTGATCCATGCTGCTGAATTCACATCAGCTCACACACAATTTCTACCTTCACCTGCAGAGGAAACACACATCATTCATGTGCACATCAACTCAAATCCTCCTTTCATCATGTGTGCAGCTGAATGCAGTCAGACAGTGTGAGGCAGAGGAAGCTGCCATCAGCTGCTCTACTTCTACTATCAGTCCACTAAATGGAGCCATGAAGCTGCAGCCCAGCACAGACTAATCATTCACTGACACACACTGATTCACTTTCACAAAAACACTGACTTTATTGTGACCCATGAACAGAGTAGTGCAAGTATAAGTTATAATTACACCAGTGATAACGTTAAAAAACGATAAACGTTAAAAAAGATGGGACAGAGAGGAAGATAAGTGATCTCTGTTTCTAAAGTAACTGCTCAGCAGGTGACATTTGATAAACCAGGAATTTTGCTGACTTATCTGAATAAATTTTAGAGTTTAATTTGAATATTGAATGAAGACTTGATGTGTTGCTAAATCACGTTGTTGTGAAATTTCTTGCAAAACAAACTGCAGTACAATAATTTTGTGTTATTTAAAGGTTGCACGAAAAACTGGACCATTTAGTCCAGGCTCAAGTGGTTAGTGGGACTGGAACAGAGCAGGCTGTGATGTGTGTGGTCAGTGTTACATCGTGGTTAGCAGGCAAATTAAATTTATTTAAGATGATGAAGCTTTTATATTTGCTTCATGCTGTCTAGGGTTGAAAATCAGCCATGATGGTGCATGAAACATCTGCTTACATCTTATTGAATTCACCAGAAAGCTCCATCAGACAGAAAACATGAGAGTTTGAATTAAAGTCTTACTTTATTAACTCTGAATTTCCTGTTCCAGAACAGCACAAATAATAAATTCAATGGTGAGTTTAGACTCTTTTTAGAAATAGTAGCGTTAATAATAATGTTTTTATATTGGGGTATTATTTTCATATATCATCTTTTCATGTGAAATTTTGCTTGCCTGTCTATAGGAGGCAGTACAGTTACAACAAAAACAAGTTTAAATGGCACAATGTTCACTCTCACAGGTGTTGTGTGCCTCAGCAGGCTTGTTATTAGTAAATAAGACTCGTGTTGCTGCGGGTGAATGAAGATTCAAAGGTCACTTCATGACACAAATCAGCCGAGCAAATTCAAAACACACTTTACCTGAAGCATTAGCAAAAACTGCTGTGATCATGCAGGGTCACTGCTGTGCAGTATGCATGTTTGCCACTATAGGGAAGATGGCAGAAGATCATTAACCAGTTTTAGGTTTCTGAGCCGTACGTCTGCTGCCATCAGCAAAGGAGCTGATGCACTTTATTATTTTAGTTTCAGTCAAATTGGGCTTCAGCAGAGCTGCAGAGAGCAGGTCAGAAGGATGTGACATGTCAGTGTCTCAGCATATTCAATTAGAATATTGTTATAAAGTGATAGAAATCTGCCTTTTATTGGGTTGTAAAAGTGAAAGTGGGTGACAGCATGAAGATCGAGAGGAGGACAGAGAGCAAACAGAAGCAGGTAAGAGCGGCTTTGCTGTCAATGTCAACAAAAGATACAAAGCCAAAGGAGGATCTTCTGTTTTTCCCACATTTGTTGATGATGGTTTCAATTTGCTTTTTGTCCATGTGTCTGGAGGAGCAGAGGGATTGTTGTTAATGTCTGCAGTTAATAATGCTGCTTTAATTGCTTAAAGTAAAGTGGACTGCCTTTAAGAGACTGAAACAATGCTCTGCATCTTTCTCCTCTGATCCACTTTGCTACAAACAGTTCTTTAACTTTGGTCAACAGGACTGAGCCTTTGCCTCAGGTTTGATAGCTAAAGTGTGGGTTTTACATTGAAACCTCTGATTTTTGAATCATTCTTAGACACAGAAAGAGTTCATCCAACTAATCAAACTGCTTTTGAAGGTAAGGTGAAAAGCACTGACTGTGTTTGCAGGACATTCCTTTAGCATTAATTGCAGGTCACTGCATGCAGAAATGCTGCTGGTTCCTCTGTAAACAGTCAGTGTGACGACTGAGTGAAGAAGTTTAGGACAGAGCCAAAGTTTGGGCACTGCGCTCACAGCTTTTAGCCGTCCACACATTACAATCATGCTCTCAACTCAGCTCATTCCAAATAAGGGTCACAGTCACATCAGACATAAAATATGTTTCAGTGTTAAATTTTGCTGTGGATTATGGAGCCCAGTATCTGTCATCCATCTATTTAAACACAGAGATCAAGTGTACTTAAATAAATATTGTCTTATTTGACTGTCTTACAGGTTAGACGAGAAAGAACGAGTGAGAGAAAGAAGAGCTGCACTGAGTCAATATCAGCAGAGAGAGTCACACACTCTGCTGTAATATCATTAATGTATCATAACAAAAACTACACAAACAGGCCTGTTTTAGCTGTTGTTGTTTTCCATTAACATCAAGGAAAAGTGGTCAGGAAAAGGAGACAAGGCGACTGAACGCACCTCAAGGTTACTGCTGAGAGCACTGCTGAACCAAACACTGCAAACTAACACTGTTTGAGTCGCACATTTAAAACAGGATTTGATTAATGAGGAACATGAGTAGCAGTTTCATGGATCTCCTAAAATACACACACAGCATTTCTTTGGTCATGCTCCATTTAGTATATTTAAAATGTCCTCAGATTAAAATGTTTTCTGAGAGTTTTCTCTTATTGTATACTCGACTAATTTGCTTCTCTTCTTGGAATGACTGGAAAATTTGTCTCCACAAACATCTCAAATCCAACATGATGTCCAAACCTCACAGAGCAGAAACAAACAGTAAAGTTCCTGAAGACAAACTGTTAAAGGAGGAAACAAAGCAAACTTACAGTTTCTGCAAACAGAGCAGAAGAAGAAGAAGCTCCACTCCACACCTGGACACTCAACACTGAGACACAGGTGAGCTGCTTCTTAAAAGGAGGCGGGACTCCACCTGAAGGAGCACAGATGGGAGGGGCTCAGCAGGAGCAGCAGTCTAGTTCATTTAACAACATTGTTCAAGTTCCTGAACATCAGACTTTAATGTGAAGCTCCTTCACTCCTTCGATCTCATGATGCAGTTAAGGTCATTTTTTCTGTCACTCTGTGTCCACACAAACACAAAACATTAATGTTTGAACTAAAAACATCATGACTGGTTCAGCAGGTTTGATTCAGACTGTGCCTGATTTAAACATCACCTGCTGTGCTCAGAGATTTTAATCCAGTCCAGACTGCATGATTATAGTGCTGCTGGACTTATTGTCTGATCCTCCAATGATTTAAAGACAAGTTGTTATATTTTAAGTGCCCAATGATGTTTCTGGATGAAGTTTAAAGTCAACCTGAATCTAAAAATGTGTGTTTGATGTTTGTGTGTTCAGCTGTGACTCCATGTCTCCTGCAGAGCTCAGCTGATCCTGAACTCACATCTTCACTAATCTGACGTTTACACACTTCTTTTCCTGCTCAAACATCAAAACAGGAAATATGAAGGACTGTAACAATTCATTCACTTCACCTCATTGTTAAAAAAATAAATTACTGACAGAAAGGTCTGCAGTTAAAGTAAGAAAAAAATTTCTCTTTAATTTCATCTAAATGCAGCTTTTTGCTGTCTGTGTATGAACTGATCTTTGTGTCTCAAGTCAAACTGGATTTAACAGCAGACTGTGTGTGTGTGAGTGTGTGTTTAGTCCAACAATATGCCATATAGCTGCTCAGAGTGTAAGTCAGAGTAAAGTTCAAATGCTGGCGTGTGAAGACATGAAACCTTCTTCTAACTCTGTCACAGCTCAGCTCCAAAGTCTGTGACAGAGGAGGAGAACATGTAGATGATGCTCAGTTTGAATGAAGCCATCAAACCATACAGCAGTGTGTGTCTGTCAGCAAATCGGTGTATGTGCAGAGTCTGAGTGCGTGTGTGAACGGGACTAAACACTAAATCCAACAAGTAGCTGAGTGAGTCAGCCAGTGGAAGAAGGAGTGAGAGGATTTTTCAGGGCTGTGCCAGAATTCCCAAACATCTGTGGGAGTGTATTTTCTACCTGTCAGGTAAACAGGTTTTTTGTGAAGGAAGACACCTGAAACACTTTAATTAAAAAAGTAAAACATTTAATATATTAAAGAATCAGGAAAAATAAACACGCATGTGGGGACTCAGAAGAGACAGCCTGTGTGTGCTCGCTCTCTCTCTGAGCCCGTGTTCCTGTCTAACCACAACATTTTTATACTGTCAGCCTCCTGTTATCTATAACATAAACGATCTCTGGGCGCTATAGGATGACCTTCGTCACAAGCTGGTTTTCATGACTCATGATTCCTCAGCTGTGGATTCATGAAGCACATCATCTTCCTGATGTTTTAGTTATGTGTCCTTGTGGCCATTTCTCAAGATAAAATGTACTGAAACAGAGAAGTTAGTCTAGAACTTTCTGATCTGTTGCTCTCTGTCTAATGTATTATTTAATTGTTTATTAGTTGGTTGATCCACTGTTTATTAATTAATTTACTGGAGTTTACTTTTAAACATTTGTCCTTTATTCACTGAGTAAAAAATAATCCCTAACAACTCCCTCCTTTTTCACACCATTCAGGTATGAAACAAATTTAACACCTCTATGGTTATTAACCTATTGATTAAAACTAAAAACAACATGAAAACAAACAACATGACATTATAATATATTTTAAAGCACAATAAGTCATTACAAACCAGAGTTGCTCTAAAATGATATTTCTGTGAGTCACTGAGTTCTGTAATCAGTGTTTATAATAAACAAGGTCACACACACACACACACACACACACACACACACACACACACACACACACACACACACACACACACACACACACACACTTTGTTAGAGGGAGAGGCAGAGGGACAGACCAGCTCTCTCTTAGTAAAGAATGGAGAAGCATATGAAAAGTATTCTACAGCATAATTATTATTATTAACACTCTTATTTCCTAAAATCACCTCCTTTTCTATAAAGTAAGACCAAACAAACAAAAATGCCAAACAAGTGGACTAAAGCACGAGACACAAGGTCATAAAACATAACCTCAGAATATATCTGTTTAAAGCACATCACATGAAACAAATATTCATTTTCACACTTTCATCAATTAGTATTTATTTGCTGAGTAACGATCCTGTTGTTACAGGTTCAGACCCCATTTTTAATGTCTTTTCCCAGGTGACCAATTCCTAGGAAAGGAGGAAAAGTTAGAATTTGTCCATCTGATTTCCCAAAACATTTTCCCATCATTAAAGATACAGGATTTATTTATTTATATGAGTTCTTTAATAATTTTGACACTGCTCTGGAGAATTGAACTGCTATGGTTAAATATCATTTAGACTGAGTAAACCACACAAGTAACATCTGTGTTATTTTATTCTGCTGTTAATGATGTTCAGGTCTATCATTAACTTTTCCAATCAGCCTCTTTAAGGTTAATCAACATCCCTGATTTAATATTATAATTAACCCAATCTAAGCTTGTTTAATGTTGACCAAAAAGGCAAACAGTGACACAAAATCTGCTGCTGTACCTTAAATTTGATAAGAACTCCACCAGGAACTCTTAAAGCATAAAGAACCTTTCAGGCTGATTGTTTTATTACAACCTGGACTAATTCAGACACCATCCCATTTTCTCCAAACTCCCATCCTCCACACGTCAGTCCTCTGTTTGGCAAACCAGGGATTTTTAATGCCATTTATAGATAACAGGCCATCACACTGAGATGTTCCCATCCACAGTGTGACGGACAGGTGTTCTAGTCCGAGGCAAAACATTCCCTGTAAAAGGCACAATTCCTTATCAGGACATAGCGGGGAGCAGTTACTGGCATCTATTAAAACTAGTCCAGTTGTATTTTATTGTGCTGATTTTCCTGCTGTCTTTAGTTTGAAAAGTTGAGTCTTGAGCTGCAGGCCTTTGGGGTCAATATCTAAATTTGAAAAGAACCTGTGGTCTGATCAGGTCTAACTATTCAACATGATTTTACTTATTAATTTTACCCACTAAATATAACCCCCTGACTCAAAGACTATCAAATTAAAATCTATACACTACAATTCGCCAAGAGACATATTTAACAGCAGAAGTGTCTGTTTGAAAGATCTATTATTCAGTGTCTTCATGTTAAAGATCTCTTTATTGGTTTAACCCAGTCTAAATTTTCTATTCTAGAAATGATTCAATCCATTCAGATAAAAAATAAAAAGGAATTAATGCTCTGAAATCAACACTTAACACAGATTTATGTCAGCAAAAATAAAAATATATGCCAAAGGAGCCAGTTTTGGATTTGTTCTTTACTTTTTCATTTAATTGATAAATTATAAAGTTTTAGAGTAGTTCCCTACTTTTGGCCTCCAGAAACACCCAGTCAGCCAGGTTTAAGACTTTACTGGCCAATTCCAGCCCCCAAACCTTATATTTGACATTTCTGAATTCAGCCATTTATTTTCTCTTTTTGTTTGTTAAAATTGATTAAAAATAAAATACAAAATACAAAAAAAATTAAAAAATAAATTAAAAACAATTAGAACAATAGGCATTGCAAATGATATTTGTTTTTATTCACTCATTATTCAGTTATCTTTCAATGACAGCATTAGTATTTCAGTTCTCATTAAGCATGTTATTAAATGTTATTGTACTGGAAAAATTGGACTTAATTCTGCCTTACATCATACACAAGCAGTCTCCTTTCTGTTTAAGAGTGTGTTAGTATGGGTTTATCTTCAATTTTTCTTTTTTTGTTCCTCTTCTCTCCTTTCATCCAATGAACAAAGTTGCAATCAAGTGATTATTTCAATGGTGAATCAACTCAAAGGGTGGACTCACACCTAAAAGGTGTGAACCGGGGGCGCTGTCGGGACTTGTTTTTACTCTGTTTTTACTCTTCTCACTTAATAAAGATTACAATCTTGCAAAGTGAAATCATTCAAATTATTTATTACCTCCGCCAAGGAGGTTATGTTTTTGGTCGCGTTGGTTTGTTTGTTTGTTTGTTTGTCAGCAGGATTACTCCAAAAGTTATGAACTGATTTCAATGAAATTTTGTGGAGTGGTTGGAAATGACAAGAGAGAGAAGTGATTACATTTTGGCGGTGATCCGGATCGCGATCTGGATCGAGGAATTTTTAAGGATTCTTCACTATTGCGGGATAGGGGGTTATTGTTGTCTGGTAAAGATGAAAGATTATTTCACAGTATTTAGATACACGTATTACAGCGTCAGTGACCCTATGGCCTTGGCGGAGGTTTGTGCTCTCTGAGTGCTTCTAGTTATGTAGTAAATCAATCAGCTGATCACTTTAAAAAACTAAATCAATTAAATTAAATGCAATTAGTAGCAAATAATAATTCAGCAGCTGACTCAAAACTCTAAAGGGCAGAGGGGCATTAAAAACCATTACCTGACCCAAACAACGACTGAAACAAATAACTAAGTAGTGTCTGAAGCAGTGGGCCAAAATAATAAAAAAAAAATTAGATAGAGACACAGGGAGCAGATAAAATGTGAAACCAGAGGTCAGAGTGTTCTCACAGCTACAAAAAATGCATCAATCCTAGCGATCAGCCATGAAAATATGTCCTGTACAAGAATCTTGATAAATCCAGACCTCAGTGATGTAATAATCTTGTTGCTCAGCTGTCATGACTTTGGGAAACATCTTTGGTACGTAATTCCCTGATAATGTTAGTGTTAGTGAGAGAAACCTTGATTATTTATTTGACAGGGGTGGTTGTAGCTCAGGAGGTAGAGCAGGTCACCCACTGATCACAAGGTCTGTGGTTCAATTCCAGACTGCATGCCAATGTATCCTTGGACAAGATACTTAACCCCAAGTTGCTCTCTGACGCAAGTGTAGGAGTGTTCTTGTGTGTGAATGTTAGATAATAAAAATCACTTAGCTTAGATAATCCTGGAAGTGCTTGTGTGAATGGGTGTGAATGGGGTAAATGTAAAAGTGTTGTATAAGCACTTTGAGTGCTCAAAACAGAGTAAAAAAGCACTATATAAGAACTAGTCCATTTACCATTTTACTTTCATAACTTCATTCATTCATTTTGTGTAATATGTGTATCTTTATTGGTCTTCCTCTGAATATAACACTATGTAGTGCAGTCAGTCAAAATAGAGTCAGTGAGTCTGAAATGTGGTGGTAATTCTCGAGTCAGAGGTCATACTCACACTTTCCTCCTTTGTCATCCTTTTACACAGAGCTCACAGAAAAATAGTTTTCTGTGATGATCTAACTGAAATCAGGACGTATCCCTCCTTAGACCTCATGTCAAGAAAAAAACAATAATTAGTGTTACAAGAAACAAAGCAGATTATATTCCTGTGGCCTTTTAATGATAAATTATCAAAACAGATTATGAGTCAGACTGCTGAGAATGTTCAGACTGGAATTGAAACATTGCAGTCAGCTGTTATTTTTCCTGCAGTTCCTTGACCTTTGACCACTAATCACTGCATGAAAAGTGGGTTTTTCGACAGTTTCTTGTATGTAATATTGCCGCGCGCCTTGCGTTTTAGGGCTCTCAGCAGGAGGCTTTGGCCAGAACAGTAAACTGTAGGGAAACTGCCGTGGACTCTCTGTGTCAGTGCTCCCTCAGCTCCCCCCCTCTCCTCAGGTCTAGGGCAGGCTCTCATATGTAAAGGAGGTTTCTGTGAGTCATACAAATGCAGATCAAGTACTCACCAGTGGTCACCAGTACTCACCAGTGGTCTACCCCTCCCAACAGTTGTAACCAACATATTTTTATTTTGAGATATATGTAATCAAATTTACATTATCATCTTTTAAGCCTTTTTCCATTACAATGTGACTACACATAAATTATACAGCGAAACATTCAAACAAGACTAAACTCACAAGAAATCATTCTATTTTATAAATTAGTATTATCTAGTTGGAAATATACTTTTGGAAGTTTTCAGTATTTGTCCCTTTTTCCAATAAGGCTGTGAGCTTCTGTCTGTGAGCTTCTGTCTGTGAGCTTCTGTCTGTGAGCTTCTGTCTGTGAGCCTTTGTCATGGAGTTTTTTGTGAACCCTGAACTTTAGTGGACTGAGGGAGATAAACAAAGGCTATAACTTGATTTTGGTGACACCACAAGCATTATTTTCATTGAAAAGCAAACTCAGTTTTCAGTCTAATTCACTGTAACAAAAAGTCTGTCACACCATCATCCTCTTCTGTGCAGTGGCTTCCCAGCTAGCATTGAACATTCAGACAACATCCCATGAACGCTGCAATAAACGTTCAGTGAATGTTCACATGCATTAATGACATTAAAGACTACCAAGGCAGATGGAATAAGAAAACATATAAACATATAAAACATATAAACTTTCATTTTGCTATACATGGATGTACATAAGAGATAACAGCAAAACCTTCATGAGTAAAATGTAAAAAAAAAAAAAAGTAAAAATTTTAATGTAACAGTCACCTTCTCAGTTGTCCTGTTTAAACAGACAGTGGATGTGTGTCTTCCAGCTCATAGGGGGTCGTTTTGACTGTTGGATTTTCTCTGTATTATTGTAGGGTCTTTACCCACAATACAAAGCGCCTTGAGGCGACTGTTTGTTGTGATTTGCTGCTATATAAATAAAATTGAATTGACTTGAAATGAAATGAATTGAATTCCATGTGGCAGCTTCCTCGCCTGTGATTGGACAGTACAGATCACGTGCGGGATCACGCTGAAGGTCTCGCAAGACCAAAGGAAATCAGTGCGGTCGTTCTCTTCCGTTCAAACTGAATGGCGTTCTTTGTCTACGCTGCTTTCCTGGTACAACAATGGAGGACGTCGTCTATATTTTCAACACCCCAGAAGCTCCTCGTGAAAGCGGGCCTCTCTACCGGCCAGCTTCAACCAGCCCCGCTGCAGACGAGAAGACACTGCTGGCTGCGGTGAGTGGGTTATCTCCTCAGTTATTCAAGTTTCTACTAGCGTGACTGAAAGACAAGATGGCGTCTATTGTGTAGAGACTCGATGCTCTAACAAAGCCTCACCTACAGAAGGACTCAAGAGGAAAAGACGGCAGCACGATCCGAAAACTGCGGTAAGACTTGGTCGTTTCTAAAACAAAAATACTAAGAGTGGAGGAATGGTCACAGTAAGCTGACAGACGTATTGTGATTTGGTTTCTTATTTTTATTTCATCTTATAGGAAGCAGTTCCTGCACAACTCTGAATCCAATAAAAGCCGGTATGATCCTCTGCAGAGGTAAGAATCAGAAACAAAGCAGCAGTAATAAATGTGTGGAGGAGAGAAGAACTTCAAATGTTTTTACTCTTATTTATTTTCACCTTTATTTTCCACAGACTGTGTTCACCTCACAACGCGAGTGTGAGTGTTTCTAATGCGTGGACTGTGATATAATTGTGTGTAAGTATCTATTGGTGTTGTATGTTTGTGTGTGTGTTTTTTTTTTTTTGCCTGAATATGTTTATGTATGCACTGTGTTTACACTCTTTATTTACAATGTACAAAAATGTTTTTCAGCTTCTTGTTAAACCTACAGACGGTTCGCCGCAGCTTCCGCTACAGTCAGCCTCACGTTCAGGAAAAGGTGGCAGCCATTAAAAATCCTGCCCGGTGTCGTGCAAGAAGGAAGCCGGTAAGACGTATTGGATTGTATTGTTGGTCTGCTGTATTTGTGTAGTTGGCTTGTAAATGCAGTTTTATTTTTGGAAAATATTACTTATTGATTTTTTTAACTTTATATAAAATCTGGCTTCTTCTGAACAACCCAAAATGTCTATAAAAAGCAGTGGCGGCCGTGCATTTCACACCTAGGCCTTCAGTAGTGATCCGCCTGAATCACTCCACCCTCAATAACTATTTTATGGCAATAAAAACATCTTTTTATGCAGAAATGCAGTAGAAAGAGCAGTTGCATCACAGATTGAGAGCTCATGTAGCCAGAATAAAAGCATTTACCGAAGAAACAAACCCAAGGTGCACAAGTTTCCTTTTACTGCCGCTACAGCTGCGACACACATAAAAATGTATTGATAACCTCATAAAATTATTATTATTAAAATAGAAACATTTTAGTCATCGTGTCCCCGAAATGAAAGTTCCTGCTTGCGCCCCCCCCCCCCCCCCCCCCCCCAAAAAAAGCCAATCTAACAGTCTCTGTAAGATTTCCCTATTATTCTTCACCTTTACGTCGTGGAGCTCCGCTTCCCTGCGCACTTGCTCGCTCAGCTGATCCGCTCTGGTGTCCATGAATGTTTTGCTTGTAAGTGTCCGGCAGTGCTTTGGTGTCTCATTGCTGCCTCGGTTAGGCAAGTCAAATTTACAAACCCAGTGTGGCTCCAAACACCATGTCGATCAGTGGCAAACAACACGCACTCCCAGCAATACAATTTGCAGTGTTCCTCTGGGCCTGTGAGCCAGTGGTACCGCTCGTAATTAGTGGACTGAAAGTGGTGGACACATCCTTTTCCCGGTTGTGAAAGGCTTGCTAGCTTCGGAGTTGCCCGACCTTTCTTAATGATGTCCAGCTTTTCTTGAAAAGTCCGTCTTGGCTTTGACAATAAATCTGCAACCAAATCCATTTCTTCTCCTCCTTCAGCCATTGTGGGTTGACAAAACAGCTATAAAATCAACACAACCATATTTTTGCTTGTGCAGCTCACTACAGATGCAGTTTGCTAGCTCTGGCTAGTACACTGACTATCCAATCAAAGTGTATGAATATGCTGACGTTACCGTACGCCTGCTAGAGGGCCTCGGTGTTGCCAACTCATAATCTGATTGGTTGATCAAACTGTTTGATCGACACTTATTTTGTGCTACAGGGCCCGCAGAACTGATTGTGAAGGCCTCCAGGCAGATTTCCTTGACCCTGGCAACAAATGATGGCTGAAATGTGATTGGGTAAATGCTTTAATATGAAAATACACGTCTGGAAACAGCGCGACCACAGGAAAAGCTGTGAAAGAAACCGTACAAACCATTTCGAATAATTTAAGTATTGATGGACAAGATATAATTAACACCAGTCTGTGATTCAGATATTTTTTAGGCCAGCAGAGAAGGCCTTGCAGGCCCTGACAGCCCACCACTGCACTGCATCACCTTTTTATTAAAAAGGTGATGCAGTGCAGGTGAAAATAATTAACATTGAATGTTTATAGTTTTTTTGCATTCAGGGTCTTATCTGCTATGTGTGCATTCAAAGTCAAGAGACTCAAACTTTCAGTGTAGTTTCCTGATTTTTCACAATATTTCATATAGTTTCATAATGACTTAATGTGTGCTCTGTGTCAACAGCTGCTGGAGGCGAGGACGAGAGTCCTTCTGGGGCGGTGTCACCACTGACCTCATGTTGGATGAGGAGGATGGCGTCTCAGAGGGCGTATCGGGCTGGATTAAGACCCCCAAGCTTCCCCAGCCAGGAGCTCAGTGATCTCTGAGCCAAACTGCAAGACAGACTAGAAGCTCACCCTAAATACAACGCCGTGCACCATAAGTGTTTGTATGCTGGACCATGCTCTGAGAGAAAGCCACCACCACATGGCCCAGAAGTAGCAAAGCATTATATGTCATAATGTTTTTGTTTTCTATATCTATATATATATCTATATATATATATATATATATATATATATATATATATATATATATATATATAAAATCATGTGTGTGTGTGTGTGTGTGTGTGTATGTGCATATTGCTTTATAAATAAAAAAAAAAGAAATTCAAACTTGTGCCTCACAATTTGTTTCTCTTAATTGAATTCCCTTTAGTTGAGGTTATTAGCATGACATGAATACAACATAACATACAAGGTATATCACAGAAATAATAATTAAAAATAATTTTTATTAGTGGCCAATGGGGAACAGATCTACCAACCAATCACATGTGAGTAATTAATTGTGATGTCATTTTTTTCATCCAATGACTGAGAAGCCACGTTGGTCTGTTCCCGCTGATTCAGCTTGCAGTGCTGCTATTCATATGTAAAGTAGAGTCGTTAACACCTGCCGGCTCCCCCGTACCTTTACCCCCCGATGATTCTGCTGGTACGTAAACGTACGTAAAATGCGCTGCCCCATATGCTGACGAAAGCTGACGTTTACTAGCGGCATCCGCGTCAGTATACGGAAACGAATATGCCTCTTTTTGTGCAGTGAGTGTGTGACTATTTACCATCAGTGCTATCCATTAAATCAGTTCTTTATAATAGGAAGTAAATGAAATCATATTTTATATTTTTAATGAGATGGTCATCAACGACAGACTGTAGTTCATCTTTTCACCAGCAGAGAGCGACAAACCATCAACTTAGAGTCAAACTCCTTAAACGTGATGCTTTCTTGGAGCTTCAGTGAACGTTAATCATATTTTTAACACATAATCTTCTTCATAGAGAAATTTATTTGCAGTTTCAAACATCAACTGATTGAATCCATTGTTAGATCCCACAGGTTCAGTTGTGACAGCTTCTCCGTTTAAACAGGGTCCTGGCTACACATCAGCGAAGTATTACCCCAACTGATTCAGTGTAACACTACTTAAAGCTGTGGCGGGGTAACTCGCCTGGCTTCTGACCACCGTTAATCCTGCCCCGCTTCCTCTGCGCCTTCGGTGCTGCCAGTCAGGGAGGCTTCCTGCAGTTGGGCCCGAAATTCAGTCCCGTCAGTTGTGGTGGCTTACTCTTAATGGATCCGTGCACTTGTTATGTGCCAGGTTAACATTCAAAGGCTAGGCAGAAAGCCCTAGGGACATATTTTAATTTAAGTGGACTCAAGACGAGTGTGACCAAAACAGAGCTACATGTTAAAGCTAAGTGGCAGTGGTACAGTGGGTAGGCACTCGCCTTGCAGCCGGAAGGTTGCAGGTTCGAGCCCTTGTCTCTGTGCTGCGTTATGTCCTTGGGCAAGACACTTAAACCCCATTGCCTAACGGTAGCGCCGGTCTCTTGCTGCATGACCGCAGATGCTCGTCTCTGGAACCATCATTTCACCGTGTACCCTTGTACACACAATGAGTTGAATCTAACATCTAAGTTGCCTAGAGTTTTACTGTCATGAGACTTGTGTACCATGAAGGGGAGAAATTATCAAAAGAACTCTTCTGACTTTTTAGAGTCAAATTTTATTATGCAGGTTCAGCTCAAGCAATTTACAATAGCTCAAAATCAATTTCAATTAATCCTCAGAATTCAACAATTAACTCAAAATTCAGAACTCAGAATCAATTCAAATCAATCAGAACTAATCTCAAAATAATTAAATTTAAATAAAAAAAGAATTACTTATGAGCTGGGTCGCTGAAGAAGGGGGATTTGGAAATGTCCAATTTTGTTTAAAAATCCTTTTTGGGAAGGGAAGGTTTCGAGTGAGCTGCTCTGCAGAAGCGACCGCACCCAATTCCAGTCCGTTGAAAGCTGCCTCCGTGAAATGGGGAAAAAGGGAGTATAGTCCAAAAGGAAGATGTTTCTGTCCTTCTGTCAACTGTCCTTTTTATAATCCTCGCTTTGTAATCCAGAAATCTTCTCTGATTCAGTACAAAGTCCAAAAGATAGAAATCCAACAGCGAAGGAAGAAACTCCTGAAATTCTCATTTAATGCTTCTGCACTTCAACTTTTATATTCTAAATCTAAGGCACATCCTAGCTTCCATACATCATCATGACAGACCATCACACCATCTCCTCTATCCAATTGGGGTGTTAAACTTAATCATTACTTCATTTCTATTAACATATGGGTCTTTTAGGTACTTTTCCATTCTGGGTTATTTTCAACCTGTTTTTAACTTTGCTCTTGCTCGTCTCTAAGCAACAGTTTCAAGTTCCTCATTTTACCCTTAGCTCAGTGATTTCACAATTTCCTTAATACATTGCATATAAATAATTTCTGTGTTACACATACACTCATCATTTGATTTTAAATCATATAATTCATTCTCTAACAATTCTATAATTTTGAATTATGATTGTCCACTCAGTACCAGGTTTAGGCTATTGGGTAATCAAGATCTCAACTCACTTGACACCATGAATCTGAAAATGTGTTTGTGAGTGAAAGAGACAGACATGTACAGTCTGAACTATCTGTTCAACAGTCAGAGTTTCTCTGACAGGAGGACACTCTTTACACTAAACTCAGCACAGAGACACTGAGGAACCAGGAAACCAGACTGTAAATCCAGGATAAAGAGGTTCAGTGAATGTGGTGTTGAAGGTGTGGAGGTGGATCAGAGTGTCAGAGGAGACTTTGTAGAAGGACAGAGTGCCAGCAGGACAGTCCACATACACTGCTGCTCTGTTACAGACAGAGGAGGTGGAGTGCCGAAATGTTTCTTTGTTGTTATGACAAACAGAGTAACATTTAACCTCAGAGCAGAACAGAGTCCAGGACTGATCATTCCCTCCAAACACACGGTCATAGCTGTTTCCTTTCCTGCTGATGCTTCTGTAACTCACTGATATGTGAACCTCTCCTCTCCACTCGACCTCCCAGTAACAGCGACCAGTCAGACCATCTCTACACAGCAGCTGAGGCCAATGATCAAATCTGTCTGGATGATCAGGATATGACTGAACCTCCTTCACACGTGTCACCTTCCTGTTGTTGTCAGACAGTTGTAGTTTTGTGTTCACTGTGTTTGTGTCGATTGTGAGTTGACAGGAATCTGATGGAGAGAACAAACACAATCCAGCTGCAGTTATTGATCCATCATCTGTTCATTGATTGACACTTTGATGATGACTCCTGACATCAGAGATGTGAATGAGTGATGTGACAGTTTGAAGATGGTTGAATGTGTGCTGCTTTGTTTTCATCAGTCACATTAAAAACACACTTACACTTCCTCAGACCTGGGATCAGCCATCGGACTCCAGCAGGCTCCACCCTGAAAGGAGGAGGGGGGTCAGAGCAGCACAGTCTCTGTCAGCATGCACACATGGACATTACATCGCTCTCAGACACACACTGTTAGACACTGATAAAGGAACAGTCCAACATTTGGACTCATACACTTGAAGGAAATGTCTCTATAGTCCTGTCCTGTGGTTGTCGTGTTCCAGTGAGGCTGTTTGATTAGAGCAAAAATCATCACAGCAAATAGTTATCATGATTTGTAGGATTCATTTTAATACTTTATTGAAAAACCTTGCACTGTGGGAAAGAAACTCCTAACAGCCCACATTTTCTAGTCACTTAAACATATTCATCAAAGTAGGTTTTCAGAACAGGCTGAGGGTTTTTGTAAACCTGTTGCTTAATATTTTATTAACAACATAAAATTCCACATTTATTTATTATTATTCAAAGTTTATTTTCTTCAACTGTTAATCTTTTAAACGTGTCTGTGTCTAAAGACAGATACTTGGTTATATTCAGTTCATGCATTAAATCCCTGCATTCATTTTACATGCACTTATTCTGAAGGTGCCTCTGGAAAAATTGCCAAAATTGTCTGTTACATTTCCACAACACATGGACCTGTTCTTAAAGCAAAGACAAGAGATGAACTGGGACCACATACCTCACATGTTACTGTGCACATGTATCCAGTAGGAAAAAAGCATCACATTTTCCTAATTTGTTTTATTTAATGTTTATATATCACACCCAGAAATAAAAACAAACTTAAGTTATTTGGTTAAGTCACTGTTGCCAACTCCTAAGTATGGAAAGTAGCTATTGCCTGTCCTAAAAGTCGCTAGGTGACGTCGTCACCTAATTTGCATAATTGGTTATTTGCATGTTGTCATGGCCGGGGAGGAAACGGGCAAGGAAGGGCAAAAACGCAGGACTCCAGGGGTAACTTAAAAGGGCGTTTATTCCACTGGGGAAACACAAAAATACAAAAACCTTGGAAGGGAGGCACAGGGAGACGAAGGGCAGGCGCAGGGAACACGGGAACACAGGAACACAGGAACACACGGACACACAACGTCAACGACGCGACAGAGAAAAAATGAAAACTGAGGGCTTAAATACACACTGGGTAATCAGGGCAAGAGGAAACAGCAGGGAACAACAGGTGAGGCAAAAGAAACTAATTACACAGGGGAAGCAAAGCTAAACACAAAGCACAAGGAAATCACATTGGCAACATAAAACAGGAAGTGATAAACCAAGGAACACGCAGACAAGTCACAACACTGGGAACATGACAAACATACAGGGAGGACAAACTCAGGAAATAAACTATTAACACAAAACGCTGGGCCAACGGCCCAGGACATGACAGTACCCCCCCCTCAAAGGCCGGCTCCCGACGGCCAAAACCAGAAACAAAACCAGACAAGGGCGGGAGGCGGGGGACCAGGAAGGAGGGCCCGAAACAAAAACAGCCAGGGAGCAAACAACGTCAGGAACAAACCCAAAAACACAAGGAAGCACTGGAGCAAGGGAAGAGCACAAGGGCAAAAAACAATAAGCAAAAGGAACAGAACAAAGAAAAGCAATGGCACAAGCTGAATAACAGTCCAAAAACCAGAGCAAAAACATGGGGATGAGAAAACAAAAAACAACCGGATGAAATAAAAAGCGACAGCACAAGGCCGGAGAGCTCCAATGTCCAAAACAGGGGGTCAAAACAAGGAACAGTTCAGGAGCTATGACAAAACAAAAACAGCAGGGGAAAAAACAGTCCACAGTTCAGGGGAGTCAGTGGGAAATCCAAAACAAAAAACACACAGGTCAGGAGGCCGCAGGGGCCAAGGGGCCACAAAGCAAAATCCCAACGAGGGAGGCCGACCGCGCTCCCAGCGGCGGCGGCGACGAGGACGAGAAGGAATCACTGGAGGCCGACCGCGCTCCCAGCGGCGGCGGCGACGAGGACGAGAAGGAATCACTGGAGGCCGACCGCGCTCCCAGCGGCGGCGGCGACGAGGACGAGAAGGAATCACTGGAGGCCGACCGCGCTCCCAGCGGCGGCGGCGACGAGGACGAGGGGGAGTCACTGGAGGCCGACCGCGCTCCCAGCGGCGGCGGCGACGACGAGGGGGAGTCACTGGAGGCACACCGCGCTCCCAGCGGCGGCGGCGGAGACGAGGAGAAGACACTGGAGGCCGACCGCGCTCCCAGCGGCGGCGGCGGAGACGAGGAGAAGACACTGGAGGCCGACCGCGCTCCCAGCGGCGGCGGCGGAGACGAGGAGAAGACACTGGAGGCCGACCGCGCTCCCAGCGGCGGCGGCGGAGACGAGGAGAAGACACTGGAGGCCGACCGCGCCCCCAGCGGCGGCGGCGGCGACGACGAAGACACACCAGAGCCGCAACATGCCCGGACTCCCCTGAGCCCAGGGCGGTCAAGGACACAGGAAACTCGGAAGGTCCGAACCGAGCGGGACCCCCTGGCGGCTCGGACTGAGCGGAACACTCCGAAGACTCGGACTGAGCGGGACCCCCTGGCGGCTCGGACTGAGCGGGACCCCCTGGCGGCTCGGACTGAGCAGGACTCTCCGGCGCGGAGCGCTCGGACTGAGCGGAGACCCCCATCGGCTCGGACTGAGCGGGACCCTCTGGCGCGGAGTGCTCGGACTGAGCGGGACCCCCTGGCTCGGACTGAGCGGAGACCCCCATCGGCTCGGACTGAGCGGGACCCTCTGGCGCGGAGCGCTCGGACTGAGCGGAGACCCCCATCGGCTCGGACTTAGCGGATACCCCCCTCGGCTCGGACTGAGCGGGACCCTCTGGCGCGGAGCGCTCGGACTGAGCGGAGACCCCCATCGGCTCGGACTGAGCGGGACCCCCTGGCTCGGACTGAGCGGAGACCCCCATCGGCTCGGACTGAGCGGAACTCCCTGGCTGCATTGCAGGGCACGCAGCCGTCTCCTCCGACGACTGGGGCTGCTTTGCAGATAGATCGGGTGAGTCAGATGGTGAGGATGAGGGTGACAGGAGAGCTGACTGAGGGCGAGCTAGTGCTACACTAGCGAACTGCGTGGAAGCAGACTGAGACTGGGAGGTGGCTGGAGCTACAGCAGACTGAGGACGAGGGAGAGCGGCTGGCTGAGAGCTAGGGAAATCAGGCTGCGTGGAAACTGACCGAGAGCTAGGGAAATCAGGCTGCGTGGAAGCTGACCGAGAGCTAGGGAAATCAGGCTGCGTGGAAGCTGACCGAGAGCTAGGGAAATCAGGCTGCGTGGAAACTGACCGAGAGCTAGGGAAATCAGGCTGCGTGGAAACTGACCGAGAGCTAGGGAAATCAGGCTGCGTGGAAACTGACCGAGAGCTAGGGAAATCAGGCTGCGTGGAAACTGACCGAGAGCTAGGGAAATCAGGCTGCGTGGAAACTGACCGAGAGCTAGGGAGATCTGGCTGCGTGGAAACAGACCGAGAGCTAGGGAGATCTGGCTGCGTGGAAACAGACCGAGAGCTAGCTAACACTGGGGCCTGAGAGGGAGCTGACACAACTGGAGCTACAGAAGGAGCAGGAGCTGAGGGAACTGGGACCAAAACCGAAGGAACTAAGACAGGGGCTGAGGGAACTGACTGAGAGGGCACTGAAACAGCTGACACTGGGGACCGAGGAAGAGTTACTGGAGCTAGAGCTGACTGAGGGCGAGGGAGAGCGACTGGAGCTAGAGCTGACTGAGGGCGAGGGAGAGCTGCTGGCTGCGTGGGAGCAGACTGAGGGAGAGCCGACTGCGTGGAGACTGACTGAGAGCTAGAGAGAGCTGACTGCGTGGAGACAGACTGAAGAGGCACTGTGGACGACACTGAAAACTGCTGTGAAGGCTTGGACCTGGCTGCCCCCACCCGCGGAACAGGAGCGGGCGCAGAGGTCAGCCCGTCCGTGGCTGCCTCCCCCCGCGGAACAGGAACGGGCGCAGAGGTCAGCCCGTCCGTGGCTGCCTCCCCCCGCGAAACAGGTACGGGCGCAGAGGACAGCCCGTCCGTGGCTGCCTCCCCCCGCGAAACAGGTACGGGCGCAGAGGACAGCCCGTCCGTGGCTGCCTCCCCCCGCGAAACAGGTACGGGCGCAGAGGACAGCCCGTCCGTGGCTGCCTCCCCCCGCGAAACAGGTACGGGCGCAGAGGACAGCCCGTCCGTGGCTGCCTCCCCCCGCGAAACAGGTACGGGCGCAGAGGACAGCCCGTCCGTGGCTGCCTCCCCCCGCGAAACAGGTACGGGCGCAGAGGACAGCCCGTCCGTGGCTGCCCCCACCCGCGGAACAGGAACGGGTGCAGAGGTCAGCCCGTCCGTGGCTGCCCCCACCCGCGGAACAGGCACGGGTGCAGAGGACAGCCCGTCCGTGGCTGCCCCCACCCGCGGAACAGGAACGGGTGCAGAGAGCTTCACAGAGGCTGGCGGAACCTGGGGCTCCTGGAGACGAGCTGGCATCACAGCAGACAGGGGCGAGCGCGACCGGGGGGGAGCGTGACGATACCGGGTGCGCTGCTTCCTCCGCTTTCTGTTGGAGTGGGAGGCACGATTCTCTACATCCAGAATGTCCACTAGCAGAGGAGAATCAATGATTTCTACATCTTGCGGCAGCCAACAGAGGTCGGGCTGCGCGACGGTGGAGTGGGAAAAAGTCTCAGCACTTGCCGCAATAATATCGAGCCCGGTGGTACTCACGGAGGTGGTGGCCTGTGCGTGAAGCGGTGACAATGTCCGCGGCGTTATACCGCTCGGGTCTTGGGGAGAGGTGAGTGGAATGGAAGATGGCAGGGCCTGAGAGCAAGGCAGCGCCAGTGGCGATGAGGGGCCATGGAGAGGAGGAGACGAGGATAAGCCGTCTGGCTGCAGGAGAGGTGCATTAGCGATGGCTTGAAGAAAAAAATTTGAGTCCCTGCCCTGGACTGGGCGGCCAATATTGTGCAGTTCATATTGTAGGTTCTTTCGGAGCATGATTATTGAATGGGCAAGTGAAGCGGTGTCAGGATGGGTGAGGAGCCAGGTGGAGGACGAAATAAGTCCACAACAGAAAGCTAATTGTATTAACCGGTGGTGACTGGTGGGGGCCTGAACAATTCTCTCGGAGAAATCCTTGAGCTCCTGGATCTTCTCTTCTTGCTCAGAGAGGGTCCTTATATCTGCGGGGTCCATAGTTTGGTCGCGTCGTTCTGTCATGGCCGGGGAGGAAACGGGCAAGGAAGGGCAAAAACGCAGGACTCCAGGGGTAACTTAAAAGGGCGTTTATTCCACTGGGGAAACACAAAAATACAAAAACCTTGGAAGGGAGGCACAGGGAGACGAAGGGCAGGCGCAGGGAACACGGGAACACAGGAACACAGGAACACACGGACACACAACGTCAACGACGCGACAGAGAAAAAATGAAAACTGAGGGCTTAAATACACACTGGGTAATCAGGGCAAGAGGAAACAGCAGGGAACAACAGGTGAGGCAAAAGAAACTAATTACACAGGGGAAGCAAAGCTAAACACAAAGCACAAGGAAATCACATTGGCAACATAAAACAGGAAGTGATAAACCAAGGAACACGCAGACAAGTCACAACACTGGGAACATGACAAACATACAGGGAGGACAAACTCAGGAAATAAACTATTAACACAAAACGCTGGGCCAACGGCCCAGGACATGACACATGTAGTTCCAATCGAGGCTGTAGGAGAGAGGAATAACATCTTTGGAAAGACAAAAAGTGAAGAAAAAAAACACCCTAAATATGTTTAGAACTACTAGGGCTGGGGAATATGGACCAAAATAACATCTCGACCAAAATAACATTCAAATGTATACAGAAAAGATTCAGAGCAAAAATAGCAAATGGCTGACTTATTCTTTAAAAAGCCAGTCTGCAGTGAAGTAGACTTCGTCAAAGTCCTTCCTCCTGTGTAAGATAACAAAACATGTAAGCAGACCGAGTGAACAAACTTCCATTCTTCAGTCAGCAGGATTTCAGCCAGCTCAGTAAATCCATAGACATATCACAGCAACGGGCTCACCTGCTCAATGTGGCGTCGTACACACCGGCTGCATAAAGAGGACCCACTTTTACTATTGAGGTCACGTGACTTACGGTACATACCAACAGCCAGGTACTCTTGGCGGTCTGGGCGATGCCAAAGCGTCTGAACGATGCAGTACGAAGGCTGTATGTACACAAAACACGGCGGTAGCGGAGGATTTTAGGTTGACAAAAGACTTTCCAAAAGTCGCTGACGTCACCGGGAAAACTCGCTAAATTTGTCGCTAGTCGCTTTTTGGAAAAAAAAGTCACTAGGAGTGTCTGAATAGCCGCTAAATCTAGAGACAAAGTGCTAAGTTGGCAACACTGGGTTAAGTTTTGTGTTGTTCAAGTTTATTTTGAAAAGATTTCATCTTCCTAGTTACACACCATTACTGTAATCCTATTGGAGGGAGGAAGTGTATCCTGCCCCCTCCTAGCGCGCATGGTCAGCCAGAGCAGCGATCCGGGCAACACGAGAGCCAAGCTTCCAAAAAGGGACAACGGAAAAAACAAGCTTTTTTCTATTCTCTGAAAATGTTAAGAGTGACCGACGCAACGAGCAACAAGCTTGATCAAGTTTAACTGCTTTCCGATCGTCTTGGTGAGTGAACGTTGCACGAGTTTTTAGCTAAGCTAATGTAGCTGGCTCTGGTGTTAACACGTCGGTCAGCGGGGTGTATCGCTGAAGTGCTGCGTTGATCGTGTGTGTGTGTCTTTAATTAATTGAAGATGCCAAAACTAGGTGTGTATTGCTATTTACCTTAAAAGTGGATGTATTTCATTGTTTACACAGTGAATTTGAGTCTAGAGTGTGAGCTGTTTTGTTGTATATAACCGTATATTTGTTCATGCTTTCTAAAACAGTTCAACAAGGATCTAGTAAATGCTTTCAGTTGTGTATGATAACCTATGTATACTTATACTCCCTATAAGAGAGTTTATATAAGTTATATTGTTTTAAAATCTGTTAGTTATGATTTAATGGTTTAACTCCTTAACTGGCTGCTCCAAAATCACCAAAACACCTGAAAAAGCATACCCAAATTAAATCAGCTGCTGTTCCTGAACTCATGCAAGAGCTTGGTCTCTTTGTGAAGAAGACAAGCTATATTTTTCATTTTTGCAGTCAAAAATGCTGTAACTGTAATGAGTATGTAGCTATTAGGTTTTGAACCCAGAAAAATTAGACAATTTTTACCCCGCCTAGATTTTTCCTGTTTGTTTTCATGTAACTACACGCTAAGTGTAGAAGGTGTGGACTGGAAAATATAATGAAACTGTAGAATGAAGTCTTTTTAACGTGTATTTCAAATTTTATCAAGATAGCTCAAAAACCTACTGTTTTGTAAAAGTTTTTGTGTGTTGATCTCAGGCGTGGTCTCACATGTGCCATTTGGAGACTCTGAGTGCCACATGTGAGCAGCCTTTGTTATACAAACTTCAAATGGCTGTAACTCCTCAATGCTTCAACATACAGTCACCAATGAGGGCTCTAATCAAAGATACTACCCTGAGGAATCCTCTGCTATACAGAAAATTAATGATAGTACAAATTAATTATAATTATAGACATAAATCAGAGGTTGCCCTAATTTGTAAAAGAAGGAAAATGTTAGGCCTTCATTCACAAAAACCCCCAGTCTATTTTCAGTGATTCCTTCACACACCCAAAATAAAAAAATTGTATATTGATCAAAAGTTACAGTAAATGTAAACACTACATATGCATATAAAAAAAATCCTCCTAATAAGTCCTTCTCTGATACACAACTTACAACCCCCTCCCAAACAAATACCCCCACCCCCACAAACAAAACTTATACAAAGCCCACCACAAAGCATAAAGCTTTTTGTAAAACTTTAGACACTTACTGCTCAAAAAAAAAGAAGTTCTGAGCCATTGTCCTCCTCATCCTGCTGTAATAAACATAATAAAGACCCCCGTGAAAGCCTTATCGAGACCTGTAACCAAGGGCGTAGGAAGGAGTTTACTATTGGGGGGGACACATATCGGAAACCTGACAGATCCATAAATACTCGGAGGAAAGCATAAAAAAATGCTATTTGATCTTTTACTTTTCTCTTTTTCAAATGTTTCTTGGAAAAATTTACACATATATTAGGGATGGCACGATACCACTTTTTTAGGTCCAATACCGATACCGATATTTTATCTGCCGATACCAATACAAATCCAATCTTTTTTAAAAAAACAAAAAACAATTGATTTCAAATGCCTGGATACATTTTACATACGTCAACAGTCTCACACACAGTAAAATCAAAATCTTTTAGTTGTCCCATGTACAAGACTAAGAACCAGGGAGGGGCAGGGCTTTTCAGGCTGTGGCACCAAAGCCTGGAACTGTTTACCACTCCAGCTACATTTAGCTGACGCTGTGGAGTGTTAAAAAAACAGTTTAAAACCTTTCTGTTTAACCAGGCTTCCTGTTGACTTTATTTTTATTCTTTTTCTTTTAATATGGTAATGTTAATATCTTTTTAACATGGTGTTTTATCTGGGGTTTTTGATATTGTGTTTTAATTATTGTACAGTGCTTTGTGACTTTTTGTCTGTGTAAAGCACTAAATAAATAAACTTTACTTACAACAATCGCTCTATCACCTGAATCTTGCTGCTCTTATGTGAGAAGGTGATGCATTGGCTTATGGTATGTTGCAAATTTCAGTAGGGCTGCAACTATCGCTTAATTTAGTAATCGAATATTCAATCAATTATACCATCAATTACCCGAGTAACTGGATAAGAAATACTTTTTTCATATTAACAGTTCATCTGCATATTTTAACTTCCGTACTGCTGTTTTTCCCTGTGTGAAACAAACAGGGTGGATGGAGCAGCTACAAAGTTCTCTTTTCTTCACTTACTGATCAGGTGGTTGATGAAGGACCTCCACCTGTTTCCCATTAAAGGTTTAATGGAGGTTACAGGGAGGAAGCTTTCTTCTGCTAGGGCTTCAGCTGGCCGCACTGGTACTAGTACAAAGGAGTATTAGGGCCACATTGAGAAAATAAATTTGAGAAGTTGAGAAATTTGAGCATTTTGAGAATAAATTCAAAATTTTGAGAAAAAAGTCAAAATGTGCAGATTACAGTCACTTCAAGTCAAACAACTGCCATGACACATCTGTTATACCCTCCAGAATGTCTTGTATTATGAGTTAGTGAAACTATACTTTAGAATCGGTTTTAGTAACAAGGAAATTATTTCTCTTTCAGTACATAAACACGATGTAGTGATAAGTATGAGGACGTTAAAAAGAGAGTGCAGAAAGCTGCATCTGCTCAGAAGGAAAAACCACAGAAACTGGCAATGGTTAGATGCAAGGATGGCTGCACCTTCGTACAGTACAGAGGGGACATGTAGAACCACAAGACACAATAACACAGCTGATCAAGTTGTTTCTACCCAAGGCATTTTGTAGAGAGTATAGCAGCTGTGGCTGTTATTTGACTTGAAATGTCGACTTCGACGATTTTGACTTTATTCTCAAAATGCACAAAATGATGATTTTTTTTTCTCAATGTGGCCCTCACACTCCTTCATATACTAGCAAGCTAAATATTTCAGTAGCACAAAAATAATTTATTAATGCACATAAGTGCAAAGTTTGATATGTTTTATTGGTCAAAAATGCATTGACTGGCAACAGAACTGGTTCTTTAATTGAACAACATTCAGTAGGTACTTGGATACATTTTTAAAGTTGTCAGTTTGATTTCAGTTCTAAGCTAAATTGATAGAACTCTTCCCACAGATTACAGAACACTTTGGTTTTTAGAAATCGGACCAGGGGTTCACATTCTAGAGGGAATTTAATCCAGGAAATTGGGGGAAAATCGTTAATACATTTTAATGGTAAAACAATGAAAAAATCTGTGATTTTATTCTACAATTTTGAAATAAAACGTAGTACATCTTCAAATAGACTTTCAATCACTTTCTTAGCAATTGCACAGGTACCTAACACATTTAAGATTGCATTTACATTATGACCCTGGTATTAGCACTTTACCTGGACCTTTAACTTTCAAGGTGACGCGGTCATGACTGTGAAATTTTGATCATATCCGAAATATAGGAAGTAGTATATCAAAATGAAGGGAATTTGACAAAGATTATGAATCTGCAAATGAAAAAGGCTGATGGACTCATATTAGCCAGCAATTACTTGTAAAATCTCCTCCTAATACAAGTCAAAACTTGATTCCCATAATTATCAATAAGAACACGAAAATCCACCTTTGTCTTCATCATGTTCCTGGAAAGAAAATGAAAATTGAATTATTTATCATATTTGTATAATATTTATCATATTCAAATTACATTATTTATATTTAATATATCTTTAATATATTTATTATTTATATATTTTAATATATTTATTAGAAATTGTATTTAGATTTTTTATTAATTTGATCCATTACAACTTGTATATTTGGGATAAAAAATGCATTGAAAAATGCATTGATCAAAAATAATAAAACTTGTTTTTTTGGCAATTCCTGGTACCTCGCAAATGTCACTCGACAAAGGCGGTGTCTAGTAAAGTGCCGGCGCGGTCGAATTATCGTTTCAAACTTCATAGTTTTGTGGTTAAGGGACCAGATAATCAATATAGAAGGTTTTCTTGGTGGTATGAGGGGTGTGAGGGTGCAAGATATTGGGTCGAAATTCACCTTTTTTGTAAAACTATAACTTTTTTTTAGAGAAACTGGATCTGAACCGGACAAACTTTGGGGGAGACCCCCGACGGCGGACAATTAAAATGATGTCATATCCGGACACCGGGAGCTGCGGTGTCCCGTTTTTTTAGCGTTTAGCGCAGTCAACACGAATCGCTAATTCTTGCTACGGTGTCATAACACACTGTCGGCATGCGCGAGTGGGTCTATCCAAGTACCTACATTCTGACATGAAAGAATCCTCACAGATAATGTAATGAACAAATTATTCACTTTTTAATATCAACCTGAAGTTACAAAAACAGCTATTAAAATATGCCTATTCAGTTTGAAACTCTAATCTGATAATTCAAAATAAATATCAACAAAAATAATAAGAGAAAGAAATAAATAAAAGTGATACCTCTCACTTTTAATAGACAAGCTGTGTGCCTCTTTACAGCCCTGCATTTTGCCAAACAAGTACACTGGTTAAAAACATTGGCCTAAGCAGAAGAGCCAAAATGATTTTTCCGCCTCTCATTTGAAAATCATTGCAAATTGACTTCTTGTCCAGTAAGTAAACTTTATCCTTGTCATGGTCCTGTGCCGGTGGCCTAGTGTTTTGTGTTCTTTTGGTGCTATTTCAGTTATTTTCTCGGATTATGTGTAGTTCTCTTTTGTATGCGTGTTTATTTCAAGTCCCTTGTTTCCCTGTGTCAAGTCTACATGTACCTGGTCTAGTCATTTCCTGTGTTATTTTGACAGTCTTGTGTTCCCTGTGCTTTGTGTTTAGTTTTGCTTCCTGTTATTAGTTTCATTTGCTTCACCTGCTGTGCCCTGGTGTTTCCTCTTGCCCTGATTACCTAATGTGTATTTAAGCCCCCAGTTTTCTTCTGTTCTTTGTCGTGTTGTGGTCTTTGCCTCTGTTGTGTGTGTTCTCCGTCTCTGGTATCCTGTGGTTTAGTTCCTACACATATACCTGTAACAACCTTCCCTGCCCCCAACACTGCTCTTATAAATTTGCATATGCAAAGCACACACACACACAATATAAGTGGCGCAACAACAGCGTACGGTGATATTTTCTGTGTAATGGTGCATGTCATGCTCACCATTACATACATATTTACATTTAAACGGCATATAATGCGAGGACAAGCTGAGAATAGAAAGTTACACATACCATGGATCACTTTCAGAGTACAACTGTTCGTTCGCCGGATTTTGCAGCGATAAAACCGGTCGAATCAGCAACGAAATCCTCTAATAAATAATAATCCACTCTCGTGAGTCATTTAGTCTGTTTTTGATGCATTCTGACAATCCGTTGATGAGAAAAAGTATTGTAAACACTGTTTACGTGTTGTGCCCTTAAACAAGGGGAATAGTGACAGATAAATGAAGAGGTCGACACGCCGCTCTTGCCTTCACTCGTCTGTATTGAGTAACTTACAAATGTGAACAGAAGCTGAATAACAACCGTGCAATATGGCGAGATGGTAGCACAAGCTAACACAGCAATAAAGTTCGCTGGGAACTCATCAAAATAAGCATTCAAAAATTAACACATTCTCTCAAAACAAACAACAATAAGTAAACAATCAACGATGACATGTTACTGAGTTTAGGGAGTTTCGTGTGCAGTGATTACCTTAAACAAGGGGAATAGTGACAGATAAATGAAGAGGTCGACACGCCGCTCTTGCCTTCACTCGTCTGTATCGAGTGAGGGAAAGGGACGCGCGGTTTCCCCTACTGAAATCCTAAGGCATTACCAGTGGATCAGTGCACAATCAATTCAGGCAAAACACTTACTCCTCAGCTCTGCATTTCTACACAGCAACACAGTCAAAACAAAAAAAAAATTTTGCGAGGTAAACGGAACAAAATTATAAAACTAAACAGAATCAAATTTCTTGTCCACTACATACGCACAACGGGGCACACACTCTTACTTCCTGCTCAGGTTCACGCACGGAGGACGCACTGAATACGCAGGGAGTTTATGGACTCATGTGAAAACACGCCCCATAGCACCATATACCCACATGTCAGGAATTTTTTTGGCTATACATCTGTGGTTTTGGATTTTTGGTCAGACTTGACCAATCAGAACGATTGGGGAACATTTGGGGGCATGTCCAGAAAAGTCACATGATGCTGTCTGGTTATTATTGGCTCTGGAAAACCAATTTCATAACATGATTGGCCAAATGAGGTGTAAATCCAATGTTGAGGGTCTAGTCTGTCATATAAAAGCATCGTAAGGGCGAACTGCAGCATTAAAGCCTTCACACACCGGACGTGTAAATTCCGTGCGGATGTTTCGTGCGTTAAAAACATTTTTCAGACTCGCCTGTTCTTAATGCAAACGTTCACACCAACCGCGTCATTTCACAGCACGAATCTGCGACATTTATTTTTTCAGTTCGATTTTTCTGACTTTCGCAAGCGAACAAACAGATCTGACCAATCAGAGCACTGCGTTTAGCAACATGTGAGTTCATAGCTCAAAACACGCACCGATGTACTGAATATACAGTGATGTGGGAACAGTAAACTCGTACTATTTTACCTCAGACACACAGCTACACGCTGTTCTGAGTCAGTCGGCTCTCTGAATTTATTCTCTGCCTCCTCACATGTGATCCCAACTCTGCCAACAACAACTGCCCACTGACATCCTGAAGTATGCGCGAAAGCAGCCATGATGCAGCTTCAACTCCTGGATCAAACCATGAAACTCTCCCTGCTGCTGCTTTCTTATGAGTTGGATGAACCCAGAATCTCTGTTTCTTCATTCTCTTGTTTAGAAACATCACAGTCTCATTACATCATTGTTTGATGTTGACTTCCTTTCTTTCACAGTGCATTTTATGAGGGCGATTTATTCGCAAAAACGCAACGCATCCGGTGTGTATATAGGTTACACAACAAGTTCGCATCCGAAAGATTCAAAATTTCATGTCGTTTTTACGCAACGCATCCGGTGCGAAACGCCCTTTACTGTGACGCTATGAGGCTTCAAATTTGGAAAGCACTAAAAACGGCCAGTTAATAGGTTAAAATTGTTCATATTGCTGAAATATTCATCTATTGAATAGCCAATTAGGCTTATTTTAGTAGGACAATGACAAGTGTTATACATGAAGCTGTCATATTATGTCCAGTGATAGCAATAAATGTGGATCATAGTGACAGATGGCCACAGGTGATTGTTAATACCAAGACTGTAAACAATAAAGCTTTTATTGTTATGCAGGCTGGGTTTTTCTTGGATACCCTTTGAAACTCCCTGGAATTGGACCCTGGATTTCTTCCTTGGCTAAGGAGGTGACGAGCTACCCAAGGACCCGATCACTCCATTTACCACAGAAGGAACACACCTATTCCTTCTTCTGCACTGGTGAACCATTCGAATGTGGTAGGACTAACATAGCCACATACTGTCACTGACTACTACACATTGACTATATTGGGTGAACTCAGGACGAGACCCCTGACTTAAGATTTAGATGAATACTCTTCGGCTTGGAGACTCAGGCAGCCACACAGTTCTGACTAACCACTGCTCGGTTGCCAGACTATATACCCATTGACTGCAACAGGACTGAATGTAATCCGGAACTGTATTTGTGTTTAAAAAGAAGGGCTTAATGTTATTATTGTTTTTTGTAATAAGTTTTAATTGAATCCCACATTGTAGTGACTTTTATTTTGGTTATTTTGCTTTGAAATTACCACTTATTTCTACTCTGGGGTAATGTATGCCAAAAGGCATACATGTTTTATTTCAGTATATGTTGAATGTAATCTTTTTTGTTGGTACTTGTACATAAATATTGTGCATTTGAATGAATAATCCAAAAATCAGTCAAGCCTCCAGCTATTTCCGTGAAAATTTCACACATTCTAACACCCACCTTTTAAACCTAACCACTGGTCCAATACAATGTAGTTCGTTCGGCCCACCTATCAGGTCTGAATGTTACACTGGTTACACATACATAACTGTACTGGTGTTTGCAGAAAAGTAACATCAACACACCTCTTTGTCAGCCATTGGACAAAAGTATAACACTGGACATAGTGAGTCATACAGCTGTCATAGCTCTGTGTTGACTTGTGATACACATATCGTGGTTGCAAAGGTTAAGCGCTTGATAACTTT
This sequence comes from Archocentrus centrarchus, assembly GCF_007364275.1. NCBI lineage: Eukaryota > Metazoa > Chordata > Actinopteri > Cichliformes > Cichlidae > Archocentrus > Archocentrus centrarchus. Next base: position 8,304,367 of record NC_044347.1, on the reverse strand, counting down.
GCTTCTTTGCTACACTGTCAGTTTACACTATTCACTCATTGAACTGGCTAAAAATAATGCTCATTATCATTTTTACTAAAACTAATGAGCCCAACAATCTCACATACATTCATTTTAGATCATTGTGTGTTTTGGCTTTTATTACTTTAATAAAGTAGGCCATTCACTGTTACAATGATTGTTGCCATGAGGCAAGGCAGTTTACTGCATAGGGCCCCGGGATGGTGTGGGAGGGAACCCCTACCCCCCACACACCCGTAATGGCTGAAAAACACCATAATGGGGCTCCACCTGACTCCATTCATTCCCATTGTGAGCAGAGTGAATGGTTCTGTTTAAACTAATCTAATGAGTGATGTAAGTCAATGAAAATGAAGAAGAGTTATCCTGCAAGTGAAAAAGGAAGAAAAAACAGGAAGTTGAGCAATAAAAGCAAGACAGCAGTGAGTGGAGCAGATAAATAAAAATATTTACACCATTTATACATATTATATTTAGAATCATTTCCAGTTGTTTTATGGGAGACCAGAAATTGAGAGAGTTGGAGGGTGAAATCTACTATGCTGGACATTTTCTTTATTTTATTGATGAAAGCTGTGCAAATCTGTGAATGTTAAGTTATGAAATTTGGGCATATTCTCTAAGGTACTGAGGTGCATTGAAATAAATGATCGTGCTATATATGTGCAGTGTGTGTTTTATTGTATTTTCCATACTTGTAGTTAAGGTTTACGTTAGCCTTTCCCAGCTACCATGAGCAAATTTAAAAGCTGGCCCTTGTGTGATTTCTCCAAGCTGGACATGAGTGTTATTGGAACATTTACACAAGATCGGAGTGAAGGATGGAGAAAAAGTTTCACCTTCTCTCTGTCACTGTCTGTGGCTGCAACAGGCCTCTACATACCTGAGTGTCTCTATTTTTAGCTGCTGCAGCAGCTTCACTCCTCCCTCTCCTGGATGGTTGTAGCTCAGGTCCAGCTCTCTTAGATGTGAGGGGTTGGAGCTCAGAGCTTTGGTCAAAACAGAGCAACCTTCTTCTGTGATACCACAGCCTGACAGCCTGGAGACAACACACAATACATGACAGTCTTAGAGAACAGTGGCGCAGTTGGCTACGAAGGGGAAAAAAAGGAGGACAGCATTAGCAAAGAAAATTTGACCCAGATATGAAATTCTACAACTTATAAAATCTTCATAAAGTTGAGCTGAGACTGGTGGGACTGTCAGTAGTTTGAGATACTGGTCATGAATAAAGAATTGGACAAACTAGAATGCTGATCAGATGATGACTGTAGCTCAAAACCTTTTAACCAGCTGTTGTTGTTTAGCTGACTCGTACAGAGATGGGAGGGTTGTATGTCTTATTTGTTAAAAATCAGTAATTGCAACAATAAAGGGATTAAATCAGCATCTTTATGTGTGTTTTCATGTGTCAGTGTCCTGACTTCAGTTCAGTAGATGAGGTTTAAAGTTGAGGATGAGGTGCAGTTGAGGGAGGAGAAAGAGCAGTGGTGGAGGAGGAGAAAGAGAGAACAAGAAACTGATAATGAGAAATAGATGATGAAATGTACAAATTACAACAGTTTTTTTTTTAAAGTTATATTTAGGTCTTTCATGAGCTCATCAGATTTCCCCTTTCTTTCACAATTGGGAAGAATTTGGAACATTCTTATAGAATTATTTCAAGAAATAGAGGGTTAATCCTCAAAGAAACGATCTGCTGGAAAAAGCTGTACTTCCCCCAAAACTTTAATAAAAGATATAACAGGAGACACAATCATACATAGAATAAACACTAATCCTCACCTCAGTACTTCCAGTTTAAAGTGTGGACTCTTGATGGGTGAACACAACACCTTCACTCCTGAATCCTTCAGCTCATTGTCACTCAGGTCCAACTCTCTCAGACTAGACAACTCAGAGCTGAGTACTGAGGACAGAGCTTCACAGCTTCTCTCTGACAGGTTACAGCCACTCAACCTGATGAAAAATTAAGAAGATAATGAGGCATGGTCTTTTTCTTTCCTTTTTTCCTTTTCTTTTTTTTTTGTTAAAAAGATTGTGTCTATAAGGCATAAATCTTTAGGACAACTTACAGAGCTCTGTTGGAGGCTTCAACCACTGGCAGCAGCCTCAGTAGAGCCTCCTCTGAAGCAGAGTATTTCTTCAGGTCAAACACATCCAGATCTTCTTCTGATGACAGTAAGATGAAGACCAGAGCTGACCACTGAGCAGGAGACAGTTTATTTGTGGAGAGACGTCCTGATCTCAGGGACTGTTGGATCTCCTCCACTAGAGAACGATCATTCAGTTCATTCAGACAGTGGAACAGGTTGATGCTTTTCTCTTCAGACAGATCCTCATTGAGCTTTTTCTTGATGTACTGGACTGTTTCCTGATTGGTCTGTGAGCTACTTCCTGTCTGTGTCAGAAGACCTCGTAGAAGACTCTGATTGGTCTGCAGTGAAAGACCCAGGAGGAATCGGAGGAACAAGTCCAGGTGTCCATTTGGACTCTGTAAGGCCTTGTTCACAGCACTCTGGTAGAGGTGTTTCTCTGTCTGGGAGGCTGTTTGTTGTTGTTCCAGCGGATTGACTCCAGAGTTGATGAAGGTCAGATGGACATGAAGAGCAGCCAGAAACTCCTGAACACTCAGATGGATGAAGCAGAACACCTTGTCCTGGTACAGCCCTCTCTCCTCTATAAAGATCTGTGTGAACACTCCTGAGTACACTGAGGCTGCTCTGATATTGATGCCACACTCTGTCAGGTCTGATTCATAGAAGATCAGGTTTCCTTTCTGCAGCTGATCAAAAGCCAGTTTTCCCAGAGATTCAATCATTTTCCTGCTCTCTGGACTCCAGTGTGGATCTGTCTCAGCTCCTCCATCATACTTGACCTTCTTCACTTTGGCCTGAACCACCAGGAAGTGGATGTACATCTCAGTCAGGGTCTTGGGCAGCTCTCCTCTCTCTCTGGTTTTCAGCACATCCTCCAGAACTGTAGCAGTGATCCAGCAGAAGACTGGGATGTGGCACATGATGTGGAGGCTTCGTGATGTCTTGATGTGGGAGATTATTTTGTAAACCAGTTTCTTGTCCTGGAATCTCTTCCTGAAGTACTCCTCCTTCTGTGGGTCAGTGAACCCTCTGACCTCTGTCACCATGTCGACACACTCAGCAGGGATCTGATTGGCTGCTGCAGGTCGTGTGGTTATCCAGAGGTGAGCAGAGGGAAGCAGGTTCCCCCTGATGAGGTTTGTCAGCAGCACGCCCACTGAGGTGGACTCTGTAACATCAACCAGGATCTCAGTGTTGTGGAAATCCAGAGGAAGTCGACACTCATCCAGACCATCAAAGATGAACACAACCTGGAAGTCTTCAAAGCTGCAGATTCCTGCTTCTTTGGTTTCAGTAAAGAAGTGATGAACAAGTTCCACCAAGCTGAACTTTTTCTCTTTCAGCACATTCAGCTCTCTGAAAGTCAATGGAAACATGAACTGGATGTCCTGGTTGGCTTTGTCTTCAGCCCAGTCCAGAGTGAACTTCTGTGTTAAGACTGTTTTTCCAATGCCAGCCACTCCCTTTGTCAGCACTGTTCTGATTGGTTCATCTCTTCCAGGTGAGCCTTTAAAGATGTCTTCTTGTCTGATTGTTGTTTCTGCTCTGTCTGGTTTCCTGGATGCTGTTTCAATCTGCCTGACCTCATGTTCATCATTGACCTCTGCAGTCCCTCCCTCTGTGATGTAGAGCTCTGTGTAGATCTGATTCAGAAGGGTTGGGTTTCCTGCTTTAGCGATGCCCTCAAACACACACTGGAACTTCTTCTTCAGAGCAGATTTATGTTTATGCTGACAGGTGATGGGAAATTCTCAAAGAACACAAAACATATAATCTTAAAAATAATGAACTAAGTAACTATAAATATAGAATTTAATGCTGTTCTGTCAACTTTTTCAGAGAAATCCTCTTACTGCTCTGCAGACGGTCAGCCAGCTCCACCTGCTTCATTTTCCTCAGGAAGTGCAGTGTGATCTTCACAAATGCTTCTCTGTTTTCCTCTCTTTTTGCTTCTTCCTCAACTGGCAGCAACTCCTCATCCTCATTCTGATGCTCTACAAATTCTGGATTTAAAACCTTCTGGATTTTCTTCAGTTCGTGCCTCACAAAAGTGATGATATTTTCCTCCAGCAGCTGGAACAGAATACTGTATGAATGCCCCAATCAGACTAAAACAACAGAGTCAAACATCAGAAACATGAGTACAATGACAATCCACTGGTGTACAAAGTGCAGCATTGAGATGACTGAAAGAACAGATGTAACAGTAGTTGTTGTACATGTACAAACCATAAATATGGAGTCCAGCTGTGTTTGATGCTGCTGGGCAGACTGACCACTGGGAACCTCTGAGCTCTCCTGATCCACTCTGTGAAGGAATCATGAAGAATCAGTTCAAGTACAGGGTAAAGATCCAACAGGTGATATTTTCACAGTGGCTCAGGTTTAGCAGTCGTGGTGATCTCACAGAAACTCAACAGCTCAGTGCTTTGCATTTAATTTGTGTGTTTGCTGTGTGTTGTTGTGTTTCAGTGCTCAGACAAATTTTCAAAGCTTAAAATTATATCTAAGACTAAAGACTAAAAATATCAGTTTTATTTACTGTACATTTAATTCTTACTGATGTTCAATAGTTTTTTCCTTCAGTTAAAAATATCTTTTACTGTCTTGTCACCATTCATGGACATAAAGATTTATTTCCAGGGAATTTTTTTTATCAGACTTTCTCTTGACAGAAAACTTTCTGCAAGGCACCAAAAAAAAGTCACAAAAACATTTACTGTAAATTCAAAATATCAGATAAAACTTTTCAACATATTATTAAAACCTAAGCTGAATATTTATTATCAGCCACCCAAACTTTAAATACACAGATATTTGATTGTCAGCCACAAGAAATTGATTTTATACTTGAAGACACATAAAGAAATGTTATTTTAAACATTATCTCTCAGGGTTCATGTAAGGCACAGAGGTGCAGAAGCTCGAAGACAATTTTAGGGGCAAGCCTATCTATAAATTCACAAAACACACTCCCATGAACCATGTGTTCTCAAACTGTGAGGCCCGCCCCACTGGTGGGGTGCAGGGTCATGATTGGTGGGGCGCCATCAACCTGTGAGAAAAGTCATTTGGAATAAATGTTGAACATTGGAAACGTTAGCGACTCGCAAAACTCTCCACTGTCACTGTCTGCTGGTCTTCTCGGACCTCCTTCAACACCATGGAGCTCACACGAGGCACGACAAGAATTCATCTTGTGAAGTGGTGCAAAAAGTTTGAGAACCACTGAAGTTACCCAATGTGTATTTAATTATTTAATACCCATTTAATAAGCAACATTTTACAATTTCCCTTTTCAATACATGAGCAGTATGTGCTAAAACTTCCAGTCTCCTACTTTAATAGAATTTTAATCAACTAAACCTACAATAAAAAATATTTTTAAAAACATTTTATTTCATCAGAATAAAGGTTTCGGCAAAGACTTTCTCAATGATGTTGGGGGTTATGAAATGATGATGTCAATATAGAGAGGCCTGGGTTTTGTAGAGTTAGAGATTTCATGTGAACTTTAAAAAGATTTTCATTGGAAATATTGCATATCCTCTTCTCACTGCGCTAAAGCCGAAACGATGTCTGAAAACTGAGAAATCTCCTCTGTACACCTGCCACGTTTTACCTTCACAGTTTGGACATAGTTGATATTTTGTGGTCTTTGTCACTTTATTATTTCCCAAAGTACTACAACATCAAATTTTCTGAGCTGCAGAACACACTTAAGCTCTGCTACAATGAGCAAAAACCAGTTCTGAATCCATTCTGATAATTTATTATTTTAAACAAAATCTGATCATCATGATGGGATTCAACAGTTTTAATAAACTGAACCAATTTAATGCCCACCCCGAATGTTTGATCTATTTTCTGATAATTTCTTAAACAAACTTAGTTCATTACAAACTAAACACCATGCGGGATATGTGGCTCTTCAAAACAAGGTCTCCTCTTTACCTGCATTTTGATAGCAGGTTCATCATTTAGCCATCAATTCCTTCTGTGTTTAAATGATTTTCTAATATATTCATTTTTAACATAAACTCATCAAATCTGTTTTAATGGTGTTACCTTCTCATTCCGACGGTCTGTGCTGTTGACCTGTTTCTACCATCAAACTACAAACACTTGCAATGATGTATATTCTCAGTAACCAGCACTAACATGCCAAGAAAATCATCATGAGGGATTTTAGACTTCTAAACTTTATGGAAAGCCTTCCCTGAAGAATTGAAGCTGTTACAGCTGCAAAGGGTGGGCAAATATTATGTTAAACAATATGTATTAAGAATGGGACGTCAGCCAAGTTCATCCACTCATGAAGGTAAATGAGTGAATGCTTTTTCCAACATAGCATAAAAATAACACACTGTGTGGACAGATGGACTGACTGAAGCCGAAAAGATTTTTAATAGACCAGTGTTTTATTTTTATTGTGTTTATTTTCAAAAAAAGAGGTGCTTGTTGGAGCTGGTCTCTGCTCTGTAATGTTTGGAAAAGATCTTTGGCTCTGATTTTGAAATTTCAACCACTCTTGTGTTGTGATTATAATCACAACAGTCTGATGAACAGCTGATCTTTGATCTCTCCACCAGACAATCTGTGTTAATGAATGAAAGATAGATGTAGCTCTCATGCCAACAACAAATAAATAAATGAAGGTTTGCAGAGGTTCTTTAAATATCCATTACATAGAGGTCTGAGAGGGAAATTGATCTTATTTGTAATTTGTTTCAGAGGGATTTGTCTTTCATAGGTCATCAGCCAATGATCATGCAGTTTAACAGTGACCTGTCACATCTGATGTCTAAACACTGAGATGGTGACAGAGAAAACAATCATCTCACAGCTTCCAATCTAGCAGCATCCATCTTTAATACTGTCTGTGGATTCAGCAGCTCACAGCTGTTCCCTAGATTTTAAAGCATGTTACATAAATTTAGTTTAAGGTTCAGTCAATTAGGAGAAAAAGTGAAATCTGTGCATGAAAATTTGTACTTTGTTTTAATAAACTGGAGAAGAAGAAGAAGAAGAAGAAGAAGAAACAGCCTTTATTGTCCCACAGAGGGGAAATTTGGGTGTAACAGCAGCCGCAGTTATTATAAATATAAATAAAGATATAATAATTCACACTATTAAGAAAAGAATATATATAAAATCAACAAACAATATTAACCTTAATACTACTAATAATAACACTATATACAATGTACATGATTGAAACCCGTTAATATTCTACATGTTCACTGAAGTGGATTTTCAGTTCATTAGTGACCAAAATCTTGTTTGTTAAGAGAAAGTTGAAATGGGACTGAGGGAATGACAGCGTGTGCACTGCAGATCATATACAACATGAAGCAGGTAAATCACCTCTTAAAAGGTAAAAGTTACTAACAGCTCACCTCTGTGCAGCAGAAGATTGTTGTCCTTTAAAATCAATGTAGTGATCTGTAGACCGGTCACTCTTCAAGGACACACAGCTGGGTTCAGGTCCAGCAGATCTGTTAAACAGAACATTTACAGACACAGAAGCTATGGAATAACTTCCCAAAGCAAAATGGGTCTGCAGGCTGTGAGCAGAAGGAAGTGTTGGCAGCATAAGAACAAAGGTAACCACAGTCATTCGAACTTTGCAGGTCTATCAATGGTCTTACTATGAGCAGCATTAGTGTAAATGGACATGGTTTAAATTTAAATAATTCCTCACTCATTTACTTCCTTCAAGATACAGTTTAGATACCAGGAAACAACATCAAGCAGTTCATTTAAAATCAGACATCAAACTGAGAGCTATTAAAGAGTTCATGTTACTAACAGCTCACCTCTCTGCAGCAGAAGGTTGGTGTCCTTTAAAATCAATGTAGTGATCTGTAGACCGGTCACTCTTTAAGGACACACAGCTGGGTTCAGGTTCAGGTTCCCGTTTAGTTCCTTGTTGGTTCCTGTGAATAATGATGCAGCAGTGATGTGAGTGCTGAGCTGTGACATGGAGAAGAGTCATGGACAGTTAGAGATGGTCATCTCACCTCTGAGCTTTGGTCTGGCTCTCATGTTCCCCACACAGAGTGGTTTTAGAGGGAGGGACTCCCTCCTCTCTGTCCTCACACTGATCCATGCTGCTGAATTCACATCAGCTCACACACACTTTCTACCTTCACCTGCAGAGGAAACACACATCATTCATGTGCACATCAACTCAAATCCTCCTTTCTATCATATGTGCAGCTGAATGCAGCAGAGTGAGGCAGAGGAAGCTGCCATCAGCTGCTCTTCTTCTACTATCAGTCCACTAGATGGAGCCATGAAGCTGCAGCCCAGCACACACGATGCATTCACTGACATACACTGATTCACTTCGACTGGAAGCTTCAGTCCATTAACATTTCAGCTGATCCGTGATTCAAAGAAGATCAGCTGAGTTCGGAGCTTCAAACTGATTATGCCTGTTTAGTTTGCAGATTGTACATAGACACTGGATTAAGGAGTTACTGCTCTTTAATGAGTACCTCACAGCTCATCAGGGGACCTAAAGTATCTGGACATGTTAAAAGCTGTTTTTTGGACAGTTGCCGTCTGTTTGTTTTTTGTTATTTCTTTAATAAAACTGAACTCATGAGGAGGTCTAGATTATTTAAATTGTGTCAAGTTGCACTTTAAAGCCATTTCTGAGAGGCCCTGACCTTTTGTGAAAGCAGCTCTGAATGACACAGGCTAAACTTAGACCAGGGGTATTCAACTCCAGGCCTTCGAGGGCCCGTGTCCTGCAGCTTTTAGATGTGTCCCTGATCCAACACACCTGAATCAAATGGCTGAATTACCTCCTCAGTATGCAGTCAAGTTCTCCAGAGTCCTGCTAATGACTTCTATATGTGATTCAGGTGTGTTGAAGCAGAGACACGTCTAAAACCTGCAGGTCCATCAGGTAGAGAGGAAGATTAGAGGAGGACATGGTAACAGTGTGCTCCATTCAGAGAGAGAGAGAAAGCACTTGAAACAGCCTGGAAATCCAGGGTCTGTGTGTTTTTGGTCATGTTTTCTGTTTTGAAAATGGATTGAGAAAAAACAAACAAAAAATATTTTGTTTAATTTTCATTTCATACTCCATATAATGTGAAATGAATTATTTCTTGTTTCCCCTTTGAAATCAAAACATAAATTCTCAAAGAAAAGGAAACAAAAAATGGAAAAATGGCCCATCTTATTATTTCTGAGTTACTTTTTTGTGGCACTAAAGAAACTTTTCCATTGACCAATATAAATTTAATGCTTGATGGAGCAGTGCGTTGTTATTTTGGAACAGCAAAGGCTTGTCTCTTTCAGATGTGCACCACGCAAACCATTTTCAGGAACGGGATTCCGATTTTGGACGTCCCAGATTCATTTCTGTCTCGTAATTACAGAATTTAGTTTTAAATGCCACCACTTACATTTATTACCAGTAGGTACATGCCCGTCTACAAATTAAGGACACAATGCCTGATCTATCAACATTATATTTGCTGTGGATTATGAAGAACTATATTTGCAGAGGCTTTCAAAGAGATATTAAACTGGCAATCTGGCCTGTTCTCCTTTATATTCTTTTTTTAATACTTTCAGTATAAAATGGTTTTCTCTAACCTGTTAGCTGCATTCTGTGCAACCAGAATTCACCATCCATCAAATCATGATTGACAGTAACTATGAAACAAAAGTGAAAGCTTAGTTAAAATACAAGAAAAAAGTGAACTAGTTATTAAGATCATGATAAGTTTCCCCACTGACACCGGTGTAAATATCCCACAAAGAGCTGGCCCAGTATAGTCAAAGCACAAAGTTACATTCACATTATAAACACAATTTGATGGATGATGATTAATGGTTTCATTGAGCTCCTAAAATAAACACCAATATTTGTTCTCTTGTAGGAATGACTAGAACATTTGTCTGTATTAACATCCTTAATCCAAAGTTTATCCTGAAATCAGAGTTGACCATCTTGTTTAAAGATTAAAGAGCAGAAACATGTAGTAAAATTTCTAAAGACAAACTTTTAAAGGAGGAAACAAATCAAACTTACAAACTGTGTAGAAGAAGAAGCTCCACTCCACACCTGGACAATAAACACACACAGGTGAGCTGTTTCCAGGAAGGAGGCGGGACTTCACCTGAAGCAGCAGGTGGGAGGGGCTCAGCAGGAGCAGCAGTCTAGTTGATTTAACATCCTTCAAGTTCCTGAATATCAGACTTTAATGTGAAAAGTGAAGTTTCCTCTTTTCTTCTCCCATTTCTTCTCTTTCAAACTCTCCTTTGAGTTTCTTCTAAATTTCTCGCACTCAGAGACACATTAACATTGTTCTTCATTCTTTACATTAAATCTGCACTTTGATTTCCCTCAAACCAACATGTTCAGGAAGCAGTCACAGCTCAACGTCTCAAAGCCTCCTCTGAGCTCTAAATAACACAGACATGTCCTCATGAATAAGATCAGATAAGAGATTTTCATCAGTGTGTGCGTGCAGGACACAGTGTCTCTTCAAATTAAAAATATGCCGTCTGACTGGTCAGACTGAGTCTCAGAGTAAAGTTCACATGGTGACGTGTGAAGACAGGAAACCTTTTTCTTACACATCAGAAGGAGGGCGAGCTGACAGTCTGTATGATCAGTGTTTGACTGAAGCCACTAAAGCAGACAGCAGTGTGTGTCTGTAATAACTGAATACAGTTAATAGCACAGTGAGTCAGTCAGCCAGAATGGAGAGACCTAACCACTGACCTGACTGCTGACATTCTGTAATACTACTGCTACTACTACTGTTTAGTACTTGTTCCTTTAAATATTAATCCCTAAATCATTGAGCTTCTGTGATCTCCCTGTAAGTCTGTATCATGTTAGCCATTAAATGAGTCACAATACGAGAAGGTGAAGAAGCTGCAGCTGTCTGTGTGATCACTGCTGATGAAGGCTGAACACATCCAAGTCTTCATCACTGCTGCAGTCTGGTTTTCAAAAGTGTGTGTTGTGATGATCTCTTTAAAGCTATGAGGGGAAACTGCCAAGAAGGTGTTTGCTGTTTCCTCTGAACAGAAGAAAGAGGACAAAGAGACTTCCTGCTGCAGGAACGTATTCAGAGGAAGAGGTCAGCAAAGAAAAGGTGCTTATAGTTTTCAACATTTTCACAGCAATAATTTCTTCAGGCTGACCTCGTATAAAGTCATAATTCTCTCCACACAACTGCTACATGTAACAAAGTGATGGCAGAAGACACAAGGAAATAATCAACAGTAGGTGAAAATAATCAGGAAATTCATGGGACAATGTGGCTAAAACAAAAGAAAATGAATCCTGTTAACATTTAATAAGCTGTCAGAGACAAAGAAACAGAGGAGGACCGAGGCATTAACACAAAAACAACACAGAGAGTAACAAAGAGAGACTGAAATGACCACTGCTGCTGATGATAATCATCAATATTAAGACATGAACCAAAACTCAAATAAATGACTAAGAATCCAAACTGTAGATAAAGCCTCAGACATCAAGCCTTGAACTGTGACTCGTTCCTTCAACACTTTCAGTCTCAGTAACACTCTGATCTCTCTCTTTTATGACATCATTCTGGGTTTATTTGTCACATTTTCCCTCTTCACTGTGACTCCTTCCAGGTGCTTAAACCCCTCACAGACAGGCCTGACTTTGACTGACACAATCTCTGCTCTAAAGAAAACCAGTGCACGCACCAACAGATTTCTAGGAGAGCAGATGAGCAGAGCCAGTATGTACACAAGGTTAGCACAAAGAGCAGAGCAGAGGCTGACCTACTGCAACTGAAGCTGAACGACGGGACAAACGAGGAGTGGATGAACCGGTTCATGCTGGCAGCAGATGAGGAGATAACCAGCAAACCTTTCAGGAGTTGTAATCATCCACTTACAAACACAAGAGGACAAAAAGAAAGAAAAACAGACAAGTTCTACCAGAGGCAGCAGCTGATGACAGTATATGCAGTTACCCTACCCCCAGAGGGGTAACAGGGTATTGTTTTTGGTACATCTGTTTGGTTTTAGCAAAATTACAGAAAAACTACCAAAACAATTCATACCACATTTGTATGAATGGTTTCCATTGAGCCCTAGATCACCTGATTAATTACTAATTTTATTTATTTATTTTCTGCCATAATGAGGTTAAGAAAAATCCTTACTTTCAACACACAGCAAATAAATAAATAAATCACAACTTGTTCAAAACCTACTGGATTCATATTTGGTACAGAGTTGTGGAGAGCCCAGAACTAGAGCCAAAACCAACACCATGCAGACTACATGAATGCAGCATGGGGAACTCCATGTAATGCATGTTTTTGGGGAGATCAATTGTCCATAGATGTGTTCATTTGATCAGGACATAATCCAGGCACACAGATATTTCACACAACTTTTGACTCTCAATCCAGTTCCTCTATTATTGCCCACCAGACAAATCCCATATTTTCTCATTATCAGAGATAAAGCTTTAACACAAAAAAATGAAAGCTATTTTAGATCACCTTTTTTGAACCTTGGAAAATGATGGGTGTGGACAAAAAGAAAGGAAGAAAAACAGGCAGCAAGCTGCAGCAGAGGAACGGGGTGATGACAGTAGACAGCATGCTTGTGCACTGACTACAAGACTCTGCAGGTCCAACTGGTTCAGCAGCATTTAATGATCACACAAGTTTGAGAATATTTCAGTGTGAACACGCTCAGACTGTCTGCAGCCTGTGTTTATAAAACTACACACAGTGCTGATTTAACATCATGAAGTGTTTCAGCAAAACTCAAATCATCAGGCTCAGAAATGTGAAGATCACCTCCAACATCTCACAGCAGCTTTGAGAGGATTGTTGTATCAGTGCCATCGATGACAACATGACAAACGACTGTCCAAAGCTCCATAAAGATGAGTTTAAACAGGGATCACTGCAGCAGTGCAGGACAAAGCTGATGTTGTTACAGTCTGTTTCCGGTTCAGGGTCAGCAGGAAAGGAGGAGCCAGAGGAGAACTCAGGGTGATGATGGAAACCTGAAATATGTCAGATAACATGTCAGTGAGAGACCCGTGCTGCCTCACAGAAAAACACCTGGGAGCTTTTTTGTGTCTCACAACAACGCTGAACTGATTGTATCAGTTTGATGAATGATAAACATGTTGGGATGTTTGCATTCCTCATCTGCACCCGTCACTGTGGAGTTAACTTGTTATCAGATTTCAACCTAACAGCAGAGCCTGATTCACTCTGATTTCCCCTGATTGTAGATTTAGATGTGGAACTTTTACAGCTGACATTAAGTTGGATGAAGTGACCTGATCATGTTGGTGTAAAAGAGGGAACAGAGCAGGTAGAAAGTGGGTGAAGGTGTTGGAGGAACTGGTTCAGGTCAGAGTCCTTCATCCTTCTCCAGCATGAAGTCACCCTCAGACTCACAGGAGGTCTGTGGTCTGCTGCAGGTCAGTCTAGAACCACCTCATCTCTGCTCCTGTCTCAGCCCTGTGCTGCTTTCACCTCTTCACTCCATCCAGCCACCAGGTGTCCTCAGACGCTCCACCTGCTTTCAGTCACCTGACTCCCACAGCGCCCTCACCTGTTCCCACTTCCCCACTAGAGGATTTAAAGCTGCCATCTTGTTCTTGTTGCTTCCTGATGTTGTTCTGCTTTCTGCCTGGAAGCTTCAGTCTATAGGAGAGTCAATTTCCTCCTGCCTGGCTGTCAGTGTTGGGAAAAGTCCCAAGAATCATGTTCATGTTGTCATATACAATAGAAGTTAAATAAAGTAACATTAATAATAAAAAAAAGAGGAAGAGACAGTCTGTTCACAGGTCGTCTATGAAGCAGTCATCCTGTTAAAGCTGTTACATTACAGCTTCAGAAATGATCCATCCAACACTGATTTCTCCCAGTAACCTGCAGAAAAAGGAAAGAAACAGTTTTAAAGTGTTCAGATTTGTAAGTGGATGAAACTATTGTGGTTTTGGAAAAAGTGCTGAGCAGAAAAAAGCAACTTTCATCACTTTGAGTCACAGAAGACGATCAAACCCATGAAGCCAGATTGAAGATATTCAAAGAGAAAAAGCTGCAGCTCCTCTGCTGCTGTTAGTGAGGAAAAGATGACACACTGCTTCATTACCTTCACATGGAGACGATCAGCATCGGTCATCAGAAACACGAGTTTCAGGACGGTGAAAGTAAACTTTAAGAAGAGCTTTAACACACAGAGAGGCGTTTGAGGGCAAGTTCACAATCAGGAACATCAGAAACTGATCAGCTGGGCTGGAAACAGGATGGAAACATCTGGAAACATCTGGAAACATTTGGAGGTTTCACAGAAACCAGCATCACTGTCCTGTTCTTGAACGCAGCCTCTAAAATGATGTGTTTATATTGTGAGTCTGAATTCAAACTGCTTTCACTGCATATGAAAGAAAACAGTGCAGTTTAGTTTGAGTGGTTTTAGCTGAGCTGTGTCCTTAATCACATGTGAACTGAACAGTTTCTATTGTTGAGGAGCAGGAAGCCTCTCAGTTAATCAATGCAGTGATCCTGATAGTTTGGTATCAGTGTGGTTAACAACAGTTAGCGGTACAATTATAAAAACAATATTTCACTATTTTGATCAATTAAAACCTCAGAGTGTAAAATCATTAAACGAACAGAATCAGCAACAAAATAACATCAACTACCAAGTAAACAAAGCAAACCAAAACCACAAAGAAAACAAACATGTGAACAATTTTATTTATTTTATTTTAGGTTTTTATTTATTTTTTTAAATGCAAATTTCAGTGACTTGAAATAAAGGTCAAAATATTTTATAAACATGTTGAATGAAGGAGTTCATTGCTTCCACTTACAGGTGTGTTTGTGAAGTTTGCCTAACAAGTCCAAGAGTAACAGTGTGTGAATATTTATCATCAGGGTTATCCATCAAATCAGGTGTATATCATAAGAAGTAAATGAAATATGTTTTACATAATGAGAGCGAATCATGAATATAAGAATGTAGTTCATCTATTTACCAACAGAGGGCGACAAACCATCAACTTAGTGTCAAACTGCTTCACAGTTAAAGGAGATGATTTATTGGAGCTTCAGTGAACGTTAATCATACTTTTAACACAATCTTCTTCATAGTCAGAGGAGTTTATTTATTTTAGAACAGTTTCAAACATCAACTGATTGAATCCATGAATCTGAAAATGTGTTTGTGAGTGAAAGAGACAGACATGTACAGACTGAACTATCTGTTCAACAGTCAGAGTTTCTCTGACAGGAGGACACTCGTTACACTCAACTCAGCACAGAGACACTGAGGAACCAGGAAACCAGACTGTAAATCCAGGATAAAGAGGTTCAGTGAATGTGGTGTTGAAGGTGTGGAGGTGGATCAGAGTGTCAGAGGAGACTCTGTAGAAGGACAGAGTGCCAGCAGGACAGTCCACATACACTGCTACTCTGTTAGAGACAGAGGAGGAGGAGGAGATGTAGGTTTCTCTGTTATTGTGACAGACAGAGTAACCGTGATAATCAGAGCAGTACAGACACCAGGACTGATCATTGCTTCCAAACTCACAGTCATTTCTGTTTCCTTTCCTGCTGATTCTTCTGTAACTCACTGATATGTGAACCTCTCCTCTCCACTCGACCTCCCAGTAACAGCGACCAGTCAGACCATCTCTACACAGCAGCTGAGGCCAAACATCAAATCTGTCTGGATGATCAGGATATGACTGAACCTCCTCCACATGTGTCACCTTCCTGTTGTTGTCACACAGTTGTAGGTTTGTGTTCACTGTGTTTGTGTCGATTGTGAGTTGACAGGAATCTGATGGAGAGAACAAACACAATCCAGCTGCAGTTATTGATCCATCATCTGTTCATTGATTGACACTTTGATGATGACTCCTGACATCAGAGATGTGAATGAGTGATGTGACAGTTTGAAGATGGTTGAATGTGTGCTGCTTTGTTTTCATCAATCACATTAAAAACACACTTACACTTCCTCAGACCTGGGATCAGCCATCGGACTCCAGCAGGCTCCACCCTGAAAGGAGGAGGGGGGTCAGAGCAGCACAGTCTCTTTCAGCATGCACACATGGACATTACATCGCTCTCAGACACACACTGTTAGACACTGATAAAGGAACAGTCCAACATTTGGACTCATACACTTGAAGGAAACGTCTCTATAGTCCTGTCCTGTGGTTGTCGTGTTACAGTGAGGCTGTTTGATTAGAGCAAAAATCATCATCACAGCAAATAGTTATTATGAGTCTTAATAAAGCTCATTTGTATGATTCATTTTAATACTTCCCTTACAAAACCTTGCAAGGAAACACCCACACAGTGCAAGAATAACCAAGAATTTGCAATCACTTAATCTTATTTATCAAATCTCAAAGTAACTTTTCAATGCTGAAACCATCTGTGCGTGCATAAGTATCTAAAGACAGGTAATTAGTCAATTTTGTTCTTTTCCTAACATTCATCTCCTGCATTCCTTTTACATACAGTTCCTGTTAAAGTTTTTTTTTGTTTTTTTGCAATGGTTTTACCTCATATTCAAAGATCAGAGTTCAATAAACTTATTGACCTCTCATTCTCATATTTATTGGAAGGGTTTTCTAATTTTTGATATAATAAAATTTAAAGGCATTTATAGAATGTGGAAGCTGCTTATTCTGAAGGTTCCACTGGAAATATTAACAGTGGTGGTAACAATTGTAATTTCAACAGCAATTTCTAATATTCTCATGTTTTCTCCCTGGTTAGATGTAATGAGAGCACCATTCATCAAATTCAAAAGGCTCCTATTCTAAAATGCATCTGGAAACATTCCCATCAATGGGAAGGGCTGAAAAACTCCATAATGGGGTCCTTCATGAGTCTACTAATTCCCATTGCAAGAGGAGTAAATGGTTCAGTTTAAAATAACCTAATGACTGCAATTATTGAAAATGAAGAAGAGTTACATTCGAGTGAAAAAAAGAGGCAGATTTAAAAATAAAAAAAAATTACAGTGGTAAGTGGAGCAGATATAAACAAACATAATGCTAAATAACGAAATGCTATTAGTCTGTAATGTAACTCCCACCAGCACTACATTGTTTTTTTACTGTGACGTTTAATGTTAGTTAGCTAGCAGAGCAGCCTGCTGTGTCCATCTCTCCTTACTGTGATGTGACCCAGTCTATTGTGCACAGCTAGCAGTCAGTTCAATTCAATTTAATTCATTTATATAGCACCAAATCACAAACAGTTGCCTCAAAGTGCTTTATATTGTAAGGTAAAGACCCTACAATAATTAGAATAGCAATTTCCCAGAAGTTGGGACACCATTCAATGACTTGTTAGCATAGCTAGCAGGCTGAAAGAATGTAGAAACTACTAGTTTCAGTATTAGCACTTTATAACCAGTCAGCTTGGTCTTGAGCATTGTTACCAAAATAAAAATGGTCCCCAGAAATTGAGAAATTAGGAGACTGAAATCTGCGATTTTGGGATTTTTTATTTTTTTTAGTTAACTGATGAACATTGTGTGAACGTGTTAATGCTAAGATATGAAATTGAGATGAAAAGAAAAGTGTACATATGTGTATATATAAGTTACTAAAATGCATTGGTGTAAATTTATTGTGTTATTAATTTATTGTGTTATTTATGTGCAGTGTGTATTTTATTATATTTTCCATACTTCTAGTATAGACTTAGTGGTTTTATGATACAGGAACCTCTCACAGCTGCCATGAGCTGATTAAAAACTTGCGACGTGTCATTTCTTCATGCTGGATATAAGTGTTATTGGAACATTTACATAGTACTATAGTGAAGGACAGAGAAAAAGACTGATAAACTCCTCTCTTAGAAATTGTATGTGGCTGCAACAGGCCTCTCCATACCTGAGTGTCTCTATTTTTAGCTGCTCCAGCAGCTTCACTCCTGCCTCTCCTGGATGGTTGTAGCTCAGGTCCAGCTCTCTCAGATGGGAGGGGTTGGAGCTCAAAGCTGAGACCAGAGACTTACAACCTTCTTCTGTGATCAGGCAGCCTGACAGCCTGGAGAAACCACACAATACATGACAGTGTTAGAGAGCGGCAGTGCAGTTGACCCCCCCCCGGAAAAAAAATAAGCGGATAACAGCTCTAGAAAATTCAATTTGATCCAAAAATTAAATTCTACAACTTGTAAAACCTACATACAGTAGAGCTGAGGCTGGTGGGACTGTCATTAGTTTGGAACTATTCATCATAGATAAAGTAGAGGGCAAACTCTACATGAGAGCAGGGCCGGAGGTAGCAGAAGGAGTGGAGGAAGAGAAAGTGATAAGAAAGTGATAATGAGAAATAGATGATGAAAATCTTGTCATGAAAGCACTGCTTGTGATGTTTAAATTACAACTAAAATAATTGACACTTCAAAGCAGTTTTAAAGCTATATTTAGGTCTTTAAGTCCCCTTTCTTACAGAATTCTCAAGAATCTGAAACATTCTAATAAAATTATTTTAGAGAATAGAGGGTTAATCCTTAGATTAAAAAAAAATTGTCTGATTGCAGAAGGCTGCACTTCCAGTAGATTTGTAGATATCTTTTATTAAAAGATAGACAAATCACAGCAGACACAATCCTGCATAGATTAACCACTAATCCTGACCTGAGTGTTTCTAGTTTCCAGTGGTGACTCTTAATTCCATTAGATAAAGCTTTCACTCTTGAGTCATTCAGGTTGTTGTTACTCAGGTCCAGCTCTCTCAGACTAGAGGACTCAGAGCTGAGAACTGAGGACAGAGTTTCACAGCTTCTCTCTGAGAGGTTACAGCTACTCAACCTGATGAAACATCAATAAAAGAATATGGTATTACTTTTTTACTGTTTTCTTCTTTTTTTGTAAGAAAGATGTTTAGGATAACTTACAGAGCTTTGTTGGAGGCTTTGACCACTGGAACAAGCCTCAGCAGAGCCTCCTCTGAAGCAGAGTATTTCTTCAGGTCAAACACATCCAGATCTTCTTCTGATGACAGTAAGATGAAGACCAGAGCTGACCACTGAGCAGGAGACAGTTTATCTGTGGAGAGACTTCCTGAACTCAGGGACTGTTGGATCTCCTCCACTAGAGAACAATCATTTAGTTCATTCAGACAGTGGAACAGGTTGATGCTTTCTCTTCAGACAGATCCTCATTGAGCTTCTTCTTGATGTACTGGACTGTTTCCTGATTGGTCTGTGAGCTACTTCCTGTCTGTGTCAGCAGACCTCGTAGGAGAGTCTGATTGGTCTGCAGTGAAAGACCCAGGAGGAAGCGGAGGAACAAGTCCAGGTGTCCATTTGGACTCTGTAAGGCCTTGTTCACAGCACTCTGGTAGAGGTGTTGCTCTGTCTGGGAGGCTGTTTGTTGTTCTTCCAGCAGATTGACTCCAGAGTTGATAAAGGTCAGATGAACATGAAGAGCAGCCAGAAACTCCTGAACAGTCAGATGGATGAAGCAGAACACCTTATCCTGGTACAGCCCTCTCTCCTCTATAAAGATCTGTGTGAACACTCCTGAGTACACTGAGGCTGCTCTGATATCGATGCCACACTCTGTCAGGTCTGATTCATAGAAGATCAGGTTTCCTTTCTGCAGCTGTTCAAAAGCCAGTTTTCCCAGAGACTCAATCATCTTCCTGCTCTCTGGACTCCAGTGTGGATCTGTCTCAGCTCCTCCATCATACTTGACCTTCTTCACTTTGGCCTGAACCACCAGGAAGTGGATGTACATCTCAGTCAGGGTCTTGGGCAGCTCTCCTCTCTCTCTGGTTTTCAGCACATCCTCCAGAACTGTAGCAGTGATCCAGCAGAAGACTGGGATGTGGCACATGATGTGGAGGCTTCGTGATGTCTTGATGTGGGAGATTATTTTGTAAACCAATTTCTTGTCCTGGAATCTCTTCCTGAAGTACTCCTCCTTCTGTGGGTCAGTGAACCCTCTGACCTCTGTCACCATATCAACACACTGAGCAGGGATCTGATTGGCTGCTGCAGGTCGTGTGGTTATCCAGAGGCAAGCAGAGGGAAGCAGGTTCCCCCTGATGAGGTTTGTCAGCAGCACATCCACTGAGGTGGACTCTGTAACATCAGCCAGGATCTCAGTGTTGTGGAAGTCCAGAGGAAGTCGACACTCATCCAGACCATCAAAGATGAACACAACCTGGAAGTCTTCAAAGCTGCAGATTCCTGCTTCTTTGGTTTCAGTAAAGAAGTGATGAACAAGTTCCACCAAGCTGAACTTTTTCTCTTTCAGCACATTCAGCTCTCTGAAAGTGAATGGAAACATGAACTGGATGTCCTGGTTGGCTTTGTCTTCAGCCCAGTCCAGAGTGAACTTCTGTGTTAAGACTGTTTTCCCAATGCCAGCCACTCCCTTTGTCAGCACTGTTCTGATTGGTTCATCTCTTCCAGGTGAGCCTTTAAAGATGTCTTCTTGTCTGATTGTTGTTTCTGCTCTGTCTGGTTTCCTGGATGCTGTTTCAATCTGTCTGACCTCATGTTCATCATTGACCTCTGCAGCCCCTCCCTCTGTGATGTAGAGCTCTGTGTAGATCTGATTCAGAAGGGTTGGGTTTCCTGCTTTAGCGATGCCCTCAAACACACACTGGAACTTCTTCTTCAGAGTGGATTTAAGTTTGTGCTGGCAGGTGATGGGAAATTCTCAAAGAACAAAAAACATATAATTTTAAAAATAATGAACTAAGTAACTATAAATATAGAATTTAATGCTGTTCTGTCAACATTTTCAGTGAAATCCTCTTACTGCTCTGCAGACGGTCAGCCAGCTCCTCGTGCTTCATTTTCCTCAGGAAGTGCAGTGTGATCTTCACAAATGCATCTCTGTTTTCCTCTTTTTTTGCTTCTTCCTCAACTGGCAGCAACTCCTCATCCTCATTCTGATGCTCTACAAATTCTGGATTTAGAACCTTCTGGATCTTTTTCAGCTCATTCTTCACAAAAGTGATGATATTTTCCTCCAGCAGCTGGAAGAAATCACATGAATGATCCAGTCAGACTAAAACAACAGAGTCAAACATCAGAAACATGAGTACAATGAGAATCCACTGGTGTACAAAGTGCAGCATGGAGATGACTGAAAGAACAGATGTAACAGTAGTTGTTGTACATGTACAAACCATAAATATAGAGTCCAGCTGTGTTTGATGCTGCTGGGCAGACTGACCACTGGGAACCTCTGAGCTCTCCTGATCCACTCTGTGAAGGAATCATCAAGAATCAGTTCAAGTACAGGGTAAAGATCCAACAGGTGATATTTTCACAGTGGCTCAGGTTTAGCAGTCGTGGTGATCTCACAGACAACCAACAACTCAGTGCTTTGTTTGCTGTGTTTTGTTGTGTTTCTGTGTTCACAGAACTTGTCAAAGTTATTATCAGCCAGTTTCCTTTACTGTACTTTAATTCCTTACTGATGTCCAGCAGTCTTTTCCTTCAGTTCCTTTAATTCAATTCAATTTTATTCATATAGCGCCAAATCACAACAAACTGTCGCCTCAAGGCGCTTTGTATTGTGGGTAAAGACCCTACAATAATACAGAGAAAACCCAACAGTCAAAACGACCCCCTATGAGCAGCACTTGGCGACAGTGGAAAGGAAAAACTCCCTTTTAACAGGAAGAAACCTCCAGCAGAACCAGGCTCAGGGAGGGGGGGTCATCTGCCGCGACCGGTTGGGCTGAGGGGAGAGAAAGACATGCTGTGGAAGAGAGCCAGAGATTAATATCAATTAATGATTAAATGCAGAGTGGAGTATAAACAAAGTAAATAAGGTGAATGAGAAGAAACAGTGCATTATGTGAACCCCCCAGCAGACTAGGCCTATAGCAGCATAACTAAGGGATGGTTCAGAAAATATGTTTTACTTTCTCATCACCATTTATGGTCATAAAGACACATTAATTAAAATTAATATTTAAAAAATATGTGCAGAAGAAAATCAATGGAATATAAAAATACAATTTTTTTTTCTCACCAGCACAGAAAAAATATTCATGGAGCAGTCAAACTATGACCCATTCACCTGGGGCTGTTGAACTGGTCACTGAATTATTATTAACATTATGAACATGTGCACCATCAGAACGACTGTTTTCTGCAGCAGGAAACGTTGCATCAAAACTCAGGACAAACCTCAGTGTTATGTTTGTGTTTCTTCACGGCAGCCACCACATTCTCCTTTAAAGGCTGAAAACCATATATTTGTTCACTAGCACACTTAAACATGCAGAAACACACAAAAACAAACAAACACATACACTTGAACACACACCAAATCAACCTCATCCAGGAGCTACAGTACTTTCAAAACTCTACTGAAGTAAGAAAGTCTTCTCAGCGGACAGACTAAAGGCTATTTTATTTTATGTCTAGTTTAAGTTGTATCTACAGTATATTGTATTTGACAATACTTTACTTGTGATTATTTATTTTTGCATTTAAGAAAGTTTTCTTTAAAAAATATTTTGAACAGGCTTTAGTTTTTGACAGGTGCTGTATGAAACTGTTCAAAACACTGCAGTTCATTATGAAAGACCTGTGGTTTTTTTCCTCTTTTGAATATTTCTTTTTACTCATTAAA
The DNA here is from genome assembly GCF_007364275.1 of Archocentrus centrarchus. Lineage (NCBI taxonomy): Eukaryota > Metazoa > Chordata > Actinopteri > Cichliformes > Cichlidae > Archocentrus > Archocentrus centrarchus. The sequence continues at coordinate 8,281,610 of NC_044347.1, read as the reverse complement.
AAGACAAAAGTTTTTATCTGATTGTTCAATAAATTGATGGAATAATCAGTAGAATCATTGATTACTAAAAGAATCAATAGCTGCAGCCCTGTTGGCAGTGAAAGAACAGAACACCACCCTGGGGTCAATTCAATAATTTAATCTATGGAGTCCTACTGACTACTATGAGCAGCAGGGGTTTAAATGTACACGTTGTAGACGTTTTATAGAATAAACAAATTCTTTCCTTTATTAGTTCCTTTAAGAGGCAGTTTAGATAAACATGTTGGGATGTTTGCATTCCTTAGCTGCACCTGTCACTGTGGAGTTAATTTGTTATCAGATTTCAACCTAACAGCAGAGCCCGATTCACTCTGATTTCCCCTGATTGTAGATTTAGATGTGGAACTTTTACAGCTGACATTAAGTTGGATGAAGTGACCTGATCATGTTGGTGTAAAAGAGGGAACAGAGCAGGTAGAAAGTGGGTGAAGGTGTTGGAGGAACTGGTTCAGGTCAGAGTCCTTCATCCTTCTCCAGCATGAAGTCACCCTCAGACTCACAGGAGGTCTGTGGTCTGCTGCAGGTCAGTCTAGAACCACCTCATCTCTGCTCCTGTCTCAGCCCTGTGCTGCTTTCACCTCTTCACTCCATCCAGCCACCAGGTGTCCTCAGACGCTCCACCTGCTTTCAGTCACCTGACTCCCACAGCGCCCTCACCTGTTCCCAGTCCCCACTCAGAGGATTTAAAGCTGCCATCTTGTTCTTGTTGCTTCCTGATGTTGTTCTGCTTTCTGCCTGGAAGCTTCAGTCTATAGGAGAGTCAAACTCCTCCTGCCTGGCTGTCAGTGTTGGGAAAAGTCCCAAGAATCATGTTCATGTTGTCATATACAATAGAAGTTAAATAAAGTAACATTAATAATAAAAAAAGAGGAAGAGACAGTCTGTTCACAGGTCGTCTATGAAGCAGTCATCCTGTTAAAGCTGTTACATTACAGCTTCAGAAATGATCCATCCAACACTGATTTCTCCCAGTAACCTGCAGCAAAAGGAAAGAAACAGTTTTAAAGTGTTCAGATTTGTAAGTGGATGAAACTATTGTGGTTTTGGAAAAAGTGCTGAGCAGAAAAGAGCAACTTTCATCACTTTGAGTCACAGAAGACTATCAAACCCATGAAGCCAGATTGAAGATATTCAAAGAGAAAAAGCTGCAGCTCCTCTGCTGCTGTTAGTGAGGAAAAGATGACACACTGCTTCATTACCTTCACATGGAGACGATCAGCATCGGTCATCAGAAACACGAGTTTCAGGACGGTGAAAGTAAACTTTAAGAAGAGCTTTAACACACAGAGAGGCGTTTGAGGGCAAGTTCACAATCAGGAACATCAGAAACTGATCAGCTGGGCTGGAAACAGGATGGAAACATCTGGAAACATTTGGAGGTTTCACAGAAACCAGCATCACTGTCCTGTTCTTGAACGCAGCCTCTAAAATGATGTGTTTATATTGTGAGTCTGAATTCAAACTGCTTTCACTGCATATGAAAGAAAACAGTGCAGTTTAGTTTGAGTGGTTTTAGCTGAGCTGTGTCCTTAATCACATGTGAACTGAACAGTTTCTATTGTTGAGGAGCAGGAAGCCTCTCAGTTAATCAATGCAGTGATCCTGATAGTTTGGTATCAGTGTGGTTAACAACAGTTAGCGGTACAATTATAAAAACAATATTTCACTATTTTGATCAATTAAAACCTCAGAGTGTAAAATCATTAAACAAACAATCAGCAACAAAATAACATCAACTACCAAGTAAACAAAGCAAACCAAAACCACAAAGAAAACAAACATGTGAACAATTTTATTTATTTTATTTTAGGTTTTTATTCATTTTTTTAAATGCAAATTTCAGTGACTTGAAATAAAGGTCAAAATATTTTATAAACATGTTGAATGAAGGAGTTCATTGCTTCCACTTACAGGTGTGTTTGTGAAGTTTGCCTAACAAGTCCAAGAGTAACAGTGTGTGAATATTTAGCATCAGGGTTATCCATCAAATCAGGTGTATATCACAGGAAGTAAATGAAATATGTTTTACATAATGAGAGCGAATCATGAATATAAGAATGTAGTTCATCTATTTACCAACAGAGGGCGACAAACCATCAACTTAGTGTCAAACTGCTTCACAGTTAAAGGAGATGATTTATTGGAGCTTCAGTGAACGTTAATCATACTTTTAACACAATCTTCTTCATAGTCAGAGGAGTTTATTTATTTTAGAACAGTTTCAAACATCAACTGATTGAATCCATGAATCTGAAAATGTGTTTGTGAGTGAAAGAGACAGACATGTACAGACTGAACTATCTGTTCAACAGTCAGAGTTTCTCTGACAGGAGGACACTCGTTACACTCAACTCAGCACAGAGACACTGAGGAACCAGGAAACCAGACTGTAAATCCAGGATAAAGAGGTTCAGTGAATGTGGTGTTGAAGGTGTGGAGGTGGATCAGAGTGTCAGAGGAGACTCTGTAGAAGGACAGAGTGCCAGCAGGACAGTCCACATACCCTGCTACTCTGGTAGAGACAGAGGAGGAGGAGGAGGAGGAGATGTAGGTTTCTCTGTTATTGTGACAGACAGAGTAACCGTGATAATCAGAGCAGTACAGACACCAGGACTGATCATTCCTTCCAAACTCACAGTCATTTCTGTTTCCTTTCCTGCTGATTCTTCTGTAATTCACTGATATATCAACCTCTCCGCTCCACTCGACCTCCCAGTAACAGCGACCAGTCAGACCATCTCTACACAGCAGCTGAGGCCAAACATCAAACCTGTCTGGATGATCAGGATATGACTGAACCTCCTCCACACGTGTCACCTTCCTGTTGTTGTCACACAGTTGTAGGTTTGTGTTCACTGTGTTTGTGTCGATTGTGAGTTGACAGGAATCTGATGGAGAGAACAAACACAATCCAGCTGCAGTTATTGATCCATCATCTGTTCATTGATTGACACTTTGATGATGACTCCTGACATCAGAGATGTGAATGAGTGATGTGACAGTTTGAAGATGGTTGAATGTGTGCTGCTTTGTTTTCATCAATCACATTAAAAACACACTTACACTTCCTCAGACCTGGGATCAGCCATCGGACTCCAGCAGGCTCCACCCTGAAAGGAGGAGGGGGGTCAGAGCAGCACAGTCTCTTTCAGCATGCACACATGGACATTACATCGCTCTCAGACACACACTGTTAGACACTGATAAAGGAACAGTCCAACATTTGGACTCATACACTTGAAGGAAACGTCTCTATAGTCCTGTCCTGTGGTTGTCGTGTTACAGTGAGGCTGTTTGATTAGAGCAAAAATCATCATCACAGCAAATACTTACTATGAGTCTTAATAAAGCTCATTTGTATCATTCATTTTAATACTTTTCTTGCAAAATTTTGCAAGGAAACACCCACACAGTGCAAGAATAACCAAGAATTTGCAATCACTTAATCTTATTTATCAAATCTCAAAGTAACTTTTCAATGCTGAAACCATCTGTGCGTGCATAAGTATCTAAAGACAGGTAATTAGTCAATTTTGTTCTTCTCCTAACATTCATCTCCTGCATTCCTTTTACATACAGTTGCTGTTATTAAGTTTTTTTTTGTTTTTTTGCAATGGTTTTACCTCATATTCAAAGATCAGAATTCAATAAACTTATTGACCTCTCATTCTCATATTTATTGGAAGGGTTTTCTAATTTTTGACATAATAAAATTTAAAGGCATTTATAGAATGTGGAAGCTGCTTATTCTGAAGGTTCCACTGGAAATATTAACAGTGGTGGTAACAATTGTAATTTCAACAGCAATTTCTAATATTCTCATGTTTTTTCCTTGGTTAGATGTAATGAGAGCACCATTCATCAAATTCAAAAGGCTCCTATTCTAAAATGCATCTGGAAACATTCCCATCAATGGGAAGGGCTGAAAAACTCCATAATGGGGTCCTTCATGAGTCTACTAATTCCCATTGCAAGAGGAGTAAATGGTTCAGTTTAAAATAACCTAATGACTGCAAGTTAATGAAAATGAAGGTGAGTTACCTTGGAGTGAAAAAAAGAGGAAGATTAAAAAATAAAAAAAATTACAGTGGTAAGTGGAGCAGATATAAACAAACATAATGCTAAATAACGAAATGCTATTAGTCTGTAACGTAACTCCCACCAACACTACATTGTTTTTTTACTGTGACGTTTAATGTTAGTTAGCTAGCAGAGCAGCCTGCTGTGTCCATCTCTCCTTACTGTGATGTGACCCAGTCTATTGTGCACAGCTAGCAGCTAGCACCAAATCACAAACAGTTGCCTCAAAGTGATTTATATTGTAAGGTAAAGACCCTACAATAATTAGAATAGCAATTTCCCAGAAGTTGGGACACCATTCAATGACTTGTTAGCATAGCTAGCAGGCTGAAAGAATGTAGAAACTACTAGTTTCAGTATTAGCACTTTATAACCAATCAGTTTGGTCTTGAGCATTGTTACCAAAATAAAAATGGTCCCCAGAAATTGAGAAATTAGGAGACTGAAATCTGCGATTTTGGGATTTTTTATTTTTTTTAGTTAACTGATGAACATTGTGTGAACGTGTTAATGCTAAGATATGAAATTGACATGAAAAGAAAAGTGTACATATGTGTATATATAAGTTACTAAAATGCATTGGTGTAAATTTATTGTGTTATTTATGTGCAGTGTGTATTTTATTATATTTTCCATACTTGTAGTATAGACTTAGTGGTTTTATGATACAGGAACCTCTCACAGCTGCCATGAGCTGATTAAAAACTTGCGACGTGTCATTTCTTCATGCTGGATATAAGTGTTATTGGAACATTTACATAGTACTATAGTGAAGGACAGAGAAAAAGACTGATAAACTCCTCTCTTAGAAATTGTATGTGGCTGCAACAGGCCTCTCCATACCTGAGTGTCTCTATTTTTAGCTGCTCCAGCAGCTTCACTCCTGCCTCTCCTGGATGGTTGTAGCTCAGGTCCAGCTCTCTCAGATGGGAGGGGTTGGAGCTCAAAGCTGAGACCAGAGACTTACAACCTTCTTCTGTGATCAGGCAGCCTGACAGCCTGCAGACACCACACAATACATGACAGTGTTAGAGAGCGGCAGTGCAGTTGAAACACCCCCCAGGGAAAAAAAATAAGCGGATAACAGCTCTAGAAAATTCAATTTGATCCAAAAATTAAATTCTACAACTTGTAAAACCTACATACAGTAGAGCTGAGGCTGGTGGGACTGTCATTACTTTGGAACTATTCGTCATAGATAAAGTAGAGGACAAACTCTACATGAGAGCAGGGCTGGAGGTGGCAGAAGGAGAGGAGGAGGAGAAAATGATAAGAAAGTCATAATGAGAAATAGATGATGAAAATCTTGTCATGAAAGCACTGCTTGTGATGTTTAAATTACAACTAAAATAATTGACACTTTACAGCAGTTTTAAAGCTATATTTAGGTCTTTAAGTCCCCTTTCTTACAGAATTCTCAAGAATCTGAAACATTCTAATAAAATTATTTTAGAGAATAGAGGGTTAATCCTTAGATTAAAAAAAAAATTGTCTGATTGCAGAAGGCTGCACTTCCAGTAGATGTGTGGATATCTTTTATTAAAAGATAGACAAATCACAGCAGACACAATCCTGCATATATAAACCACTAATCCTGACCTGAGTGTTTCTAGTTTCCAGTGGTGACTCTTAATTCCATTAGATAAAGCTTTCACTCCTGAGTCATTCAGGTTGTTGTTACTCAGGTCCAGCTCTCTCAGACTAGAGGACTCAGAGCTGAGAACTGAGGACAGAGTTTCACAGCTTCTCTCTGAGAGGTTACAGCTACTCAACCTGATGAAACATCAATAAAAGAATATGGTATTACTTTTTTACTGTTTTCTTCTTTTCTTGTAAGAAAGATGTTTAGGATAACTTACAGAGCTTTGTTGGAGGCTTTGACCACTGGAACAAGCCTCAGTAGAGCCTCCTCTGAAGCAGAGTATTTCTTCAGGTCAAACACATCCAGATCTTCTTCTGATGACAGTAAGATGAAGACCAGAGCTGACCACTGAGCAGGAGACAGTTTATCTGTGGAGAGACTTCCTGAACTCAGGGACTGTTGGATCTCCTCCACTAGAGAACAATCATTTAGTTCATTCAGACAGTGGAACAGGTTGATGCTTTTCTCTTCAGACAGATCCTCATTGAGCTTCTTCTTGATGTACTGGACTGTTTCCTGATTGGTCTGTGAGCTACTTCCTGTCTGTGTCAGCAGACCTCGTAGGAGAGTCTGATTGGTCTGCAGTGAAAGACCCAGGAGGAAGCGGAGGAACAAGTCCAGGTGTCCATTTGGACTCTGTAAGGCCTTGTTCACAGCACTCTGGTAGAGGTGTTGCTCTGTCTGGGAGGCTGTTGTTGTTCTTCCAGCAGATTGACTCCAGAGTTGATAAAGGTCAGATGAACAGGAAGAGCAGCCAGAAACTCCTGAACAGTCAGATGGATGAAGCAGAACACCTTATCCTGGTACAGCCCTCTCTCCTCTATAAAGATCTGTGTGAACACTCCTGAGTACACTGAGGCTGCTCTGATATCGATGCCACACTCTGTCAGGTCTGATTCATAGAAGATCAGGTTTCCTTTCTGCAGCTGTTCAAAAGCCAGTTTTCCCAGAGACTCAATCATCTTCCTGCTCTCTGGACTCCAGTGTGGATCTGTCTCAGCTCCTCCATCATACTTGACCTTCTTCACTTTGGCCTGAACCACCAGGAAGTGGATGTACATCTCAGTCAGGGTCTTGGGCAGCTCTCCTCTCTCTCTGGTTTTCAGCACATCCTCCAGAACTGTAGCAGTGATCCAGCAGAAGACTGGGATGTGGCACATGATGTGGAGACTTCGTGATGTCTTGATGTGGGAGATTATTTTGTAAACCAATTTCTTGTCCTGGAATCTCTTCCTGAAGTACTCCTCCTTCTGTGGGTCAGTGAACCCTCTGACCTCTGTCACCATATCAACACACTGAGCAGGGATCTGATTGGCTGCTGCAGGTCGTGTGGTTATCCAGAGGCAAGCAGAGGGAAGCAGGTTCCCCCTGATGAGGTTTGTCAGCAGCACATCCACTGAGGTGGACTCTGTAACATCAGCCAGGATCTCAGTGTTGTGGAAGTCCAGAGGAAGTCGACACTCATCCAGACCATCAAAGATGAACACAACCTGGAAGTCTTCAAAGCTGCAGATTCCTGCTTCTTTGGTTTCAGTAAAGAAGTGATGAACAAGTTCCACCAAGCTGAACTTTTTCTCTTTCAGCACATTCAGCTCTCTGAAAGTGAATGGAAACATGAACTGGATGTCCTGGTTGGCTTTGTCTTCAGCCCAGTCCAGAGTGAACTTCTGTGTTAAGACTGTTTTCCCAATGCCAGCCACTCCCTTTGTCAGCACTGTTCTGATTGGTTCATGTCTTCCAGGTGAGCCTTTAAAGATGTCTTCTTGTCTGATTGTTGTTTCTGGTCTGTCTGGTTTCCTGGATGCTGTTTCAATCTGTCTGACCTCATGTTCATCATTGACCTCTGCAGCCCCTCCCTCTGTGATGTAGAGCTCTGTGTAGATCTGATTCAGAAGGGTTGGGTTTCCTGCTTTAGTGATCCCCTCAAACACACACTGGAACTTCTTCTTCAGAGTGGATTTAAGTTTGTGCTGGCAGGTGATGGGAAATTCTCAAAGAACAAAAAACATATAATCTTAAAAATAATGAACTAAGTAACTATAAATATAGAATTTAATGCTGTTCTGTCAACATTTTCAGAGAAATCCTCTTACTGCTCTGCAGACGGTCAGCCAGCTCCACCTGCTTCATTTTCCTCAGGAAGTGCAGTGTGATCTTCACAAATGCATCTCTGTTTTCCTCTTTTTTTGCTTCTTCCTCAACTGGCAGCAACTCCTCATCCTCATTCTGATGCTCTACAAATTCTGGATTTAGAACCTTCTGGATCTTTTTCAGCTCATTCTTCACAAAAGTGATGATATTTTCCTCCAGCAGCTGGAAGAAATCACATGAATGATCCAGTCAGACTAAAACAACAGAGTCAAACATCAGAAACATGAGTACAATGAGAATCCACTGGTGTACAAAGTGCAGCATGGAGATGACTGAAAGAACAGATGTAACAGTAGTTGTTGTACATGTACAAACCATAAATATAGAGTCCAGCTGTGTTTGATGCTGCTGGGCAGACTGACCACTGGGAACCTCTGAGCTCTCCTGATCCACTCTGAAGGAATCATCAAGAATCAGTTCAAGTACAAGGTAAAGATCCAACAGGTGATATTTTCACAGTGGCTCAGGTTTAGCAGTCCTGCTGATCTCTCAGACAACCAACAACTCAGTGCTTTGTTTGCTGTGTTTTGTTGTGTTTCTGTGTTCACAGAACTTGTCAAAGTTATTATCAGCCAGTTTCCTTTACTGTACTTTAATTCCTTACTGATGTCCAGCAGTCTTTTCCTTCAGTTCCTTTAATTCAATTCAATTTTATTTATATAGCGCCAAATCACAACAAACTGTCGCCTCAAGGCGCTTTGTATTGTGGGTAAAGACCCTACAATAATACAGAGAAAACCCAACAGTCAAAACGACCCCCTATGAGCAGCACTTGGCGACAGTGGAAAGGAAAAACTCCCTTTTAACAGGAAGAAACCTCCAGCAGAACCAGGCTCAGGGAGGGGGGGTCATCTGCCGCGACCGGTTGGGCTGAGGGGAGAGAAAGACATGCTGTGGAAGAGAGCCAGAGATTAATATCAATTAATGATTAAATGCAGAGTGGAGTATAAACAAAGTAAATAAGGTGAATGAGAAACAGTGCATTATGTGAACCCCCCAGCAGACTAGGCCTATAGCAGCATAACTAAGGGATGGTTCAGAAAATATGTTTTACTGTCTCATCACCATTTATGGTCATAAAGACACATTAATTAAAATTAATATTTAAAAAATATGTGCAGAAGAAAATCAATGGAATATAAAAATAAAATTTTTTTTTCTCACCAGCACAGAAAAAATATTCATGGAGCAGTCAAACTATGACACATTCACCTGGGGCTGTTGAACTGGTCACTGAATTATTATTAACATTATGAACATGTGCACCATCAGAACGACTGTTTTCTGCAGCAGGAAACGTTGCATCAAAACTCAGGACAAACCTCAGTGTTATGTTTGTGTTTCTTCACGGCAGCCACCACATTCTCCTTTAAAGGCTGAAAACCATATATTTGTTCACTAGCACACTTAAACATGCAGAAACACACAAAACAAACAAACACATACACTTGAACACACACCAAATCAACCTCATCCAGGAGCTACAGTACTTTCAAAACTCTACTGAAGTAAGAAAGTCTTCTCAGCGGACAGACTAAAGGCTATTTTATTTTATGTCTAGTTTAAGTTGTATCTACAGTATATTGTATTTGACAATACTTTACTTGTGATTATTTATTTTTGCATTTAAGAAAGTTTTCTTTAAAAAATATTTTGAACAGGCTTTAGTTTTTTGACAGGTGCTGTATGAAACTGTTCAAAACACTGCAGTTCATTATGAAAGACCTGTGGTTTTTTTCCTCTTTTGAATATTTCTTTTTACTCATTAAAAAGACAAAAGTTTTTATCTGATTGTTCAATAAATTGATGGAATAATCAGTAGAATCATTGATTACTAAAAGAATCAATAGCTGCAGCCCTGTTGGCAGTGAAAGAAGAGAACACCACCCTGGGGTCAATTCAATAATTTAATCTATGGAGTCCTACTGACTACTATGAGCAGCAGGGACTTAAATGTACACGTTGTAGACGTTTTATAGAATAAACAAATTCTTTCCTTTATTAGTTCCTTTAAGAGGCAGTTTAGATAAACATGTTGGGATGTTTGCATTCCTTATCTGCACCTGTCACTGTGGAGTTAATTTGTTATCAGATTTCAACCTAACAGCAGAGCCCGATTCACTCTGATTTCCCCTGATTGTAGATTTAGATGTGGAACTTTTACAGCTGACATTAAGTTGGATGAAGTGACCTGATCATGTTGGTGTAAAAGAGGGAACAGAGCAGGTAGAAAGTGGGTGAAGGTGTTGGAGGAACTGGTTCAGGTCAGAGTCCTTCATCCTTCTCCAGCATGAAGTCACCCTCAGACTCACAGGAGGTCTGTGGTCTGCTGCAGGTCAGTCTAGAACCACCTCATCTCTGCTCCTGTCTCAGCCCTGTGCTGCTTTCACCTCTTCACTCCATCCAGCCACCAGGTGTCCTCAGACGCTCCACCTGCTTTCAGTCACCTGACTCCCACAGCGCCCTCACCTGTTCCCAGTCCCCACTCAGAGGATTTAAAGCTGCCATCTTGTTCTTGTTGCTTCCTGATGTTGTTCTGCTTTCTGCCTGGAAGCTTCAGTCTATAGGAGAGTCAAACTCCTCCTGCCTGGCTGTCAGTGTTGGGAAAAGTCCCAAGAATCATGTTCATGTTGTCATATACAATAGAAGTTAAATAAAGTAACATTAATAATAAAAAAAAGAGGAAGAGACAGTCTGTTCACAGGTCGTCTATGAAGCAGTCATCCTGTTAAAGCTGTTACATTACAGCTTCAGAAATGATCCATCCAACACTGATTTCTCCCAGTAACCTGCAGCAAAAGGAAAGAAACAGTTTTAAAGTGTTCAGATTTGTAAGTGGATGAAACTATTGTGGTTTTGGAAAAGTGCTGAGCAGAAAAGAGCAACTTTCATCACTTTGAGTCACAGAAGACTATCAAACCCATGAAGCCAGATTGAAGATATTCAAAGAGAAAAAGCTGCAGCTCCTCTGCTGCTGTTAGTGAGGAAAAGATGACACACTGCTTCATTACCTTCACATGGAGACGATCAGCATCGGTCATCAGAAACACGAGTTTCAGGACGGTGAAAGTAAACTTTAAGAAGAGCTTTAACACACAGAGAGGCGTTTGAGGGCAAGTTCACAATCAGGAACATCAGAAACTGATCAGCTGGGCTGGAAACAGGATGGAAACATCTGGAAACATTTGGAGGTTTCACAGAAACCAGCATCACTGTCCTGTTCTTGAACGCAGCCTCTAAAATGATGTGTTTATATTGTGAGTCTGAATTCAAACTGCTTTCACTGCATATGAAAGAAAACAGTGCAGTTTAGTTTGAGTGGTTTTAGCTGAGCTGTGTCCTTAATCACATGTGAACTGAACAGTTTCTATTGTTGAGGAGCAGGAAGCCTCTCAGTTAATCAATGCAGTGATCCTGATAGTTTGGTATCAGTGTGGTTAACAACAGTTAGCGGTACAATTATAAAAACAATATTTCACTATTTTGATCAATTAAAACCTCAGAGTGTAAAATCATTAAACAAACAATCAGCAACAAAATAACATCAACTACCAAGTAAACAAAGCAAACCAAAACCACAAAGAAAACAAACATGTGAACAATTTTATTTATTTTATTTTAGGTTTTTATTCATTTTTTTAAATGCAAATTTCAGTGACTTGAAATAAAGGTCAAAATATTTTATAAACATGTTGAATGAAGGAGTTCATTGCTTCCACTTACAGGTGTGTTTGTGAAATTTGCCTAACAAGTCCAAGAGTAACAGTGTGTGAATATTTAGCATCAGGGTTATCCATCAAATCAGTTCAATATCACAGGAAGTAAATGAAAGATGTTTTACATAATGAGAGCGAATCATGAATATAAGAATGTAGTTCATCTATTTACCAACAGAGGGCGACAAACCATCAACTTAGTGTCAAACTGCTTCACAGTTAAAGGAGATGATTTATTGGAGCTTCAGTGAACGTTAATCATACTTTTAACACAATCTTCTTCATAGTCAGAGGAGTTTATTTATTTTAGAACAGTTTCAAACATCAACTGATTGAATCCATGAATCTGAAAATGTGTTTGTGAGTGAAAGAGACAGACATGTACAGACTGAACTATCTGTTCAACAGTCAGAGTTTCTCTGACAGGAGGACACTCGTTACACTCAACTCAGCACAGAGACACTGAGGAACCAGGAAACCAGACTGTAAATCCAGGATAAAGAGGTTCAGTGAATGTGGTGTTGAAGGTGTGGAGGTGGATCAGAGTGTCAGAGGAGACTCTGTAGAAGGACAGAGTGCCAGCAGGACAGTCCACATACACTGCTACTCTGGTAGAGACAGAGGAGGAGGAGGAGGAGGAGATGTAGGTTTCTCTGTTATTGTGACAGACAGAGTAACCGTGATAATCAGAGCAGTACAGACACCAGGACTGATCATTCCTTCCAAACTCACAGTCATTTCTGTTTCCTTTCCTGCTGATTCTTCTGTAATTCACTGATATATCAACCTCTCCGCTCCACTCGACCTCCCAGTAACAGCGACCAGTCAGACCATCTCTACACAGCAGCTGAGGCCAAACATCAAATCTGTCTGGATGATCAGGATATGACTGAACCTCCTCCACATGTGTCACCTTCCTGTTGTTGTCACACAGTTGTAGGTTTGTGTTCACTGTGTTTGTGTCGATTGTGAGTTGACAGGAATCTGATGGAGAGAACAAACACAATCCAGCTGCAGTTATTGATCCATCATCTGTTCATTGATTGACACTTTGATGATGACTCCTGACATCAGAGATGTGAATGAGTGATGTGACAGTTTGAAGATGGTTGAATGTGTGCTGCTTTGTTTTCATCAATCACATTAAAACACACTTACACTTCCTCAGACCTGGGATCAGCCATCGGACTCCAGCAGGCTCCACCCTGAAAGGAGGAGGGGGGTCAGAGCAGCACAGTCTCTTTCAGCATGCACACATGGACATTACATCGCTCTCAGACACACACTGTTAGACACTGATAAAGGAACAGTCCAACATTTGGACTCATACACTTGAAGGAAACGTCTCTATAGTCCTGTCCTGTGGTTGTCGTGTTACAGTGAGGCTGTTTGATTAGAGCAAAAATCATCATCACAGCAAATACTTACTATGAGTCTTAATAAAGCTCATTTGTATCATTCATTTTAATACTTTTCTTGCAAAATTTTGCAAGGAAACACCCACACAGTGCAAGAATAACCAAGAATTTGCAATCACTTAATCTTATTTATCAAATCTCAAAGTAACTTTTCAATGCTGAAACCATCTGTGCGTGCATAAGTATCTAAAGACAGATAATTAGTCAATTTTGTTCTTCTCCTAACATTCATCTCCTGCATTCCTTTTACATATAGTTGCTGTTATTAAGTTTTTTTTTGTTTTTTTGCAATGGTTTTACCTCATATTCAAAGATCAGAGTTCAATAAACTTATTGACCTCTCATTCTCATATTTATTGGAAGGGTTTTCTAATTTTTGATATAATAAAATTTAAAGGCATTTATAGAATGTGGAAGCTGCTTATTCTGAAGGTTCCACTGGAAATATTAACAGTGGTGGTAACAATTGTAATTTCAACAGCAATTTCTAATATTCTCATGTTTTCTCCCTGGTTAGATGTAATGAGAGCACCATTCATCAAATTCAAAAGGCTCCTATTCTAAAATGCATCTGGAAACATTCCCATCAATGGGAAGGGCTGAAAAACTCCATAATGGGGTCCTTCATGAGTCTACTAATTCCCATTGCAAGAGGAGTAAATGGTTCAGTTTAAAATAACCTAATGACTGCAATTATTGAAAATGAAGAAGAGTTACATTCGAGTGAAAAAAAGAGGAAGATTTAAAAATAAAAAAAAATTACAGTGGTAAGTGGAGCAGATATAAACAAACATAATGCTAAATAACGAAATGCTATTAGTCTGTAATGTAACTCCCACCAGCACTACATTGTTTTTTTACTGTGACGTTTAATGTTAGTTAGCTAGCAGAGCAGCCTGCTGTGTCCATCTCTCCTTACTGTGATGTGACCCAGTCTATTGTGCACAGCTAGCAGTCAGTTCAATTCAATTTAATTCATTTATATAGCACCAAATCACAAACAGTTGCCTCAAAGTGCTTTATATTGTAAGGTAAAGACCCTACAATAATTAGAATAGCAATTTCCCAGAAGTTGGGACACCATTCAATGACTTGTTAGCATAGCTAGCAGGCTGAAAGAATGTAGAAACTACTAGTTTCAGTATTAGCACTTTATAACCAGTCAGCTTGGTCTTGAGCATTGTTACCAAAATAAAAATGGTCCCCAGAAATTGAGAAATTAGGAGACTGAAATCTGCGATTTTGGGATTTTTTATTTTTTTTAGTTAACTGATGAACATTGTGTGAACGTGTTAATGCTAAGATATGAAATTGAGATGAAAAGAAAAGTGTACATATGTGTATATATAAGTTACTAAAATGCATTGGTGTAAATTTATTGTGTTATTAATTTATTGTGTTATTTATGTGCAGTGTGTATTTTATTATATTTTCCATACTTCTAGTATAGACTTAGTGGTTTTATGATACAGGAACCTCTCACAGCTGCCATGAGCTGATTAAAAACTTGCGACGTGTCATTTCTTCATGCTGGATCTAAGTGTTATTGGAACATTTACATAGTACTATAGTGAAGGACAGAGAAAAAGACTGATAAACTCCTCTCTTAGAAATTGTATGTGGCTGCAACAGGCCTCTCCATACCTGAGTGTCTCTATTTTTAGCTGCTCCAGCAGCTTCACTCCTGCCTCTCCTGGATGGTTGTAGCTCAGGTCCAGCTCTCTCAGATGGGAGGGGTTGGAGCTCAAAGCTGAGACCAGAGACTTACAACCTTCTTCTGTGATCAGGCAGCCTGACAGCCTGCAGACACCACACAATACATGACAGTGTTAGAGAGCGGCAGTGCAGTTGAAACACCCCCCAGGGAAAAAAAATAAGCGGATAACAGCTCTAGAAAATTCAATTTGATCCAAAAATTAAATTCTACAACTTGTAAAACCTACATACAGTAGAGCTGAGGCTGGTGGGACTGTCATTACTTTGGAACTATTCGTCATAGATAAAGTAGAGGACAAACTCTACATGAGAGCAGGGCTGGAGGTGGCAGAAGGAGAGGAGGAGGAGAAAATGATAAGAAAGTCATAATGAGAAATAGATGATGAAAATCTTGTCATGAAAGCACTGCTTGTGATGTTTAAATTACAACTAAAATAATTGACACTTTACAGCAGTTTTAAAGCTATATTTAGGTCTTTAAGTCCCCTTTCTTACAGAATTCTCAAGAATCTGAAACATTCTAATAAAATTATTTTAGAGAATAGAGGGTTAATCCTTAGATTAAAAAAAAAATTGTCTGATTGCAGAAGGCTGCACTTCCAGTAGATGTGTGGATATCTTTTATTAAAAGATAGACAAATCACAGCAGACACAATCCTGCATATATAAACCACTAATCCTGACCTGAGTGTTTCTAGTTTCCAGTGGTGACTCTTAATTCCATTAGATAAAGCTTTCACTCCTGAGTCATTCAGGTTGTTGTTACTCAGGTCCAGCTCTCTCAGACTAGAGGACTCAGAGCTGAGAACTGAGGACAGAGTTTCACAGCTTCTCTCTGAGAGGTTACAGCTACTCAACCTGATGAAACATCAATAAAAGAATATGGTATTACTTTTTTACTGTTTTCTTCTTTTCTTGTAAGAAAGATGTTTAGGATAACTTACAGAGCTTTGTTGGAGGCTTTGACCACTGGAACAAGCCTCAGTAGAGCCTCCTCTGAAGCAGAGTATTTCTTCAGGTCAAACACATCCAGATCTTCTTCTGATGACAGTAAGATGAAGACCAGAGCTGACCACTGAGCAGGAGACAGTTTATCTGTGGAGAGACTTCCTGATCTCAGGGACTGTTGGATCTCCTCCACTAGAGAACAATCATTTAGTTCATTCAGACAGTGGAACAGGTTGATGCTTTTCTCTTCAGACAGATCCTCATTGAGCTTCTTCTTGATGTACTGGACTGTTTCCTGATTGGTCTGTGAGCTACTTCCTGTCTGTGTCAGCAGACCTCGTAGGAGAGTCTGATTGGTCTGCAGTGAAAGACCCAGGAGGAAGCGGAGGAACAAGTCCAGGTGTCCATTTGGACTCTGTAAGGCCTTGTTCACAGCACTCTGGTAGAGGTGTTGCTCTGTCTGGGAGGCTGTTTGTTGTTCTTCCAGCAGATTGACTCCAGAGTTGATAAAGGTCAGATGAACATGAAGAGCAGCCAGAAACTCCTGAACAGTCAGATGGATGAAGCAGAACACCTTATCCTGGTACAGCCCTCTCTCCTCTATAAAGATCTGTGTGAACACTCCTGAGTACACTGAGGCTGCTCTGATATCGATGCCACACTCTGTCAGGTCTGATTCATAGAAGATCAGGTTTCCTTTCTGCAGCTGTTCAAAAGCCAGTTTTCCCAGAGACTCAATCATCTTCCTGCTCTCTGGACTCCAGTGTGGATCTGTCTCAGCTCCTCCATCATACTTGACCTTCTTCACTTTGGCCTGAACCACCAGGAAGTGGATGTACATCTCAGTCAGGGTCTTGGGCAGCTCTCCTCTCTCTCTGGTTTTCAGCACATCCTCCAGAACTGTAGCAGTGATCCAGCAGAAGACTGGGATGTGGCACATGATGTGGAGACTTCGTGATGTCTTGATGTGGGAGATTATTTTGTAAACCAATTTCTTGTCCTGGAATCTCTTCCTGAAGTACTCCTCCTTCTGTGGGTCAGTGAACCCTCTGACCTCTGTCACCATATCAACACACTGAGCAGGGATCTGATTGGCTGCTGCAGGTCGTGTGGTTATCCAGAGGCAAGCAGAGGGAAGCAGGTTCCCCCTGATGAGGTTTGTCAGCAGCACATCCACTGAGGTGGACTCTGTAACATCAGCCAGGATCTCAGTGTTGTGGAAGTCCAGAGGAAGTCGACACTCATCCAGACCATCAAAGATGAACACAACCTGGAAGTCTTCAAAGCTGCAGATTCCTGCTTCTTTGGTTTCAGTAAAGAAGTGATGAACAAGTTCCACCAAGCTGAACTTTTTCTCTTTCAGCACATTCAGCTCTCTGAAAGTGAATGGAAACATGAACTGGATGTCCTGGTTGGCTTTGTCTTCAGCCCAGTCCAGAGTGAACTTCTGTGTTAAGACTGTTTTCCCAATGCCAGCCACTCCCTTTGTCAGCACTGTTCTGATTGGTTCATGTCTTCCAGGTGAGCCTTTAAAGATGTCTTCTTGTCTGATTGTTGTTTCTGGTCTGTCTGGTTTCCTGGATGCTGTTTCAATCTGTCTGACCTCATGTTCATCATTGACCTCTGCAGCCCCTCCCTCTGTGATGTAGAGCTCTGTGTAGATCTGATTCAGAAGGGTTGGGTTTCCTGCTTTAGTGATCCCCTCAAACACACACTGGAACTTCTTCTTCAGAGTGGATTTAAGTTTGTGCTGGCAGGTGATGGGAAATTCTCAAAGAACAAAAAACATATAATCTTAAAAATAATGAACTAAGTAACTATAAATATAGAATTTAATGCTGTTCTGTCAACATTTTCAGAGAAATCCTCTTACTGCTCTGCAGACGGTCAGCCAGCTCCACCTGCTTCATTTTCCTCAGGAAGTGCAGTGTGATCTTCACAAATGCATCTCTGTTTTCCTCTTTTTTTGCTTCTTCCTCAACTGGCAGCAACTCCTCATCCTCATTCTGATGCTCTACAAATTCTGGATTTAGAACCTTCTGGATCTTTTTCAGCTCATTCTTCACAAAAGTGATGATATTTTCCTCCAGCAGCTGGAAGAAATCACATGAATGATCCAGTCAGACTAAAACAACAGAGTCAAACATCAGAAACATGAGTACAATGAGAATCCACTGGTGTACAAAGTGTAGCATGGAGATGACTGAAAGAACAGATGTAACAGTAGTTGTTGTACATGTACAAACCATAAATATGGAGTCCAGCTGTGTTTGATGCTGCTGGGCAGACTGACCACTGGGAACCTCTGAGCTCTCCTGATCCACTCTGAAGGAATCATCAAGAATCAGTTCAAGTACAAGGTAAAGATCCAACAGGTGATATTTTCACAGTGGCTCAGGTTTAGCAGTCCTGCTGATCTCTCAGACAACCAACAACTCAGTGCTTTGTTTGCTGTGTTTTGTTGTGTTTCTGTGTTCACAGAACTTGTCAAAGTTATTATCAGCCAGTTTCCTTTACTGTACTTTAATTCCTTACTGATGTCCAGCAGTCTTTTCCTTCAGTTCCTTTAATTCAATTCAATTTTATTTATATAGCGCCAAATCACAACAAACTGTCGCCTCAAGGCGCTTTGTATTGTGGGTAAAGACCCTACAATAATACAGAGAAAACCCAACAGTCAAAACGACCCCCTATGAGCAGCACTTGGCGACAGTGGAAAGGAAAAACTCCCTTTTAACAGGAAGAAACCTCCAGCAGAACCAGGCTCAGGGAGGGGGGGTCATCTGCCGCGACCGGTTGGGCTGAGGGGAGAGAAAGACATGCTGTGGAAGAGAGCCAGAGATTAATATCAATTAATGATTAAATGCAGAGTGGAGTATAAACAAAGTAAATAAGGTGAATGAGAAGAAACAGTGCATTATGTGAACCCCCCAGCAGACTAGGCCTATAGCAGCATAACTAAGGGATGGTTCAGAAAATATGTTTTACTGTCTCATCACCATTTATGGTCATAAAGACACATTAATTAAAATTAATATTTAAAAAATATGTGCAGAAGAAAATCAATGGAATATAAAAATACAATTTTTTTTTCTCACCAGCACAGAAAAAATATTCATGGAGCAGTCAAACTATGACCCATTCACCTGGGGCTGTTGAACTGGTCACTGAATTATTATTAACATTATGAACATGTGCACCATCAGAACGACTGTTTTCTGCAGCAGGAAACGTTGCATCAAAACTCAGGACAAACCTCAGTGTTATGTTTGTGTTTCTTCACGGCAGCCACCACATTCTCCTTTAAAGGCTGAAAACCATATATTTGTTCACTAGCACACTTAAACATGCAGAAACACACAAAAACAAAACACATACACTTGAACACACACCAAATCAACCTCATCCAGGAGCTGCAGTACTTTCAAAACTCTACTGAAGTAAGAAAGTCTTCTAAGAGGACAGACTAAAGGCTATTTTATTTTATGTCTAGTTTAAGTTGTATCTACAGTATATTGTATTTGACAATACTTTACTTGTGATTATTTATTTTTGCATTTAAGAAAGTTTTCTTTAAAAAATATTTTGAACAGGCTTTAGTTTTTTGACAGGTGCTGTATGAAACTGTTCAAAACACTGCAGTTCATTATGAAAGACCTGTGGTTTTTTTCCTCTTTTGAATATTTCTTTTTACTCATTAAAAAGACAAAAGTTTTTATCTGATTGTTCAATAAATTGATGGAATAATCAGTAGAATCATTGATTACTAAAAAAAAAAAAAATCAATAGCTGCAGCCCTGTTGGCAGTGAAAGAACAGAACACCACCCTGGGGTCAATTCAATAATTTAATCTATGGAGTCCTACTGACTACTATGAGCAGCAGGGGTTTAAATGTACACGTTGTAGACGTTTTATAGAATAAACAAATTCTTTCCTTTATTAGTTCCTTTAAGAGGCAGTTTAGAGATCATGAAACAGCATAAAACAGAAACAGAAATAAGTGGGGTTCAGTTCAATGGTGAGTTTAGACCCTTTTTAGAAATAGTAGCATTAATAAGAATGTTTTTATATTTGGGTATTATTTTCATATATCATCTTTTAATGTTATATTTTGCCCGCTTGTCTATAGGAGGCAGTACAGTTACAACAAAAACAAGTTTAAATGTCACGATGTTCACTCTCACAGGTGTTGTGTGCCTCAGCAGGCTTGTTATTAATAAATAAGACTCGTGTTGCTGTGAGAGAATGAAGATTCAAAGGTCACTTCATGACACAAATCAGCCGAGCAAATTCAAAACACTTTACCTGAAGCATTAGCAAAAACTGCTGTGATCATGCAGGGTCACTGCTGTGAAGTATGCATGTTTGCCACTATAGGTGTCATGGCCGGGGAGGAAACGGGCGAGGAAGGGCAAACACGAAGGACTCCCGAGAACAGCATAACTTAAACGGGTATTTATTTGGGTAGGGGAAGAAAACAAATACAAAACCCTTGGAAGGCAGATGAGGGGAGACGAAGGGGAGACACAGGGAGCACAGGAACATTCAGGCACACAACGTCAACGACGCGACAAGGAACACATGGAAACTGAGGGCTTAAATACACAATGGGTAATCAGGGGAAGAGGAAACAGCAGGGAACAACAGGTGAGGCGAAGGAAACTAATTACACAGGGGAAGCAAAGCTAGACACAAAGCACAGGGAAACCACACTGGCAAAATAATACAGGAAGTGATAAACCAAGGAACAAGCAGACAAGTCACAACACTGGGAACAAGACATCAAACATACTGGGAGGACACGCACAGGAAATAAACTATAAACACAAAACGCTGGGCAAACGGCCCAGGACATGACAATAGGGGAGATGGCAGAAGATCATTAACCAGTTTTAGGTTTCTGAGCCGTACGTCTGCCGCCATCAGCAAAGGAGCTGATGCACTTTATTATTTTAGTTTAATTTGAGCAAATCTTGACATTTTGTATTTATTTAGTCATTATATTTTTGTCTGGATTTTTGTTTGTGTGTTGATGTTTTGTATTTTATGTATTGCCTGTGAAGCACTTTGGTCCATTCTGGTTTTTAAATGTGCTATATAAATAAATTTGACACTGACATAGTTTCAGTCAAATTGGGCTTCAGCAGAGCTGCAGAGAGCAGGTCAGAAGGATGTGACATGTCAGTGTCTCATATTCAATTAGAATATTGTTATAAAGTGATAGAAATCTGCCTTTTATTGGGTTGTAAAAGTGAAAGTGGGTGACAGCATGAAGATCGAGAGGAGGACAGAGAGCAAACAGAAGCAGGTAAGAGCGGCTTTGCTGTCAATGTCAACAAAAGATACAAAGCCAAAGGAGGATCTTCTGTTTTTCCCACATTTGTTGATGATGGTTTCAATTTGCTTTTTGTCCATGTGTCTGGAGGAGCAGAGGGATTGTTGTTAATGTCTGCAGTTAATAATGCTGCTTTAATTGCTTAAAGTAAAATGGACTGACTTTAAGAGACTGAAACAATGCTCTGCATCTTTCTCCTCTGATCCACTTTGCTACAAACAGTTCTTTAACTTTGGTCAGCAGGACTGAGCCTTTGCCTCAGGTTTGATAGCTAAAGTGTGGGTTTTACATTGAAACCTCTGATTATTCATTTTGAATCCTCTTAGACAAAAAGATTTCATCCAACTAATCAAACTGCTTTTGAAGGTAAGGTGAAAAGCACTGACTGTGTTTGCAGGACATTCCTTTAGCATTAATTGCAGGTCACTGCATGCAGAAATGCTGCTGGTTCCTCTGTAAACAGTCAGTGTGACGACTGAGTGAAGAAGTTTAGGACAGAGCCAAAGTTTGGGCACTGCGCTCACAGCTTTTAGCCGTCCACACATTACAATCATGCTCTCAACTCAGCTCATTCCAAATAAGGGTCACAGTCACATCAGACATAAAATATGTTTCAGTGTTAAATTTTGCTGTGGATTATGGAGCCCAGTATCTGCCATCCATCTATTTAAACACAGAGATCAAGTGTACTTAAATAAATATTGTCTTATTTGACTGTCTTACAGGTTAGACGAGAAAGAACGAGTGAGAGAAAGAAGAGCTGCACTGAGTCAATATCAGCAGAGAGAGTCACACACTCTGCTGTAATATCATTAATGTATCATAACAAAAACTACACAAACAGGCCTGTTTTAGTTGTTGTTGTTTTCCATGAACATCAAGGAAAAGTGGTCAGGAAAAGGAGACAAGGCGACTGAACGCACCTCAAGGTTACTGCTGAGAGCACTGATGAACCAAACACTGCAAACTAACACTGTTTGAGTCGCACATTTAAAACAGGATTTGATTAATGAGGAACATGAGTAGCAGTTTCATGGATCTCCTAAAATACACACACAGCATTTCTTTGGTCATGCTCCATTTAGTATATTCAAAATGTCCTCAGATTAAAATGTTTTCTGAGAGTTTTCTCTCTTATTGTATACTCGACTAATTTGCTTCTCTTCTTGGAATGACTGGAAAATTTGTCTCCACAAACATCTCAAATCCAACATGATGTCCAAACCTCACAGAGCAGAAACAAACAGTAAAGTTCCTGAAGACAAACTGTTAAAGGAGGAAACAAAGCAAACTTACAGTTTCTGCAAACAGAGCAGAAGAAGAAGAAGCTCCACTCCACACCTGGACACTCAACACTGAGACACAGGTGAGCTGCTTCTTAAAAGGAGGCGGGACTCCACCTGAAGGAGCAAAGGTGGGAGGGGCTCAGCAGGAGCAGCAGTCTAGTTCATTTAACAACATTGTTCAAGTTCCTGAACATCAGACTTTAATGTGAAGCTCCTTCACTCCTTTGATCTCATGACGCAGTTAAGGTCATTTTTTCTGTCACTCTGTGTCCACACAAACACAAAACATTAATGTTTGAACTAAAAACATCATGACTGGTTCAGCAGGTTTGATTCAGACTGTGCCTGATTTAAACATCACCTGCTGTGCTCAGAGATTTTAATCCAGTCCAGACTGCATGATTATAGTGCTGCTGGAAGTATTGTCTGATCCTCCAATGATTTAAAGACAAATTGTTATATTTTAAGTGCCCAATGATGTTTCTGGATGAAGTTTAAAGTCAACCTGAATCTAAAAATGTGTGTTTGATGTTTGTGTGTTCAGCTGTGACTCCATGTCTCCTGCAGAGCTCAGCTGATCCTGCACTCACGTCTGAACTCACATCTTCACTAATCTGACGTTTACACACTTCTTTTCCTGCTCAAACATCAAAACAGGAAATATGAAGGACTGTAACAATTCATTCACTTCACCTCATTGTTAAAAAAATCAATTACTGACAGAAAGGTCTGCAGTTAAAGTAAGAAAAGAATTTCTCTTTAATGAAGAGAAATCAAATGAGTGAAGATGTCATGGTCCTGGGCCGGTGGCCCAGCATTTTGAGTTTCTTTTGCGTAGCCTTCTTTTGTCATACTTTTTAGGTTATGTTCCTTAGTGTTTCTTATAGTTATATTGTTTGAGTATGTTTCCCTTGTTGTTTTTGTGCATGTTCTCCTTGTCAAGTTTTCAGTGTTAGGTCTGCGTCTGTTATGTTTAGTCAGTTCCTGTCTTATTTTGTCAATCTCGTGTTCCCTGTGTTTTGTATCTAGTTTTGCTTCCCCTTTGTTATTAGGTTCATTTGGTTCACCTGTCGTCCCCTGTTGTTTCCACTTGCCCTAATCCCCTTGTGTGTATTTAAACCCTTAGTCTGCCTTTGTTAGTTGTCACGTTGTCGTCATTGTTTCCCCCTAGTGTTCCCCTCCTAGCTGTGTGTTTTTGGTTTCTCCCAGGCTTCTAGTTTGTTCCTGCCCTGGTGGAGATTTAGAGTTTTGTATTTTTGAAATAAAGTTGTTTTTAGTTTACATCTGCGTCAGTCCTGCAAGGTCCTCTCCCTCCGCACACAGCCCCTCACCGTGACAGAAGATCCTTCATCCAAATGCAGCTTTTTGCTTTCTGTGTATGAACTGATCTTTGTGTCTCAAGTCAGACTGGATTTAACAGCAGACTGTGTGTGTGAGTGTGTGTTTAGTCCAACAATATGCCATATAGCTGCTCAGAGTGTAAGTCAGAGTAAAGTTCAAATGCTGGCGTGTGAAGACATGAAACCTTCTTCTAACTCTGTCACAGCTCAGCTCCAAAGTCTGTGACAGAGGAGGAGAACATGTAGATGATGCTCAGTTTGAATGAAGCCATCAAACCATACAGCAGTGTGTGTCTGTCAGCAAATCGGTGTATGTGCAGAGGCTGAGCGAGTGTGTGAATGGGACTAAACACTAAATCCAACAAGTAGCTGAATGAGTCAGCCAGTGGAAGAAGGAGTGAGAGGATTTTTCAGGGCTGTGCCAGAATTCCCAAACATCTGTGGGAGTGTATTTTCTACTCAACGAATAAACAGACAAATGTGTAAAAGTACACTCCAGGAAATTAATTAATAAACAGTGGCTGAGTCAAACAACAGACAAATAAATACATTAGACGAACATGAGAACATGTTTGTCTTATCCTCGTTGCTGCATGTACTGTATATGTCATTCTGTTGTGATCTGAGCCATGAGGACGAGCCATCTGAGGCCACGTCTAAACCACAGCTTTCTCTGACTGTTCCTGAACTGATAAACTGCCACTATAGAGATGTTTTAGTTAGTGAGGAACACAGGCCTGTCTCTCTCCCTGAGTAAACAGCCCTGCATGTACATGTATTTCTTCTGATGCTTGAATATTAAATGTCTTAATTTTTTAATTAAAGTATTTCAGGTGTCTTCCTACACAAACAAACACTCATAACACATTCCGAGAATCCACACAGAGAGCTCCAAGCTCAGCCTAAAACTAAAGGTCGACTGAAACTTTGACCTCAGTGAAGAGGTGTGATCGACCATGTTGTCACACTGTGAGAAAATGTGACTAATTAAACTGACAAAAATCAGAATCAGAAGGTTTTTATTGCCATATGGGTGAACAGGTTCACAGCATTAGGAAATTGCTGCGGTACTTCGTGCTTACAGAAAAAACAAATAAGTATAAAAACTGTGAAAGTAAAAAAAAAGTGAAACGAACAGATTTAATCATCTAACTCTGCTGACATGGCAGCAAAGGTGGGACGGCACTGACTGCACTGAGGATGAGACGTGAACAAAAATCTGAGATCACCAACAAATCTGCAGAGTTTCATCACCGTCATCCAAAATATTTCTCCTTCTTAGTTTAATTACCAGAGAGCTCCAATGAGATGCTGAGTTATGATACTTAGGATGATATCATTCTTATGAGTGCCACCACACTTTGGCATATACATTTATATCAGTTAGATTTCTTGAGAATTAAAGAGAAGCAATGTTAAATTCAAATGGTTTTAATTCCCATCTTTCCAAAGTGTTTGTAGTTCCAGTTGTTAATCACACCAAAAAAATATGAGACTTGAATCAGTGAGCAGATATGAGTGTAGCTGAACTGCAAACAAACTGCTGCTACTAAATGGAGTTTAGTGGGTTCCTGTGGGCACCAATCAGGAACAAGAACATGAATCAGTTTGTTGAGAACAATTCGATTTTATTTTTTGCAAATATCTTTAATCTGGTGATTGATAAATGACATGGATCATAGCAGGGCTTTAAGACATCAGTCATCAGTACAATTATCAAAAAGCAGAAATATATAAGCGTCATACCATAATGCAGTTCATGTTTTCACCAACAGAGGGCCACAAATCACCATCAATGAAGAGTTGTCAATTTTATTTAAACAGCACATTCATGTGATCAATAATAAAGTTCATGTTTCTTTGATTTGACTGTTTTTATATTGTTTGTATAAAATGACAGAAACAAGAATGTCTTTAATATTTTATACATTGAGTAATATCAGTTCTCATGTTCAGTCGTGTATCATCCACTGTCTTTATTATTCAGGAGCAAATAAAACAAAAATCCAAATATACTCTGATTATGAAAATCTGAAATACTGTGAAAAAAACTTTTTTTTTTTAAATACTTTGGATTTGTTCAAACTGTAGAGGAGCTGGTTGTGAACAGAGCTTCAGATAATTGATACTGATAATTGATAACTGTTACATAAAGATCTTTGAGTGCTCAGCTAGAGTAGAAAAGCCCTATATAAGAACCATTTACCATGTAATTCACTGTGAAGCTTTGAGTGGAAAAAGACAGAAAAACAACATGTGGATCCTGGAATAATGGCAGCTTCCATCTTTAAAGGACTGAAGAGGAAGAAGTTTACAAGGAATCATTGAGAACAGTTTCAAACATCAACTGAAAATATGTGTGACTGTTTCAGACACGTCAGTGTCAATTTTATTTCTTGAGCACATTTAAAAACACCAAAGTGCTTTACAAGATCAACTGCGAAGTAAGCAAGATAACGCCATAGGTGAATAAAATAAAATAAAGCATAGAACATAAAAACAAAGAAATAAAATAAATATGATGCAATAAAACAAACTAAAACTGACACACTATAACAAGAGACACCACAACATAAAACCTGATGGGACTCAAAATGAACTCGAATTAAAAGCCAAGGTAAAAAGTTTTTAGAGAGGATTTAAATGACTGTATGGACTCTGCAGTACGAATATTAAGTGTTAAATTGGGGGCTGCGACTGCAAAAGCTCGATCCCCTCTATGCCTTCAAGCATGCTGCACAACAGCATGCTTGAAGGCAACTGGTACACAGCCTGATAAAAGTGAGGTATTCAATATGAGCAAAATACTGGGCCCAATGATGTGAAGAGTTTCTTTGAGCAGGCAAGAGGGAACAATATCTAGAGGGGAATTAGAAGGCCGTAGATGAGATACCACTTCCTTTAAAACTAAAAGTCACAGGCTCAAACTGCTGAAAAACAGCTGAGCATTCACAGGGGTTACTAACAGAGTTAAAAATATTAAGAAGAACTCGAGGTTTGGGATTCTTCCTGGAAATCAGGTTAGACAGAAAAGCAGATTTTGCAGCTTTAACAGTCCTCTGATATTCTGATAAACGGTCACGCAGGATCCCTACAGACACCTGGAGTTTGTCCTCCTTCCACTTTCTCTCGGCGCGCCGACATTCACGTCTGAGAGCGCGAGTGGTGTCAGTCAGCCAGGGCTGATGTGATGATTTGTCACGTTTGATCCTGAATGGAGCGACAGAATCCAGGAAATCAGCACATTAAGTTAAAAACACTAACTCTTCAAGGTGTAGATCAGCGTGGAGGTTGGCATCACAAAGGACGGAGTTAATAAAAGCAAAGGAAAACTGAGCAGCATTTATCGTGGGCAAACGCTGCACAGGTCTCTCGCTGTTCAACCTCCTGGTTACAAACCACAATATTAAAAATTACAGTAAAATGGTCTGATACCCCACAGTCCTTAATCTCAGCAATACAGATATCCAGACCATATGACAGCACCAAGTGTATGTCCTTTTTCATGAGTTGGATCACTCACCCACTGAGTGAGATTAAGAGTCAATAAGGGCGAGGAAATCCTTTATCAGTGGTCCAGACTCACAACAAACATGGATGTTAAAATCACCGACAATTAAAACACAGTTGTATTTCAACATGAGGCTCCACTTTAAGTCACCAAAGTCCTGGATAAAGTCCTTAATGCATTTTGGTGGACGATAAATCAATGTGCAGAGGACTGAGGGAGAAGAGTTCAGTTCCAAAAGCTGCACCTCAAAGCTGGGGTAGGAGACTGGTGACAGCTGCCAGCAGCAAAATTCAGATTTAAATATTTATGCTAACCCTCCACCTTTGCCAGTGGTCTGAGGAGAATTAAAAAATGAACAATCGGGGGGGGGGGAAGTTCTGAGAAAGAAGACGACTCACTGGATCGAAGTCATGTTTCCATCCAGATCTGAGGAGTTGAACAGGTCATTTCAGATGAAAGTCTTGTTTACCAGTGACCTGGTGTTCAGCAGAGCCATCTGAATCCTGGTCGTACTAGCACTAGCAGGTGCACGTTCCAACAGGCGAAGCTTTCCGGGATTCAGGCCGCATCTGGAGGACCACACCCACCGCCAGACAGGAGGAGGCCCCTCCAGTCGGTCCAACATTACAGGAGGACCAACAGGCTGGATCCAGCGATGACATCTGAATCTGAACTAGTGCCAGAGCGCAGGAAAAGAAGGCAACTCATCCCGTAATAATTTGACAGTTTGCCGATCCAAAAGATTTCAGGTAAGTCTTGATGCGTACCAGGATGCCACCCTGTTTTCCCCGTCTTTTCGAGCATCTTCTAGGGGGGAAAGGTGAGTGGTAGGCGGAGTTGACCCTCAGGTATGACCGCCAATAAAGGAGAAAGATTTCTTGGCGTATTTCTCAGATTATATGTTTGCAATTGAGTCGGACAAAGACTCAGAAGTGTTAGGCAATCATAAACAGAGCCATCAGGACAGCACAGAAGGAGAATCAACAACAGCAAATAAATGAGCCCAGAGAGACGAAGACGGCTCGCCGTGCACAGTGGCGCCATTTTGGATCGACAGAACTGTGCAAATGTGCAGACATAACAGTCAGAGTTTCTCTGAGAAGAGGGCACGCTTTACATTTACATTAACTTTACATTACATTAACACAGACCCACTGAGGAATCAGGATGCCAGACTGTAAATCCAGGATAAAGAGGTTCAGTGAATGTGGTGTTGAAGGTGTGGAGGTGGATCAGAGTGTCAGAGGAGACTCTGTAGAAGGACAGAGTGCCAGCAGGAAAGTCCACATACACTGCTACTCTGTTAGAGACAGAGGAGGAGGAGGAGATGGGTGTTTCTCTGTTATCATGACAGACAGAACGAGGAGCATCATTGGAGAAGAACAGACTCCAAGACTGGTCATTCACTCCAAACACATATTCCAAATTATCTCGTATCCTTCCACGTTTGTAAATCACTGCTATATTAACGGCTCCTTTACACTCGACCTCCCAGTAACAGCGACCAGTCAGACCATCTCTACACAGCAGCTGAGGGTAAAAGTAAAATCTGTCTGGATGATCAGGATATGAATGAACCTCTCCCAGTGCACGTGTCACCTTCCTGTTGTTGTCAGACAGTTTAAGCTTTGCGTGTACTGTGTTTGTGTCGATTGTGAGTCGACAGGAATCTGATGGAGAGAACAAACACAATCCAGCTGCAGTTATTGATCCATCATCTGTTCATTGATTGACACTTGATGACTCCTGACATCAGAGATGTGAATGAGTGATGTGACAGTTTGAAGATGGTTGAATGTGTGCTGCTTTGTTTTCATCAATCACATTAAAAACACACTTACACTTCCTCAGACCTGGTCTCAACCATCGGACTCCAGCAGGCTCCACCCTGAAAGGAGGAGGGGGGTCAGAGCAGCACAGTCTCTTTCAGCATGCACACATGGACATTACATCGCTCTCAGACACACACTGTTAGACACTGATAGAATCCAGATTACCCCTGTACAGAATTTCTAGACCAGCCCTCCATTTAAAGGGTCTGTGTCTCTCCCTGGATTCAGAGGAGAGTCTCACGAGCTTCTCAAATTAAGACCTCTACATAAACTCAGCCCTGCATTCTTTGACATTAGAGATTTACAGGTCCCAGAAATGGTAGCACAGCAACAAAAATCAAATCCATTTTTTTCTTTTGATTAAACTAGGCTATCAGTTTTTCCTGCTTCCAATCTTTGTGCCAAGTTAGGCCTTACTAACAAACACTTAACATGAGTATCTTTGGTTGCTACCCGCACAGTAAATTGATGGGTTCCCCCTCAGAGACCTTGGACCATCAGCTGTTACCAGTGCCAGCACTGGTAACAGCTGAGTAGCTGTAGCTCAGTAGGTAGAGCAGGTCACCTACTGATCGGAAGGTCAGCGGTTCGAATCCTGGCTACTCCGGGCTACATGCCAATGTATCCTTGGGCAAGATACTTAACCCCAAGTTGCTCCCCGACCGTTCTGTCGGAGTATGAATGTGTGTGAATGTTAGGTAATTAAAAGCACTTAGCTTCATAAAAATGGAAGTGCTTGTATGAATGGGAGTGCATGGGTGAATGCAAACAGGTTGTATAAGCGCTTTGAGTGCTCTGACTGAGTAGAAAAGCGCTATATAAGAACTAGTCCATTTACCATTTACCATCTCCTTCTGGTTGTTCTGAATGTCTTACACTCGGCACAAAATAGCACAACTGGAAAGTCAGATTTTCAACTTTTACCAAATCTGGGAAAATAAACTTCTGTTGGACTCCCTGGTTGCAGAGACCTCTTGCAATCTGCCAGGAAACACGGATTCAAAGCCTCCATTCATGAGGAGGACTAGTGGCTAAGGCTTTGACCCAAGCTAAATGCTCACTTTATTGGATCCCTGAATTGTTGAAGCAGAGAGAGAAAAATCAGGAAGAGAACCCTCATTTTATATCAATTCGTGTACTCCTATCATAGCTGGTGAAATAAACTCATCACAGTTCACTCAGTCTGACCTGTCCCGCTATCACTGACATCATCATGGTCCTAATGCCAGGACTAATGGATTTTCACTTATCCCAGTTTCCTCTCATATAGTGACAGGACCCACTATGAACATTATACACTATTGCCAGAAGTATTCACTCAGCCATCCAAATCATTGAATTCAGGCATTCCATTCACTTGCATAGCCACTTTTGTGCGGGCAGGCCAATAACACATTTTTAGACAATACAGGCATGCTAGACTTTGGAATACCTCTGCCTTAGACATTATAGAACTCCATTTTTTTCAAGTTTTTAATCTTCTATGTGATGAACATTAAGTTTAAATGTAATGAAGTGTGCTGTTTAAATAAAATTGACATTTTTAACTCGACTAGCTTTACTGCTGAGAGTAAGATAAAAATATTCCTGGATGAGTGCTCGTTCACATTACACCTGCATGAAACAAGCTGGAATTAAGTAAAACTTTTCCTCCTTTATCAGACATTCCCTCCATACCTGAGTGTATCCAGTCTCCAGCTTGGATCCGTTAGTCCTGCCAACAGCATCTGCGTTCCAGAATCTCCTGGATGATTATAGCTCAAGTCCAGTTCTTTCAAATGGGAGGGGTTGGAGCTCAGAGCTGAAGCCAGATAAGTACAACCTCGCTCTGTGATCAGGCAGCCTGACAGACTACAGACAAACAACAATTCATCTGTGAACGCTTCACTGAATGTTTTTCAGTATATGATTGCATGGTGGTTAGCACTGTTGCCTCACAGCTAGATGGTCTGGGTTCAAATCAACCACAGCAGTTTTTGAATGGATCAGTGAGAATAATTATTCAGTATTAGGAATAATATTCATATCCTCAATGAGGATTCCAATATCAGCAAATTCCTGCTGGGAGAAAACCAAAAACTATTGTAATAGATTTGAGGGAATGTACAATGAAGTTGGAAACCTTGGGGGACAAATGTGTTTGCCTTTCAAATAAAACAAAAACAAAAAGCAAAAATACAAAAACAAACACACAAAATGAAATAAAACAGCAAACTGGCCCTATCAAACTGTGGGGACGCAAGAGAAAAAATAACTTTGAGTAAGGTATGTGTTGGCTAGCGCATCCTACTGTGGTATCAGACTTTTAGGGTTGAATAAAAAGTCCTTTGACAAGTCATACTATATCTGAACATCCTTCTTATGCTTGCTCTCTTAAGTGGTCATAATAGCAGATGATAGATTAATCTGCATATTTCAATTGGCACAGATTTGAATATAATACAGTACAAGATATTTATCCACAAATATAATTCAGGTTTAAAATTGTCATCACAGAAAAATTCTGAATCCTGACCTTAGAGTTTCCAGTTTCCACTGTGGACTCTTCAATCCAACAGACAACAGCTTCACTCCTGAGTCCTGCAGGTCATTGTTACTCAGGTCCAGCTCTCTCAGATTGTTGGACTGGGAGCTAACAACTGAAGACAGAGCTTCACAACTTTTCTCTGAGAGCTGACAGTCTTTGAGTCTGGGGAAAAAAACATAAATATTAGCTCTAGAACAAATATAAAACACTTCAAATTTGCATAGAGAAAACCAGTGAGGAGCAGGAGGGTTTAATTATACTAGTTCAGTACCCAATTGCACAGGAATGTAGTGCTGTTTTTGTCTAGGACAGGGGTCAGCAATCCGCGGCTTAGGCTTAAGCTGCGACTCTGTGCAGCTTGCGTAAGTAAATTATATGTATCGAATTAAAGGGCATTTTATTTTTGTCAGTTTGTTTTTTGTTGTAGTTCTAAATTGGAATATTATTGTGATCTTAAAATATTAAAATAAAATCATTTACTTATTTATTTTCGTTTCTCAATATATGCATCATGTGTGGTAGCTACCGACTTCCGGTAGTATTTGCGGCTCTCAGTGTTTTCTTTTCCGTGGAAACCGGGTTCAAATGGCTCTTTGACTGTTAAAGGTTTTCAATCCCTGGTCTAGGAGGAGTTGGGGAACATACAGATATACATAGACTGTAATAAAGGGTTTCTGTAGCGGTAGGGCAGGTTTGTGGGTGAGACCGTACCAAGATGAGGTATCGGTTAGGATACAGGAAGAATGAGGAGAGACGAATCTTTGGTTACTGGCTTGCCGCCCAGTAGAGTTAATGATGTCTGAGTAGTTAGTATTTCTTGTCATTCACTTAGCTCTCAGAACATCCAAAAGGGGGGAACATGCAGTCCATATGGCTCGGGCTATAACACAGGGTTCGGTGTGGTGTGGCCACCATTACACCCTCTCGCTGTTTCTCTCTCTTGCCATTTTTCTCTCTCTCCTATCACCTGATACGCTAAGGGTGATCACATAACATCGGATGAGCTAGCTTGAAGATTTAAAGGGCCTGCACAGTTTCAGACCGGACCTTTTATACCCCCAAATGTGCAGGCACATTTGCCCCTGATAAAAGTCTACTCGTTCTGCTTACGTGATCGGCCTGGAGTGATGTTTTCTTCCCCTTAGGGGAGAGCCGGTAACACCACCAAGTGAGCCATGGGTCGAGTGTACGTATGCCCCTTGATCCTCACATCCACCGCTCTGATCCGTCCATCATTACTGCGGTGAACCTTGACCACCCGTCCGATTGGCCACAGGGCCCAAAGCAGCTGGGGTTCTACCAACATGATGACAGCATTCTCGAGGAGCTCAGGTACTGAGTGCCATTTTTGCCTGGTCTGGAGATTAGGAAGGTATTCCTGGATTAATCTCGACCAAAATTGATCGGCTAGGACTTGGGAATGCCTCCAGCGCTGACGGTTGAGGATCTCTGCCACTGGGTATACCACCTGAGGGAGCGATGCATCTGGCCACACCATGAGGAGGCAGCTAGGCGTCACCGGGTCGACGTCTGCGACATTGATGGAAACGTACCCCAGGGGTTTCGCGTTCAGGATAGCCCCAACCTCTATGAGTACAGTAAGAAGTACGTCTTCGGCCACTGCCTGTGTTCCAACACATTCTTGAAGTGCGACCTTGACCGACCTAATTTCCCTATCCCACACACCTCCGAAGTGGGGAGCCGTGGGGGAAGTCAAAGTGGAAGTCAATCTTCTGGCAAGCAAGTTGCTCCTGCAAACCCTGGATCATATTAGCAAAAGCCTTCCGCAGTTCTTGTTCTCCTCCTCTGAAATTAGTCTCTTGATCCAACCACAACTTGGCTGGAGTCCCTCTTCTTGCTTTAAAGCGTCTTAGCACCATCGGGTAGGCTTCTGGAGATGATTCTTCTGCACTATGCAGGATCACCACTGCATACTTGCTGCTGTCCTTCCGCGGCTCATACCCATCCTTAGCGCTCCGGCCAGATACTTGATCGTCAAACCCCTGGCACCATGATTCATAGCGTAGCCACTCTGATAGGTCATACAGAGTGCAGGCTGATCCCGGCTGGTTGACTTGATGTCGACGGAAGTCGGCTCACTGCTCAGCTGGCAGTTTACTCAGCAGGCGAGCTACTTGCGAGCCGCAGCTCAGTTCAAGGTTCCCCTCCGGGCCCAAGGTCTGCAACAGGCCCACTAATGATTGCACCTGAAGGGTAAATCTCTGGAAGGCTATGCTGTCCCCCTGTCTCACTTCAGGAGAGTCCAGGACACTTGCTACCTTCCGCAAGTCTAGCTGATGTGGTTGACCAAATTCATTATGAAGGGCTGCCATAGTATATGTAAATGGAGTTGGTGAGTTGAGGTAGGCATCTGCTATCAGCTTAGCCTCTTCCAGCTTCAAATGGTTCAGGAGTACCTGACACTTGAAAAGCTCCATAGCCTGGGCTGGAAGCAGGTCCTCCAATGCCATACGAAGCCTTGCAAACTCACTGGGATCGGGGTGTACTAACTTGGGTATGATTGGTTGAGGCCCTCTATACACCGGTTCTGGGACCGTGGGTGCAGGCTTTGGAGCCGAGGGGCCAGGATTGGGCTGGAGTACTATGTGCCAGTGGCAGGTAAGGGGAGTTAGAGGCACCAAGGGTACCCCCTGATGGGTGAGGCGACCCTGATGCTGGTGGTTTAACAGGCTGGTACAAACTACTTTTTGGGCCATAACGTGTGTGACACCTAGCTGATGCCTGACTCTCAAACGTAAGGTCATTCAGCCGTCTAGCCAGGTCATCTTCCGGGTCCGGCCATGCTGGGGGCTCCGGCAAGTTACACAAAAGTTACACAAAAATAGCTGGAAGAAATGTCCTCCAAAGAACTACTTTTACTTTCTTACTTTGAGTACATTTCAGAGCCTGTACTTTAAGTATAGAATCTCTGTAATTTTGCCACCTCTGATTGTTATTATCCATTACTTTACCTTCTCAGAATTTCTGTGGATAAACAGCAAGTAGAACTGTCTGGAATTACTTCGTCAACTAAAAGATGGAACCTAACCTCTGCAGAGTTACAGTTTTGTGTGAGAGAACAAGTCACATATGTTGGAATACAAAATATAGAAAATTATGTCAATGATGTGAATATGAAAAACTATCACATGATTAGATATTTACTTACAGAGCTTTGTTGGAGGCTTTGACCACTGGCAGCAGCCTCAGCAGAGCCTCCTCTGAAGCAGAGTATTTCTTCAGGTCAAACACATCCAGATCTTCTTCTGATGACAGTAAGATGAAGACCAGAGCTGACCACTGGGCAGGAGACAGTTTATCTGTGGAGAGACTTCCTGAACTCAGGGACTGTTGGATCTCCTCCACTAGAGAACGATCATTCAGTTCATTCAGACAGTGGAACAGGTTGATGCTTTTCTCTGCAGACAGATTCTCATTGAGCTTCTTCTTGATGTACTGGACTGTTTCCTGATTGGTCTGTGAGCTACTTCCTGTATGTTTAAGAAGCCCTCGTAGGAGAGTCTGATTGGTCTGCAGTGAAAGACCCAGGAGGAAGCGGAGGAACAAGTCCAGGTGTCCATTTGGACTCTGTAAGGCCTTGTTCACAGCACTCTGGTAAAAGCCTCTTTGTTTGTATTTCATTCCTAAGAGTTTAAATGACCAAGATTTCTTTTCTTCCAGCAGATTGACTCCAGAGTTGATGAAGGTCAGATGGACATGAAGGGCAGCCAGAAACTCCTGAACACTCAGATGGACAAAACAGTAAACTGTGTCTCTGAATGTGTCATACTCATCTGCTTTAAAGATCTGCGTGAACACTCCTGAGTACACTGCTGCATCCTTGATGTTGATATCACACTCGGTGAGGTCTGATTCATAGAAGATTAGGTTTCCTTTCTGCAGCTGATCAAAAGCCAGTTTTCCCAGAGACTCAATCATCTTCCTGCTCTCTGGACTCCAGTGTGGATCTGTCTCACATCCTTCACTGTATTTTATGTTCTTTATTTTAAAGTTTATCACCACAAGACGTAGGTACAACTCTGTGAGGCTTTTAGGCAAATCTCTGTCCTCGCAGTTTCTTATAATACACTCCAGAACTGTAGCAGTGATCCAGCAGAAGACTGGGATGTGGCACATGATGTGGAGGCTTCGTGATGTCTTGATGTGGGAGATGATCCTGCTGGCCTGCTCCTCATCTCTGAATCTCTTCCTGAAGTACTCCTCCTTCTGTGAGTCAGTGAACCCTCTGACCTCTGTCACCATGCCAACATACTCAGCAGGGATCTGATTGGCTGCTGCAGGTCGTGTGGTTATCCAGACATGAGCAGAGGGAAGCAGGTTCCCCCTAATGAGGTTTATCAGCAGCACATCCACTGAGGTGGACTTTCTGGTGTCTGTTATGATTGTGGTTTTGTGAAACTTTAGAGGAAGTCGACACTCATCCAGACCATCAAAGATGAACACAACCTGGAAGTCTTCAAAGCTGCAGATTCCTGCTTCTTTGGTTTCAGTAAAGAAGTGATGAACAAGTTCCACCAAGCTGAACTTTTCCTCTTTCAGCACATTCAGCTCTCTGAAAGTGAATGGAAACATGAACTGGATGTCCTGGTTGGCTTTGTCTTCAGCCCAGTCCAGAGTGAACTTCTGTACTAAGATGGTTTTCCCAATGCCAGCCACTCCCTTTGTCAGCACTGTTCTGATTGGTTCATCTCTTCCAGGCGAGCCTTTAAAGATGTCTTCTTGTCTGATTGTTGTTTCTGGTCTGTCTGGTTTCCTGGATGCTGTTTCAAACTGTCTGACCTCATGTTCAGCATTGACCTCTGCAGTCCCTCCCTCTGTGATGTAGAGCTCTGTGTAGATCTGATTCAGAAGGGTTGGGTTTCCTGCTTTAGCGATCCCCTCAAACACACACTGGAACTTCTTCTTCAGAGCAGATTTAAGTTTAGACTGACACTTTTGAGGAGAGTCTGAATGGAAAAAACAAAACATCCTGAGATGATTTATCTATAACACAGGAATACAATCAGGATAACTGGGAAGTTAAATCAGAGTGAGACAGTAGGGTAAACAAACCTTTACAGTAAATCAAGAAATTATCATAAGCAAATTCTGCTGACATCTATTCAAAAGTATATTAAAAAAGAAATTTTTTTTTTTAATAGTTACAGAGAGTTGAGGTATATGCTCATTTGTTCCACAGGAATAAACCTGAAATTTCTGGTCTGGTTTTGGAAAAAAATCTGTCACAATCACTGGGAATACGGCAGCAAGTGTATGGAGATGGGACAAAGTCATGCTCACATGTTTTTGAGTGGTGAAAGAGGTTCAAAGAAGCATGCAAAAGACAACCCCAGGAGTGGAAGGCCTTCAACAAGCAGGACTGAGGCCAGTATTAAGCGTGTCGGGCAGATGGTGCATGGGGATTGTCGGTTGATGGTTTGATGACTAGAAAGATTGGGGAATGCAGGACAGGCAGGAGTGTCTTGAAACCGAACCAGATTTGTTAGATAGAGTCATTATTGGTGATGAGTCATGGATCTTCAAGTATAACATGGAGATCAAGTGTCAGAGCCTTCATTAGAAGAATCAGGTTATAGCACTTACAATGTTTGTCATCAGCTGCTGTTGTATTCCTTGGTCTAGCTGTTCAACATGGTACTTGGTACACTAGTGACAACTTTCTTTTTCAAGACATTCCAAACAGTTATTCTGGCCATGGCCAATGTTTGTGGCTTTGGTTTTTCATCTACTCTCAGCTTCAAAATTGCTTGTTTTTCACCCTTAGACTACTCCCTGGTTTTCCCCTCTAACAGTCTGTTAGAGGGGAAAACACAAATTTGGAACCGGTTGTAGTCATTCAGTTCAATTTACTGTTTGAATAATCAATGTAACAAGACACATCTGGGCAACAAAATGTTCCAATACTTCACAAGAACGATGGCTGCGTTCAGACAATGATGCCATCTTCTGACCTGTTTATGAGCTGAGATGTTGATTTTTTTGTCTCATATTAATCTTTTAATGTGAAACCCATTTTTTTTTCAGTCTACAGCAAAAATAAAGGGATTGGCCTCATGGTTCCAATATTTTTGGAGGAGAGTGTAGTAGTTGGTCAGTTTGGCCTCAAAGCTCATGCAGTTCATGCTGTATGTGCCTTCCTAAAACCTGTTCAGTTGATCTGCTAAATTCCTGATGACATTTGTTTGTGTACCGCTATTTCAAAAAATTCAAACAGATCATTTTTATGGCTCTTTTCTTAACTTGCAATGATTTTTTTGCTTTCTATAATCTTGCCATTTGACTGCTTTCTCAGCCTTATTCTCACTGTCACTGTGAAGTTTAATTTCTTCTTGCTTTTTGTACTTGGATAAGGTTGTTTTCATATTATTCCTTATGCCCTTGTTGCAAGCCTTCATTGCCTGTGAATGAGGTTGTCCAGATTCATGTCTGTTGTTGCTTGCAGTCATAAACAGATCTGTACTTCTCTGTTTTTGCTGCAGGACCAGGTGGATCCTCATCTCCAGCACTGTTGTTGTAGCAAGGCAACCTAGCTCTAAAACTGGGAAATTGCTCAACTAATTTAACACAACCCTGAGAACATATTGGTCCTTGTCAGGTCCCCTTTAGAACCACTAGGGGTTGACACTAATTTGTAATGTAATTTTAAATGTAAATTAAACAAAGATAAATACTGTGTTTATAACTGAATAAAGATACACTCTCACAGCTCAGTCAAAGTGCAGTTACAGATACGTGGCCTCACCCTGCTCAGACTGATCTGAGGATGAATGCAGCAGAGAGAAGAGAGTTGGATCTATGGTCTGTAGATGTCTGATCATTATCCTGCAGGCTTTGCCTCCTTTTTTCCTCACTGTGTCAATGAAGCAGCGTGCCTTATCTGCTCTGGCTGGGTTGTCCTCCAATACTGACTCTTTCTCCAACTCATTCAGAACACCATCTCTTACAAGGGCCTCAAGAAGTTGTATAAGTATTTCTTGTGACACCCGCCACACAAACTCTGTCCGCAGCATGACAAGCTCCTCCTCTACAGGAAGAAGAAAAAGACAAACTTTTGGTAGCCTGGACTGTAGTCACCTGATTGAAGACTACTTTCTCATTTTAGTCAGACTTATCAAATACAATTTGCAGCATAAACAAGTTTACATTTCCAAAAGTTGAAACAAGTCATGTGCAGAAAAGAGTAATTTACAGAGCTATGATGGGATGGAACTTAATATCTGTTTAAATACTTGTTAAAGCAGGATTATCCAAATGAGCAACAACTGTAGCATAGTTTGGATAATGAACTCTTACCTGATGAAGTTTCCTGGGTTGAGGGGCCCATCTGCTTCTCTTCTGCAGGTTCCTCCATTCTTAATCAATAAAATACATAAGATATATCTACCTGAAGGAAAAGAGTGAAGTTTATTTAGTATGGAGGTACGCAAAACTCATTTGGTTCATGAGACATACATAACCAAAGCTGGTCTAAGGAGGGCAGGCTTTGGAATAAAATATTAATATACATGTAATGGCATTAATGTAGTGTCAGCTTCATACTTATAAGAAAAACAGTGTGTTGATGGTTTTACGTATTGGCATACTATTACTTTATTACAATGTTGTAATAACCATTTCTAACATCTAGCCTCAAATTTCTCATTTGTTGGAAGGAACTATATAAGTATTTTTGAATGTGATGCATGGGCTGGAAACAAGTGATGTTGTTATATGATAGCCTTGAATCAGGGACTGCAAAATGTGAAACTGCCTGTTTTTTTTTTAATTTTTTAGACACAAGTGGGCCCACCACCCACACTAGGGGCCGTAGGGGTTTGTTTAATCAACTAACTAAAACTAGGAAACTCACAATGACCAGAACCAAGAACAAACTATGCAGAAAGCATAATAAAAAACATGAGTAAAATTTCAGACTCAAAACACAGAGTCGGAGACCCAGGATCATGTTATAAAAACATATCCCAAGTGTGGCGATGACTATATGGCTTTAAATCAGAGTATAATAAATAACACACACAGGTGACTGAAATAAATTTTGGGGTTAAATTTCCAAGTCACCCGAAGGGACCGACAACGCCACCCTGGGAAATCTGCAGCGACGTGGTCGACGGTCTGGAAGATCAGTTCAAAGGCCTCACTGAATTCTCTAAAATAGTCCATCATCGATTCACAAAATGACTCTGACAATATTAGACAGGAACAAGCTGTGAGTGCAGCGCAGCAGGTGTGGAAAGCAGCCAAAGCTGCCAGAGATAAATTCAACAAAAAGTGGAAGCATTGTTCCAAAAATAGAAACTACACAGTAAACCGCAGAAAATGATGATGGATTTGGCCTATTTTCATCTATGTTGGCCCAGATATTTGATGGCGTGAGAGCGAGACAGTCGGTCAGGTTAATTCCTCCATACATGTACAGTTTTTTTTTTTTTTTTTTTTTGTGGTTATGGCCTACAGGATACGCTGAATTACAAATAAAAGGTGACTTTTGCTGCAATCTCTCACCGATCCTTTCGACGTCCTGACGGACGCTGCCATAACAAGATTAATTTGGCCTAAATTAAATTAATTATTTAAAAAGTTTTGCGAGATCTCTCAAAAGGTACAACTTTTTTCTCCCCTGCCCCTTGTGGAGCGCCATAGTTTTACTACTTCCTAGTACATTACAATACCAAAGAACCAGGTCAAATTAAATGTTGTGAAAAAAAATAACATTTTCCTTGTACCCTTTTTTTTTTTTCGGGGGGGGGGGGGGGGGGGGGTGGGGGGGGGGGGGGGGGGTCTTTAAAAAGAAAAAAATAAAATGTCATATTTGTGAATCGGCCCTTACCAGAAACAAGAAAGTTACTCAGGTTCGTTTTACTTAATACAGACACTTAAAAAAATGTTTATTTCAAAATGGTAAAAAACACAAAAAGCGATCTCACATATCTAAAAACAAAAACAAAATAAAAACAAATAAAAAAAGGAGCTCGGGCCTGCAGCTTACCAGTGGTGAGTAAAGTGCTTGAAGAAGGGACTGCCCAAAAAAAAAAAAAGACACCAACTCACAGGTGGATGCTCACAGGTGGATCCTCCCTTCACCTACACCATACAGACCACAAAAGTGCAATACGAAGTGATGCAGTTAATTACGGCACACAAAGCACATCCCACCACCACAGACACATCCACCCAAGCCATCAGCTCCTAAATTAAAGAAAATAAATCAAATTATAATCAAATATATTTCAAGAAGACACAAACGGGATAAAACAAAAGTGGTCTTAAAACAGTTAGTGTGTGTGAGATCAATCATTCACCACACACACAAATTCTAAAACCAGGTTCCCAGATTAAATCCCCACTAGTTGCTGTTCACAACAGGGAGGCGTACAGCATAAAACAGGAGTAAGAGCGCGCCTGCATATAATAGTGTTAAAACCGTTCAGTGTTGCCCTAAAACCCCAAGCCGGTTTTGCATAAACAGGAAGACCCACTATCCCACCGATGCCCAGCACAGACTCAGAATGGGCGCATCCTTTTATCTTCCTGCAGGCACGACACCAAAATTATCATAACACCAAAAAAAAAAAGGTATTAAAATAGCGACCGGCATAAA
Organism: Archocentrus centrarchus; assembly: GCF_007364275.1. NCBI lineage: Eukaryota > Metazoa > Chordata > Actinopteri > Cichliformes > Cichlidae > Archocentrus > Archocentrus centrarchus. Next base: position 8,240,446 of record NC_044347.1, on the reverse strand, counting down.
AGAAAATCCACAAAGCTACATACCAGTCACGGCAATTACGTGCTTGAACAGAAATGGCCAGGACGGGACTTCCCCACCTACAACCTATAATTAAAGTGTCAATTTACCACAGAGTGGAATCATATACACGATAAGAGGAGAGATATACACTCTGTCTTCTAGCAACCACCAGCGTGCTCTGTAACATGAAGGTCAATACCAGGACAAGAAAACCCCGAAGCAGCGACAATGTAAACACAGCCCTTACCTGCTACAGCTAAGGGAAAACCGTGCATGAGAACCCGGAAGTGTGCATCACAGGAAGCAATATCATAATAATCAGGTGTGGTGCCCAGGTGATTAAGGTCCCTTCTGCTGCACAAGCTTTGAACATCTCAAGGAGCACTGTTCAATCAATCCTCCGAAAATGTGAAAAATATGACACAACTGTAAACCTACCTAAAATCTAGCTCTTATGGAAGAGTGGCAAGAAGAAAGCCTTTGTTTAAAGAAAGTCATGAGAAGTCCAGTGTGTAATTTACTACAGCAATGCAGGAGACACAGCAAACATGTGGAAGAACGGGTTGTGATCAGATGAGGCCAAAATTGGCAAACACCTAACACTGGATGTATGGATGGATGGATGGATGTTCTCCAGCCCAAACTACAGTATCAGTGCTTTGTGCATGCCCTGAAATACAGTAAATATGAGCTTTTTCAAAATAACTGCTACTATCTGTGGCTTTGCATGTCATGTGGTCGTGTCTGTGGGTAATGTTGCTGCAGCTCAGGAGGTGGTGCAGGCATCTATTAATATGAAGGTTGACGGTTTAATCCCAGGCTGTTCCAGTCGGCATGCCAAAGCATCTGAGGGCAAAATACTGATGTGCTTCTATGAAATACTAATGATGTATAAAGCAATTTTTAATTTCAAGCACTAAAAAAAGCATGAGAAACAGTTTATTTTTTGTCTTAACTTTTCCGGTTACATCTAATGCCATTTACATCATGTAGACTTCTCAGAAATCTGAGAAAATCCACATTTATGTATTTTTTTCCAGGATTTTCCAGAGAAAACCTGAACTTGTTATTCACACGTTCATTTGTCTATGACCACTAAATGTTGTTTAATTACATTTTAAAACATTGGTCATTAAACATGTCTGCAGAAATGACCAATGCAGTTGTTTGTTTATAGGAGGACATGTTTGGTCTATCACATATAACAGTACACACTTGTGGATTTTTGGATGCAATTTGTGGATGCAATATAATAAAATGTTGACCAGTTCAAGGGTTGTGAATACTTTTTTTAAGGCATTGTAATGTCTGAAATCTAGTCTATATCGCTACATATGTTCCGGTCAAAAAGACCTAAATCAGTCTCACTGCTTTTACTCAGAACCAGGTTCACCCAAAGGCATCATGGGTTCTGTCAAGAATCAGCAAACCAGTTCTGTGTTGGTGTCCACTAGCAGGGCAGGATGCACTAGCAGCTTCACACCAGATCAGACTGGGATCCAGTTCAGCTCTGGTTATTTCCCAGGCCATCTTGTCCAGATCCCCTTTGGAGCCATTCGTAGTGGATTGCTTTGCCCCAAACAATCTGTAGTCCTTACTGGATCTGAAATGGCTCATCTTTCCAAAATTATGCTTACTTAAAGCTGACATATTTGCCTTTATTGCTAAAATGTCATTAAAGAAAGCAGCTTTGAGTGAAATGTGAAACATTTACTGTTGCTTAACTCTTACTATGAACAGTAACTCAGTAAAACATCTGTGCTATGCTCTAAGAAAGCCACCATTGATCACTGAAGGCAGAGATTAGATCAAATTGTCAAGGGTTAATACGGGGGACATTAAAAAAGTTTTTCTGTCATTAAACAATTTTATTCATTAATAAGAAACAGTGCAGTTCTATATTAAATAAAGTGCGCTTGTTACATCTTACAGTGCATTAAATCAATTTAGAAAAACAAGGAAAAGAAAGAAATGGGCAGAAGACGGAGCAAAAACTGCATAAAAAAAAAAAAAAAAAAAAAAAAAAAAAACACCACACAGGTTTTGTCTTATAAATTGGTAATACTACAAAGTCACATGCAAATTGCTAAAGCAGATTTGTGACCCACCTGCCACAGGGACACAAACATCAATACAACAGCAGTAAATTTAGGTCAGAGTAATGAGAAATACCACAAGCTAACCCCCATTACCAGTTTGAATTTAACTTTTATATAAATAAATACATTTATATAAATATGTACCTATGTATACTTGTGAGTCATTCAAATTGAATTTCTACTATTACAGCAGCCCCTCCTGCAGTACCCTTGAGGTCCAACATTGGGCCGCGGCCGACACTTTGGGAACTATGGATATAGAGTTACAAGTATACAGAATGCTAAGAGGACACTAATAAAAGTGACGCAGGGCTAGGGGGCAACACCCAAAACACATTACCCCAGGAAAGATGTGAATTCCTGAGTTTTGAGGAAGTTCCTGCAGCAAATCTGTGAATCATAGCAGGAACAACATTTCAGAGCAGACCACAGTAACAGCTGTCAGGGGGCTCACAGCTAAAAAGGAAGCTACCGCTAACACAGCAACAAGCAAGGCCAAAGCAAACTACAGTCACACTGCAAACAATCCCAGAGATGCAGTCATTAAGCTGAAAAGGTCAAAGGACACCTCTGATGTCCTTATATAAGCAGGCTTTGAAATGTCAGAGCATGACCTGATAAAGTGACACCACTCTGAAATTCAGAAAAAAACATTTCTTCCTGTTTCGTCTTGTCAGTGTTTCAGATTTTGATCACATCTGTGAAGTAGTGACACTGTTCTGAAGTCGATTTCTCAATGTGTGAAAGAGTCAGAGATCGATTGCCACAGCAAAAGGAGCCGGTATTGTGACCTAAAGCAACACTTTACAGTCCACAGATGTGGAACTGTCACAGCCAGAAAAACAGGAACTGATTGTACTATTACATCCAAGCAGAGTCTAAAATGGATCAGCAGCTGTCTGCACTCATTCTCTGCTTAGTCCTGCGTATAAAACACCATTTATTCTTTCTCAGCTTATAAAGTAAAACCTTAGACTTCATTTTCAGAACCAGCAGTGACAATGTTGTACAAAAAAGTAGTCTGTGGGGTTCCTAACCTCGCCCACATAAAGGTAGATACAGTCCAAGTATACCTACAGTGTCACACAGTACAGCACACAGGAGCTGAATGAGCGAAGGATAAACATTCAACACAAAACTTCTGTCCTTTAGATTACAAAAACAAATGAAACATTTAAAAAGCAGTTATGAAAAAGGAACCTCTGACATCTTGATGAAAGCTTGAATAAAAACACAGACACTCCTAAATGACAGGTGACCAGTTGAACTGTCAGCCTCCATCACGAATTCACAGTTCCACCTGAGACTCTCTCAGTATGATGCCACAAAGGTTCACATTAGAGTCTGTTTGCTTTACCTTCGCCTGGACCTTCACTCGGAGACGATCATACATACAACCCCACGCTCAGGGAAGTGAGGCTGAGGTTTCAAAAGGAAGGAAACAACCAAAGAAGTCTTTTTGGGGAAGTTTCGCAAAATCAGAAAAGTAATCAGTTTGAAATCTTTGCTGAAGGTTTCACAGAAACCGTAATGACAGTTCTGTTACTGAAGGCAGTTTGGTTTGAGTTGCTTTTGTCTGAGCTTCATCCTTAATTAGATCTGATATGAACAGAGCTTACTGTGCATCCATGAGGAGCAGGAGGCCTCACTCAGACTACAAAAAAAGTGTCCATGTCTGTGACATTTTAGACTTTATCTGGCCAACAAGAAAAAACAAAACAGAAATTACAAAAACATTTAAAACATGATGAATATTTTAGGCTTTCATTCATTTTTTCACATATTTAAATGACTTCAAATGAAGTTCAAAATGTAAGACAATGAAAGGACTCAGTTGTATATCCAATCTTATTGTACATCCTGTATAATGACAATAAAGGCACTCTATTCTATGCATGTGATTTTCACATAACGCTGTGGGAGGAAACCGGAGCACCCGGAGAAAACCCACACAGAATGACCCGTGCCGAGATTGAACCCGGACCTTCTCGCTGTACGGCAACAGTAACCACCACACTGCACTGCTGCCACATTATGGCTTGTTCACATTTAGGAAACAGTCCTTATAGAAGTCTTCCACTTTCCATTTCCCTCATATTAATTACATTTTTACCAACAGGGATGTTGATTGGTCTGGTAAATTCTTCCAGATGTCTTTGGATTTGGAGCTTTCCTAAGCTCAGCTGAGGGGTGAAAGACAACATGACATTCATGGGTTGTTGAGGTATGTAGAGCTTAAAGTTTTTATTGTACCTGTTGGTTCATCATAGTAAGTGATGCTGAACACATAACCTAATCCAGGTTATAATCAGAGAAAAGAAAACCAATTCTCAAATGTGGAACAGTTTAAAACATCAACTAACTGAATCATTGATCTAGAAAAATGTCTTTTGAGTGAAAAAGAGAGACGTGTACAGACTGACTCTTCAACAGAGTTTCTCTGACAGGAGGACACTTTTTACAATCAACTCAGCACAGAAACACTGAGGAACCAGGAGACTGGACTGTAAATCCAGGATAAAGAGGTTCAGTGAATGTGGTGTTGAAGGTGTGGAGGTGGATCAGAGTGTCAGAGGAGACTCTGTAGAAGGACAGAGTGCCAGCAGGACAGTCCACATACACTGCTACTCTGTTAGAGACAGAGGAGGAGGAGGAGGAGGAGGAGGAGGAAGGGATGTTTGTTCCTCTATTACTGTGACAGACATAACGGGGACCACGATAAGAGCAGCACAGACTCCAGGACTGATCATTCCTTCCAAACACACAGTCATCTCTGTCTCCTCTCCTGCTGATTCTTCTGTAACTCACTGATATTCGAACCTCTCCTCTCCACTCGACCTCCCAGTAACAGCGACCAGTCAGACCATTTCTACACAGCAGCTGAAGCCAGTCATTAAACCTGTCTGGATGATCAGGATATGATTGAACCTCCTCCAGATGTGTCACCTTCCTGTTGTTGTCAGACAGTTTGAGGTTTCTGTTCACTGTGTTTGTGTCGATTGTGAGTCGACAGGAATCTGATGGAGAGAACAAACACAATCCAGCTGCAGTTATTGATCCATCATCTGTTCATTGATTGACACTTTGATGATGACTCCTGACATCAGAGATGTGAATGAGTGATGTGACAGTTTGAAGATGGTTGAATGTGTGCTGCTTTGTTTTCATCAATCACATTAAAAACACACTTACACTTCCTCAGACCTGGTCTCAACCATCGGACTCCAGCAGGCTCCACCCTGAAAGGAGGAGGGGGGTCAGAGGAGCACCGAGAACATTGATTGTTAGTAAAAAAAAATCCAGCCAACCTTGCTTGTCACATCTGCATGAAACAATTAGGACCTAAATGATGGAGACATAAGATACTTCCAGCTCTTCTGCGTCTATCAGAACTATTCTCAACACCTGAGAGTTTCAAGCGTCCACCGTGGATCTTTCAGTCCAGCCAACAACTTCTTAAGTCCACGGCCTTCTGGATGATTGTAGCTCAGGTCCAGCTCTCTCAGATGGGACGGGTTTGAACTCAGAGCTAAAGCTAGAGAAGCACATCCTTTCTCTGTGATCTGACACCCTGACAGTCTGTAAACATACAAAACAACAATCGATCTGTGAGCACGTCAATGGGAGGTTTTTTTCCCTTTCAGCTACAGCTCATAATATTTATATTTATAAAGTCCCATTTCACAACAGACCTCAACAGTTGTCTCAAATCAATAGTGTAGAATAAAAACACAATGTCAGAAAAATATATTATGGGGACAAGAATAATAATATGTCTAAAAGTGGCAGATAAATCATAATTTCCCAAATCATGCTTGAAGATTATGTGCTACACAAATGAGCTGTTTATTCAGTGATTTAAGTTTTACATTGTCATCAGTGGAAGTTTGAAATCCTGACCTGAGAGTTTCCAGTTTACAGTGTGGACTCTTCATACCAGCAGAAAGTTGCATTACTCCTGGATCCTGCAGGTCATTGTTACTCAGGTCCAGTTCTCTCAGGTTGTTGAACCGGGAGCTGAGAACTGAAGACAGAGCTTCAGAGCTTCTCTCCGACAGGTTACAGCCACACAATCTGAAAATGCAATTATATCTGTGATCAAAGGGTTCTTCTGGACTCGTGACTGTGGTTTCAATCGAGATGAGATAGAAAAAGATATGACAACGAAGCAGTTACAGTAAAACTACCTTGGTGCACGCTCAGCGAGCTGAAGATGGCCTGAAAAAGATTGTGAATCAGGCATTGGCAAAAGTTGAGAAACAGTTATCAATGCTAACAATAAATGCCCTGAAGTCTTAGTTTTTGTCAAAACTAGATGAAATTATGGCAGCCATTGAAGAGATGAAACACCATCACGGACTGCTCTGACGATTTTTTTTTTTTTTTTTGATAAACTCTTTGATGTAGAGAAATGTTTGCGAGGGTCTATGCTAAAACCATAAAAATGGTTACAGGAGGTGCTTGGTGGAGGACAGATGAGCTACTTCAAAGTCAAAAATTCAAAGATGGGTCCTCAAAGTCCTCATGACTAGAATATTGGGCATCTGGAGACCAGGATTTCATCTTAATGTGGTACAGGCTTCATTTATGTTGGCAGGTTAGGATAACCGATAGATAAATGAGTTCCCTAAAAACAATCATGCTACAGGAATAGCAGTCATCAGTGATTCTGTGGCTCCCTCCTTACCAATGGAATACTAAAACTCAAGCTTTTTTTCTTCCCTGTACATGTTTGGAGGTTTTCATTACACACCTGGCAAACAAAATGAGGTGCAGGTGTGTATTGGCTACAACTTGAGAAAGAGGGGTTCCTTTTATTTGTTTGTTTTAAGTATAAAGGAAGTGATCCCATTCTGTGGGGTTTTGTTGTGTTACATTGATTTTAAAAAGGTTATCTGAGATTCAGTATTTATGTCTCAGAGTAAAATCTAATTTTAAATCACAGTTTTAAATGACTCCTAGATATAGTTGTTGAGGATATTGCTAAAACAGACCTGTAATAAAAAGAAGATTCAACCATTTGTATGTTGAAGGGATGAAGGAATTTTGACTTACAGAGCTTGTTTTGAGGCTTTAACCACAGGCCAAAGCCTCAGCAGAGCCTCCTCTGAACGAGAAAATTTTGTCAGGTCAAACACATCCAGTTCTGATGACAGTAAGCTGAAGACCAGAGCTGACCAGCCAGCAGGAGACTGGTTTTCTGGAGAGAGGCATCCTGATCTCAGGGACTGTTGAATTTCCTCCAATAAAGAATGATCATTCAGTTCATTCAGACAGTGGAACAGGTTGATGCTTTTCTCTGCAGACAGATTCTCACTGAGCTTCTTCTTGATGTACTGGACTGTTTCCTCATTGGTCAGTGAGCTACTTCCTGTATGTTTAAGAAGCCCTCGTAGGAGAGTCTGATTGGTCTGCAGTGAAAGACCCAGGAGGAAGCAAAGGAACAAGTCCAGGTGTCCATTTGGACTCTGTAAGGCCTTGTTCACAGCACTTTTGTGGAGAGATTGTAATTTCTGTTTGTTGAATACAGGATACCATACAGAATTTGCATATTGTTCTTCTAGTAGACTAATACCACACTTGACAAAGGTCAGATGGACATGAAGAGCAGCCAGAAACTCCTGAACACTCAGATGGATGAAGCAAAACACCTTGTCCTGGTACAGCCCTCTCTCCTCTTTAAAGATCTGTGTGAACACTCCTGAGTACACTGAGGCTGCTCTGATATCGATGCCACACTCTGTCAGGTCTGATTCATAGAAGATCAGGTTTCCTTTCTGCAGCTGATCAAAAGCCAGTTTTCCCAGAGACTCAATCATCTTCCTGCTCTCTGGACTCCAGTGGGGATCTGTCTCAGCTCCTCCATCATACTTGACCTTCTTCACTTTGGCCTGAACCACCAGGAAGTGGATGTACATCTCAGTCAGGGTCTTGGGCAGCTCTCCTCTCTCTCTGGTTTTCAGCACATCCTCCAGAACTGTAGCAGTGATCCAGCAGAAGACTGGGATGTGGCACATGATGTGGAGGCTTCGTGATGTCTTGATGTGGGAGATGATCCTGCTGGCCTGCTGCTCATCTCTGAATCTCTTCCTGAAGTACTCCTCCTTCTGTGGGTCAGTGAACCCTCTGACCTCTGTCACCATGTCAACACACTGAGCAGGGATCTGATTGGCTGCTGCAGGTCGTGTGGTTATCCAGAGGCGAGCAGAGGGAAGCAGGTTCCCCCTGATGAGGTTTGTCAGCAGCACATCCACTGAGGTGGACTCTGTAACATCAGCCAGGATCTCAGTGTTGTGGAAGTCCAGAGGAAGTCGACACTCATCCAGACCATCAAAGATGAACACAACCTGGAAGTGTTCAAAGCTGCAGATTCCTGCTTCTTTGGTTTCAGTAAAGAAGTGATGAACAAGTTCCACCAAGCTGAACTTTTTCTCTTTCAGCACATTCAGCTCTCTGAAAGTGAATGGAAACATGAACTGGATGTCCTGGTTGGCTTTGTCTTCAGCCCAGTCCAGAGTGAACTTCTGTGTTAAGACTGTTTTCCCAATGCCAGCCACTCCCTTTGTCAGCACTGTTCTGATTGGTTCATCTCTTCCAGGTGAGCCTTTAAAGATGTCTTCTTGTCTGATTGTTGTTTCTGGTCTGTCTGGTTTCCTGGATGCTGTTTCAATCTGTCTGACCTCATGTTCATCATTGACCTCTGCAGTCCCTCCCTCTGTGATGTAGAGCTCTGTGTAGATCTGATTCAGAAGGGTTGGGTTTCCTGCTTTAGTGATGCCCTCAAACACACACTGGAACTTCTTCTTCAGAGCAGATTTAAGTTTATGCTGGCAGGTGATGGGAAATTCTCAAAAAACAGATAAAAAAAACTATAAACATTGAACTTAAGCATTTCACAATTTAAGAGTGCAAATGGTAATGCAAATTCATAAATATCATGTGTTGCCTATGTTTTAAAACCTTTTAGAAATCCTCTTACTGCTCTGCAGACGTTGAGCCAGCTCCTCCTGCTTCATTCTCCTGAGGAAGTACAGAGTGATCTTCACAAAAGCCTCTCTTCTGTTACTCCCCTGCTCGTCATCTTCACCCTGCAACACCTCCTCATCCTCCCCATGACTCTCTAAGCATTCTGGGTAATCTGGATTCAGAACCTTCTGGATCTTCTTCAACTCATTCTTCACAAAAGTGATGATGTTGTTCTCCAGAAGCTGGAACAGAATTTTACATGAATGAACCCAAACCAGAAATGACTGAAATACATTCTGAAACATGAAGAGAGGTAATAACATATTTGTAGATGGTCACTATTTTTAAATTATTGACCTAATTTTGTTGAAATTGAGGAATCTGTGTTTGACTTTTCAACCTCTGATTGGACTCTGGCCTTCCTTCATAGTAGCAGGAAATGTGTAGAGCAAAATTACATGTTAAAATTACAAATTAAAAATATCGCATCATTTTTTTTTATCTTTTACAATATCTGATAAAAACACGGAAATCCCATCAGTGAGATGCATCTAAGCTAAAAGGTAAAGGTTTTTTGTTTTTGCTTTTTTTGGTGCACTCTGGTGCAGAAACTCTGATTTTCTTTCTAATATCAGTGTTGGATTATCTCGAGTGAACAGAGGCGCCTCATATGTGCATACAAGCTTTACTGTGTTTCTGGCAGTGTCATATCAGGTTGTCATAAAAAGGCAGTATAACTGCAGCAGTTAAAAACTGCTATTTCTAATTTGGCTTCAAATTCACAGAGTATGAGGAGACAGTCCATGTATTTTGTAGCACTGATGATTCGGAGAGCCAGTAGATCCTATCATGGTGCGTCCAGTGTGGAAGTGGTCACCACAGGAGAAAAAGGGGACAAAACCTTTCCAAACCTTCCATCAGGCTCTCACCCAGCACCATGTGGTACTGTGGTAATGATAATTTAAGGAAGAAATCAGAGAAATTGCAGGCACTCCATATTTCATCTGTCAATTTGGGTTCAGCACATCAAACTCCATAAAAATAGCACGTTTTGTCTTTTTGATAACGTCTGAAAAATTATTCACTCGTGCAATCCAGTGAACTCAGCACAGAAATGACTGAAGAGAAAAGATGTAAAAAACTGATTGTTGTACATGTACAAACCATAAATATGGAGTCCAGCTGTGTTTGATGCTGCTGGGCAGACTGACCACTGGGAACCTCTGAGCTCTCCTGATCCACTCTGTGGAGGAATCATGAAGAATTATTTCCCATCGTGTCTGTCCTCACACAAACAGAAGCTGAAGGTTTGACTCAGCTGTAAAGGTTTATTAAGCTTCAGCAGATCCCACTGAGAATCAACAGCTCAGCTGCAGCTGTTCACAGCTGTAAGCTCAGTTTAGTCCTTCAAAAAAACCCCAAAAGAACTAGCTTCATCTGAAGCTGCAGAGAGCCAGATATTCTCTCTGTAGCTGTGACTGGTTTAAGGGTGCGGTCCTGGTTTTTATGAGTCAGCAAAGCAGTGAAGATGTAAACCACTGTGTGCAGTCATTTAGCTTTTTATCTTTCATCAAGAACGACATCACTGGATTCCAGAGGTGGGAAGTAACGAAGTACAAATACTTCGTTACTGTACTTAAGTAGATTTTTTAGGTATCTGTACTTTACTTGAGTATTTATTTTTCTGAGTACTTTTTACTTTTACTCCCTACATTTTTACACAAGTATCGGTACTTTCTACTTCTTACATTTTCAAAACAGACTCGTTACTTTTTAACACGTCAGGGAGAAGTTTGCGTTTTCGGTCAGTGCGCCGTCAGTCATCAAGTGATCTGAGCCGGAGGAATATTAACATATAAGAGACAATCATACTGGCGTTTCCTCCATCACCGGGGCTTATCGGGTACAAAGGGATTAAATACACAAACCCATGTAATTAATGTCTCATTTATAGCGCTATAATCAGGGGTTACAGCGGGCCGTTAAGTTATGCTCGCGGCACATAAACAGCTTAGCTAGCGCTACTGAAGAGGAGCGAGCATGAAGGGAGTAACGTGTGGCAGGTAAATGCAACGTTTTTAAATGCTCAACAAATATCAGCAAACACACAAAGTGTGTGCAGTTTGTCACACAGTGTGTCTACTAGCTAAAAGAAGAGCTGCTGTATTTCAGGGAGAGCAAAGAGAGAGAAGTTCACTCAGAGATGGAGAAAGAGGACAGGAGAGGAAGAAGAGAGGTTAGATTTAAAGGTAAGGACTGGAAAATAAACTGAAGTATGCTGACTTTGTGTTATTCAAAGATTGTATGAAAATACTGCAGTTTAGTACGTAATAAACAGGTTATCTTGTTGTACTGTATTTACAGTAAAGCTCTGTGTTGGACTGGAGCACAGTGTTTGTGTTCATGGTCAGAGTTACAGGTTACATCAGTGCAGCAGAGATGAGTTTGAATCAAAGCTGCTGATGCTGAGATTCATTCACTGAGTCCAACATTTCTACAGCCTGTATGCTGTCAGTGTAGAGGATGGAGATCAGCTCAGATAGCTGTGAAATACTGGGTTACATCTTTGTGAGTTCAGTTCATCCACACAGAGCAGTAAACCTCAGAGCAGCAGCAGCAGGTCAGCTGATCACAGCCTGCACACCAACATCATTTACTGCAGCTCACAATAGAAAGCTGTGATTCTTCTCCCCATGCAGAACCACTACAGCTGATTTTAGGGTTCCTCCACCTTCTGAATCCCACTGTAACCCCTGAGTATCCTCATGTTTGTGTTTAGGTGGAGACACAGTCACCCTCTACTGTGGAGGACACAGAGAACAGAGCTGTGTTTAAATTCCCTTTCACAGTTTGTGATTCAAGCTGAGTACATTCATTAGAATTAAAATTTAGATGGAATAACGTTTGTGTTCTCATGTATTATTTTATATTATTACAATAATATATAATAAGGTTCAGTTAGCTTTACACAAAAATAGCAGGTAGAAACGTCCTCCAAAGAGTTACTTTTACTTTCTTACTTTGAGTAAATTTCAGAGCCTGTACTTTTTTACTTTTACTTAAGTAAAGAAGTTGAACCAGTACTTCGACTTTTACCAAAGTATTTTTTAACACAAGTACTTGTACTTCTACTTAAGTACAGAATGTCAGTACTTTTGCCACCTCTGCTGGATTCAGTCAGAAGAACATAATTATTACTCAGTGAGAATTTATTATTCTTACCTTTAGTTCCTCTTAATTTTAGGGACATACTCTTGGAAGACCTTTAAATTTGTGCATGAACAAATCATAAATAAATACATTTACAGATATGGTTTGTACATTGGCCCATCAGTCATTAATGAAGCACTTTGATTTTCTATGACTAGATTGTATTGATGTGTGATCGAAACAACAACATGATGTTTTACATTTTAGTGAATCTTTTACTTTTAGAGAGAATGTTTTTTGCTTACTGGATGGTCCTCAGGTTTAGGAAATAATAATCCTAAATCAACCTTAATGAAGATAATTAATTAATCAACACATCAAAAAGCACTTCCAGCAACACCTGAGACCACCTGAGTGAATTACCTCACTGCACCGCACAGCTCAAAGGAGCCCCCTGCTGGAGCAGCTGCGGTCCTACAGACACTCTCTACTACACAAACACCTCCTACAACATCCATTCTTTACAATCTGACTGCTGTGTTTGTGGAACAAACTCCAACACACACCGCTTCACATATGAACACAGAAGTGTGTAGACTTTTCTTGTAATTGTCTGCCATCGTTGGCCGCTCACAGTGAGAGCGGGTAAGAACGCCGCGGCTCTGTGCCATTACCGGCCTGAAGTCCTCAGTCTCCAGCAGCTTGTGGTTTCCATAATTATTCTCAGGTCAGTTTTAAGATGCTTAAAATAACTGTTTTACAGAACAGCAGGGTTTCAGACCTCTGCGTAAAGCGTGTGTCCCGTTTCTTTTTCACTTGTTCTGTGCTATGAAGCACATTTCTGACACAAGTGTGGTCGCAGGTGAGAGTCTGGGTCTCTTTCTTGCTTGAGGCCGTCTTGAAGACGGCACGTGGATTTTAAAACTACAACATTTTCAGCTCGCTTGTCGTTTGTTCCAACACCAACTTGTTAGATGCGGCGCTCCCCAGCTGATAATACCCCCAAGCTGATCTGAGCCGCTGTTGTCTCTCTGCTGCTTTGTGTGCCTTTTTGTATCATTTTTTTTTCTTAAAATAAAAAAAAACTGTATTTTACGTCTAAACTCGTTTCTTCCCTTATCAGTGGGTGAACCTGATTCTTTTTAGTGAAGGAATTTAATTACTTGGCTGAAACTCTCAGGGTGGGAATTTTGTCAATTATCCGCTGATTTGTAATTGATTATTCCTGTTGCTTTTCACTCACCACACCTTCCCGCGCTCACCACACTGACATTAAACATGTAAACATGAGAAAGTCTTCAGCTGCAGCATTTAGACCCAGCTTACCTCTCTGCAGGAGGAGAATATCTTGCTGTGAACGGAACGATCATCCCCTTTCGCCGGCTTCTCTTTAAGGACAGACGGCTGGATCCAGGTCCACCTTTCCTCCTGTGAATAATGATGCAGCAGTGATGTGAGTGCTGAGCTGTGACATGGAGAAGAGTCATGGACAGTTAGAGATGGTCATCTCACCTCTGAGCTTTGGTCTGGCTCTCATGTTCCCCACACAGAGTGGTTTTAGAGGGAGGGACTCCCTCCTCTCTGTCCTCACACTGATCCATGCTGCTGAATTCACATCAGCTCACACACACTTTCTACCTTCACCTGCAGAGGAAACACACATCAGCTCAGCACACACATACTGAAATCTTCCTTTCATCATGTGTGCAGTCCAAATATCAGCGGCTTCTTTCCTGCTTTAGTGTTAGTCTGAAAATATTCAGGTTAGTATTGTGAACAGCTTCAAATCAACTTTCCTAGTAATTTAGATTCAGTTGATCACGTTGTGGCTTCAGTTTTACAATCATGTTCCATTCAAATGTTTACTGAGTTGCAAACAGTCCCATAAACACTCACTGACACCTGAGGCCTCTGATAGAAGCAGAACGCTTGATTCTGATCTGCTGCTGAGTCTGTTTGAGTCTGCTGGAACTGCAGCTGATACAACAGGACTCACACTGACTCACTCTGAGGACTCACACTGACTCACTCTGAGGACACACACTGACTTACTTTGAGGACTCACACTGACTCACTCTGAGGACTCACACTGACTCACTCTGAGGACACACACTGACTTACTTTGAGGACTCACACTGACTCACTCTGAGGACACACACTGACTCACTCTGAGGACACACACTGACTCACTCTGAGCACTCTGAGGACACACACTGACTCACTCCAATGTCCACATCTTTATCAGGCTGTGGGACTTTAAGCTTTAAACAGGTGCAGTGTTGCATACTGGAAACCTATAGAAACCTATAGACAACAATAAAGCTGATTAACCAGTTGAATGAGACTAATGAGAGAGAGAGAGAGAGAGAGAGAGAGAGAGAGAGAGAGAGAGAGAGAGAGAGAGAGAGAGAGAGAGAGAGAGAGAGAGAGAGAGAGAGAGAGAGACAGAGAGAGAGAGAGACAGAGAGACAGAGAGAGAGAGAGAGAGAGAGAGAGAGAGAGAGCTTCTTTTTATGATTGATTTCTCAGGGTTTCCTGTCAGTGAATTTGTCCAAGCTCCCATCACTGTTTTAATGCTCAGATTTGCTGCTATTGGGAATAATTTACTGCTTCAGTTAAAAAAAAGCAGGTGAACTCCACTAGAGTAACAGTCGACTCTTTTTCTTACTGTTGGATAAACCTGTTGTTTACTTTACTAAAGTAGAGTTTTCAGGTATCTTGAGTATTTTTTGGGCACTTTTTTCTTCCCTGTATTTGAACACAAATGTCTCCGTTTCACTCCTTACATTTTCTAAGCAGGCTCGTTACTTTAGGTTTAACACACTTGAGTGGAGGGGTTATTTCTGTCCTTGTGCTCTTTCAGACTTCAAACCAAATTTGAGCCAAAATGGAGGGAACAGCAGCATGAACGGCAATCCTGATGGTGTACCATCACCTCTGGATGCACAATTTCAAATGCAACTTTTTAAACAGCTTAACAAACATCAGCAAACACACAAACACTTTCTGCACAGTGTGTCACAGTGTCCCTGCTTGTTAAAGGGGCAACTGCAATATTTCCCAGGATTTTGCAGAATTGTGGTGATGTTTACACACACACTATATTGGATTGGTGAAATTCTGCTTGTGTTCTACGTGATTGATTAGAACTGAAGTTGAATAAAGTTTGTGTTCTTGTATTAATATTGAAGGCAGAGGTTCAAATATGTTTGACAGCTGACAGAAACGTTCTCCTGAGCTACATTTTATTTTGACTAAAATTTCAGAGCCTGTACTTTTCCACTATTACTGGAGTAAAGAGGTTGAGCCAGTATTTCAGCATTTGTATTTTAAACCCACAGGAATCTGCACTTCTGCTTCTGTGAAGAATGTCTGCACTCTTTCCACTACTACCTGGAATAGAATCTCAGAGTTTTCCTCATCTCGGGGTTACGATCTCAGTTAGATAAACCTGAGACCTGAAGAGAGCCCTGACAGGAATCACACTGCACAGTAAAAAATAGCTTTCATTACAGTATATCACTGCACAACAAGAGCAGATTAAGTGTTTGATCAACAAATTACAGAAGGTAACGCACACATTTGAAGAGACCATTTTATTTTGTGAGTGTCAAACAGCAACGACTTTAACTTTAAGACACGTTTTCCCCAAGAAATTAAGACACAGCTGTTTGTTTTCTAAAGACATCAAAAAACAACTTTTCATCAAACTGCTGGATACCAATCAATAATCCATAATCACGTGGCTTTGCCTTCAAAGTTTGTCCTGAAATCAGAGCTGAACATCCAAACCTCACAGAGCAGAAACAAACAGTAAAGTTCCTGAAGACAAACTGTTAAAGGAGGAAACAAAGCAAACTTACAGTTTCTGCAAACAGAGCAGAAGAAGAAGAAGCTCCACTCCACTCCACACCTGGACACTGAACACTGACACACAGGTGAGCTACTTCTTGAAAGGAGGCGGGACTCTACCTGTAAGAGCGCAGGTGGGAGGGGCTCAGCAGGAGCAGCAGTCTAGTTCATTTAACATCCTTCAAGTTCCTGAACATCAGACTTTAATGTGAAAGTGAAGCTTCCTCTTTGCTCCTGTTCTCATTTCTTCCCTTTGAAAGTCTCTGATTTTGAATTCCACTCTGTTATTTCTCTCCTTTCTTTTCTGTTTCCTTCACATTAAATCTGCACTTTGATTTCCCTCAAACCAACATGTTCATGAAGCAGCCACAGCTGAACTTCTCAAAGCCTCTGAGCTCTGAATAATACAGACATGATCTCACGAATAAGAACAGATCAGAGTGTTTCTGTGACTCTGCACAAACAGGAAGCACTCATGTTTGGATTGAGCTGTCATCACTCATTATCTGTGATGTTACCCACCTCTGGTGTTCCACTAATTCAGTTTCTAGATTCAGGTACAGTTTAAATAAAGTTTTGAAAGTGCAGAGTTGTCATTTTTCTGAACATCTCACTGACAAAACTAAGACAGTTACTGTGTGACAGGGAAAGCTCAGTCAGTCACCCTTTGAGTTAATTTCAATTAAGTAGAATTAAAATCTTAACCTTCTTAGCAGGAAATTAAACCAGTGTATTTTTTAAAACTCATCTTTCATTTACTCACATATTTAAAATATTCAATTCAACTCATTTCAGTTTTATTTATTTAGCATCAAATCACAGCAGTTACCTTAAAATGCTTTTTGTTCTAAGGTAAAACCCAACAGTCAAAATGACCCCCTAAGAGCAAGGATTTGGTGACAGTGGGAAGGAAAAACTCCCTTTTAGCAGGAAGAAACCGCCGGCAGACGGGAGGGTTCAGGGTCACCTGATCCAGCCCTAACTATAAGCTTGATCATAAAGGAAAGTTTTAAGCCTAATCTTAAAAATAGAGAGGGTGTCTGTCTCCTGAATCCAAGCTGGAAGCTGGTTCCACAGAAGAGGCACCTGAAAGCTGAAGGCTCTGAATCCCATTCTACTCTGAAGTATCTGAGGAACCACAAGTAAGCCAGCAGTCTGAGAGCGAAGTGCTCTGTTGGGGTGATATGGTACTATGAGGTCTTTGAGATAAGATGGGGCCTGATTATTCAAGACCTTGTAGGTGAGGAGAATAATCTAACAGGGAGCCAATGAAAAGAAGCCAATATGGGAGAAATCTGCTCTCTCTTTCTGGTCCCTGTCAGGACCTGTTGGCTCTGCAAGGCTGACAATAGACAGACCTGAGATCTGTGGTCTCTTAAAAAGTAGCTAAAAACTCATTGTTTCAGTTTCACTTGACTTGTTTGGGACTTACTTCTACACTTATGTCACCAACCTTGTTACGATGGCAGCTGAACAATCCATTCCTGGAACTTCAGTCTGTCACTTTCTGTTAGGATGTTTATGACGAGTCTGTTAAGCAACACATTTCCACTCCACATACAGTAATAACCCCCTGTGGGAAAACCAGAGTTTAACACTCTGCATGCTGAACTTAAACAAGACAATAACAGAACTGGTGTCAAATAATTCCTGCATGAAGACAGTATGATCCAGAGCTTTGCACAAAGACTCCACACAGTTACACATTTCAAGTCCTCCTGAAGAGCACATATTCCAGGAGGAATCTGAGGCATTATGAGCCACAGAAGAACTGATAATTCTGTCTCCAGAAAATGAGCACATGGAACAAAACAAAGCTGATTTCACACACAGAAAACTGTATTTATTTCAGCTCACAGCTGCAACATTACAAGATCCAAACAGTCATAACAGCAGGAAAAAAAAATGCAACTTAATCATAAAAAGTCATAAAAAAAGCTCGAAATCTGCTTTTATTGACCTATAAGATCCTGAGAAAAATCAACAACCTCCACAAAAAGGACTGATTATAAATCCCAGCCAATAAACATGAGTGATTAATGATTTTTTTGAATAGTTAAAACAGTATTTATTGGCTACAATTACATATATGTAGAGTGAAGCTACATTAATGCCCACAGAGCTGCACCCTGCCAGACATCACTGTCTCCGTGTGTCCACTGATGACAGCAGCAGTCATGTTAAAAACCGTCTGTGGGGAACAACCTAAACTCTAAATGTGATTTCACTGTTTTTAAACACAAACTTCTTCAGATTCACGAGCTCTGAGATCAGCTTTGAAATCAGCTCCATGAATAACAGACGTGTCAGGCTCAGCAGGAGGGGAGGAGTCAGGGCTGAACAAACCCTGATGACAGGTTTTCTTTATTCTTTACTGGAAGTGTGCGCACGTCACCAGCACATGCTGCCAGTAACAACCTATTAAACCTGCTCCAGGGGCTCGTTTATGGGAATAATTTTAGCAAACAACTCTGAGTTTGTTTACTCTGAGATGAGGGAAACTCCGGGATTCCTGTTCCAGAAAGACCGCGGTAACTCTCTGACTCCTCCCCTCCTGCTGCAGCAGGTGGCTGACATTCGGATACATTTCGCCATTCATAAAGTCACAATCAAAGCTCTGAATAGAGCCATTTGATATGCAGAAGTTTATATTTTTACAAACTCTGCAATCCCAAGAAGATGTTACTTTGCTTTTTTCTGTAGTAAATAACTTATATAATAAAATGTTAATAAAATAGTTTTCATTTATAGCAAAAACAAAAATGAGAGTGGCTCTGGTCTGTTTCTGATCTGTTTCTCCACATTTTTATCTTCAGCTCATCCTATCATGTTTGAACCAATGAAAATTCATGTGCTTTATAACAATGAGATTTTACATTGAACTCGTATTCGGTCACAGATACAGATTGGTCCAACCTCTTTAATCTGTTCCCTCCTGATTTTTAAGAACCTCGCAGTCGGTCCTCACACTCGTTCACACTCCTCGGTCCTCTGGATGAACCCCTTTGGTCACAATATGGGAGCTTTGGTGGAAAGAAATTCATGTTCTCCCTACAAAGTCTTTTTAGGTGGGATAAGATAAGATAAGATAAGATAAGATAAGATAAGATAAGATAAGATAAGATAAGATAAGATAAGATAAGATAAGATAAGATAAGATAAGATAGTGTTTATTTGTCACATGCACAGTTATACACAGTACAATGCACAGTGAAATGTATTTTGTACCTGCAACCATATATACACGCACATATAAATAAGAAGAATAAAAATAAAAATAGGTAATAGACAAAACATTAATATTACACTAGAAAATGTAATATAAAGCGATGTACACAACTGTGTATGCAGTGACCAAAGGGGTTAAAATGGTGGTTCTGCTCTTTATTTACCTGCTGCCATGGTGAATCCTGGTATCAGAGCTCCACTGGTGCACACTCAGAGGTGATTGAACAAACTCTGATCATCTGTCCTGGACAGATTATTGCTTCAGAGTTTATTTTTACTCTCAGAGTTTGTCCTGGGCCCAGATCCTGCGTGGATGGTCAGCTTTGTGGTTTCACAGTGAAACTGAGGTTTGTTTGGACAAACAAATTCTGGAACGACACACAGAATCAGGTTGTTTATGTGCAGGTCGGTTTGAAGAAGTGTGAAGGAGCACTGACTCACAGGTGAAGAATGAGGCTGTGCAGCATTGGCATGTAACACCTGCCCTGTGGCTCACCTACTTTACATGAAGCTCACAGCTCAGTTCACTGTGATCGACTCCTATTTTTAGATTTACGTGTCAGACTCCTTCATGCTTCTCCAGCATGAAGCTGCCCTCAGACCCACAGAAGCTCTCTGGTCTGTTAGATCCCCGTCAGCACTGTCGTTTTCACCCCTTCACTTCTCCTCCTGTCACACTCCGTCCAACCACCAGGTGTCCTCTCCTCCTGCATTCAAATTCATGACTAGCTTGTCCAAACACACATGATTGTAAACACAGACGTTCAGGCTTCATATTAATAGGAATGAAAGTGAAAGTAAACTGTTAAAGTCACAGGGACTGAGAGAAACTAGAGTGATCACCGCTCTCCAATATGCTGCACTCAACCTCTGAAATGTTTCCACACTAATGCTGATCATGTTCGTCAGTGCTCATGTCAGTAGTGACTGTGATTTATAAACAGAGCAGTGGGCGCCGTCTCAGATCTAAGAATAGATGTAAATGAAAGCATTTGAAAGTCTGTCTCCGTCCATTTCAGAGGAGACATCATCTCTGAGCAGGTCTGATAAACAAGGAGAGCTGTGCAGGGGAAATTTCACTACTTAGCTTCTGTATTGTTACTTATACTGTTATACTTATACTATTGTTACTTATTGTATGACAAAATGTTTCAGTTTGAAACAAACGGAAAATTTAGCAAAAATGTGAGAGCACATTTAAGAAAAGATTTTTTTTCTGCTTGCAGTTATTGCGGTTAGGTTACCTGGTAATTTTAAATTTCCCAAAGGTGTGTACGTGAGTGTGAATGGTTACCTGTCTCTCTGTGTTAGCCCTGTGACAGGCTGGCTAAGCATGTACCCTGCCTCTCACCCTATGGCAGCTGTAGGGGTAGGGCTTCAGGAATGTAGAGGTAACACCTGCTGCAGGTTGAGACATTCCTGACTTTTTCTTTTTTTTTTTTTTCCATGTAACCCTGTTGAGCCAGAAACATACTCAGTGATCTCAACATTACTGAGAACAACAGAGACCAGACAGCACATTCAGGTCCCACCGAGGTAGCCCAGACACCCAGGAAGCAGAGCCCATGGCAACACACCAAGTGAGGGATGGCAAACCGACCCAAAGCCCAGAAAGAAGGAAGAAGGAAGTCACTGCACGATGAACCGTGCCACCCAAGCAGCTCCCAGACAAGGACCGGAAAGTGATGGATGCTCATATGCCAGCAGGTCACTCAGCCCAAAGCCCCAAAAACCCACCCTGGCAGGACCCATCAGCCCCTACCCATCCCCCCAGTGACACCACCCCAATCATCTAGCTACATTTTATTTTTTAAATGAAGATAAATGACACAGCATCATGTTGATAAGCTTCTGGCAAAATTAATGGCAATCAAGTAACATCAAACAAGTTTTACTGATGATGTCATAGAGACAGCTGACAGCAGAATTTAAATAAATTAAAATCTCTTCCTCCTCTGAGCTCCCCAAGTGAGAATTTTAATATTAATTCATTTTTAAATTCATGGACACCAAAGTGTTGTTTCTGACATTTCTGTTTATTTGGTATCTGCATAATAAAAGACTGTATAGCTGCATGAGATCACTTTTTGATTGGAAAAATAAAATAAAAATAAAGATAAAAATAAAACAAAAGCAAACTGTAAACTGTATTTGTGTAATGCTACAGTTCTTTGTAGTTTGGCACCTCATATCATATTACTATGATCGATTATTATATCTTAAGCACTATAAGAATAAAGTGTCATGTGCATGTAGTCTGTGGTCATGTGTGGATGTTCAGCATTTATGCGTCATACAATTTGAAAAAGACTCCCACAAAGAAAAGATCCAATTTCCTCAGTGTAAGTTTCTCCAGAAGACTCATGACTCCTTGATGAGTGGATGTTTTTTGTTTGTTTAATTACTTGATGGTCAGTAATTAAATTTATCTCTCATTTCTAAAGGTATAACTCTATAAAAGTATAGTTAGCATTTTATCATCAGCTGTAAAAATAAATTTCAGAACACTGGCAGGTAAATTAATCTTTTGGGTCTGTGCAGCTCAGTGATTCCTCTCTGATATGTTTCACATGTTTGTTTCTCCAGCAAAGGAAGCAGGAAGATCTCCATGCTCAAGTCCTCAGAGAGTCACTGAGGAACCAAACACAAGTCCAAATCCAGGATAAAGAGGTTCAGTGAATGTGGTGTTGAAGGTGTGGAGGTGGATCAGAGTGTCAGAGGAGACTCTGTAGAAGGACAGAGCGCCAGCAGGACAGTCCACATACACTGCTACTCTGTGAGAGACAGAGGAGGAGGAGGAGGAGGAGGAGGAGGAGGAGGAGGAGGAGGAGATGCATGTTTGTCTCTTATTGTGCCAGACAGAGTAGCGACCATCAGAGCAGAACAGACTCCAGGACTGATTATTACCTCCCAAACTGCGGTCGGTGTTGTCTCCTTGCTTGCTGATTCTTCTGTAACTCACTGATATATCAGCCTTTCCACTCCACTCGACCTCCCAGTAACAGCAACCAGTCAGATCGTCTCTGCACAGAAGCTGAGGATACCAGTCAAATCTGTCTGGATGATCAGGACATGACTGATCCTTCTTCACACGTGTCACCTTCCTGTTGTTGTCAGACAGTTTGAGTTTTGTGTTCACTGTGTTTGCGTTGATTGTGAGTTGACAGAAATCTGATGACTACAAGTGAAAATATAACCATTTTGATTTTTAACAGGTGTGATGTTTCCAACCTCTCATTTTGAGCTAGAAATATTAAAAACCCAGACAAACACACACCCACACATTCCATCAGCTGATCTTACCTGATAATTGTACAGTCTGGAGTCTTCAACTTTTTCACTCCTGACTCCTTCAGGTCATTATTGCTCAGGTCCAGCTCTCTCAAACTAGAAAAGTGGGAGCTGAAAACTGAGGACAGAGTTTCACAGCTTCTTTCTGAGAGATTACAGCCACTCGTCCTGAAGAAAAATATTAACTCTTGAATTTGCATGATCTATAAAATATAACCTCTGCACATGAGAAATCTAAAGTTAAATCCTACTTTGATATGAAGTAAAGATGCAAAAATTAATGAAAAGTCCTGTTATAGTACAATCAGGGAAGAAGTGTGAGTTATGATGGGTCTAGTTAGAGTAGTATGCATCTATGGTGTAAACACCATTCTCAAGTTATTGTATCCACAAGATTTTCAGAAATCATGAACTCTTCGAACATGAGCCTTTAGGTCAAGGTCACTGAGATTCAGTCTCATGCAAGACTTTTAGTAGATGCATCTATGGTGTGAATTTGAACCTTTGAGGTCACATCTTTCTTGAGATATGGGCAGCTCAGTCTGTGACAATAGTTGAACTTTCTCTTCAAAACAATCAAAATTAAAAGAAAAAAAAAAGGGATAATATTTGATATTAGTTATTTAAAGTTGTCATGAAATGCTGTGGCAGGCAAGTTGAGGACTGCAGGACTGAACTTTTAACATCAGCTTTTATTTGCTGAAACTCAGAGCTGGAGGGCACCAGCAGAACAAATGTCAAAACACACTTTAGCAGACAGGCAGAGCACACAGTATGCAGGAACTGACAACTAGGATGCAACGAGGATTAAAGGGGAATGGAGACAATATCAAGGTTATCAAGGAAATAGGACACACTAAAGGGGATGGTGCCCAGGAGTGCAGGTAGATCGCACCGAACCCCCAGTGGAGTTGGGGAAAAAATGTAGATTGCACGGCATTAAAAGAAGTAGAAGCTGGATGATAAATTATCATCTATCCATGCCGTTAACACCCTAGGCACGCGCATTTAACCACACTAGCTTTGCTAGTAACTCGACCACTGCAATACTGACAGAACTCTAAGGATTCAGGAAATGTATAATACACCCACGCTGTCTTTGTGGGAGGTGATTGTGAGCCATACTTACAGTGTGAGCCATACAGGTTTAGGCCAGAATGTTTACGGGTTTCCGAGCAGCAACATATGTGAAGTGACACTGGGGATCAGACATGATATTCAGAACCAAGATATTGCTCCAGTATGGCCACCGCATGTGTCTTAAGAAGATGAACTGTGCTCCTACATCTCTAATAGACTCACAGCTTCATTCAGTCAAGACCTGTTTATGCTGTTACCTGTGGCAAAGTCAAGCCTATAAAACACACTTACTAATTTTCCACTGATGAGGTGCCCGTGCTCCTGCCAGTACTGGTGTCAGTTTCAAGTAACCGGCAAAACGCTTAAGAACCAGCCTGCATTTCCACCGCGCTTTGTGAACTGATCCTTTATGTATGAGTGTGGGCGGGTCCACGTCTGGAAACAAAAGCCGAAGGGCACAAACGTTGAGGAAAAACTGGAGGTGACTGCAGTGCAATGACCCACAGGTGTTCCTGGCTGCAGAGCAGGAACCCAGACTCCACCCTTGAGGGAGGAGAACAGCCTGCCCAGCCCACCACCTGGACCAGGAGGAGAAGGAGGGACAGACTCCAAAATCAGAGCAGACTGAGCTAACAGAGAGCTCCGAGCTCAGGTTAAAACTAAATGATGACTAAAACTTTGACCTCAGTGAGGAGGTGTGGTCAACCGTGTTGCTATGTGTGATGTAATCACACTTTCAAAAATTATGATTGGTTTAACAAAACAAACTTTCTTAATAATAACGAACAGAATGCAAAGTGAAATGGATTGAATCACTGAATTGATTTAAACCTCACTATACTCTGCACAAATGTTCCTGTATACTATGTAACAGGAACAGCAGGGTGCGAGATGCCAGCAGCCAGGGCAAGTATGGAATGCTGTAACCAAGTAGCTGCATAGTATAGAGGCCCAGTGTTTTGATTTCCATTTGTGCAGTTCTGTTTTTGGTGTATTTCTGGTTGTGTTTCTTTTGTTGTTTTTCTTTGAGTTTAGTCTCTCAGTTTGCTGTAGTTTTGCATTGTGTTTTCCCTTTGTCCCCGTCTCCCCATGTCTCTGTGTTTCTGTGCCTGTTTGTCTCTTTGTGTCTGGCTCCCCGTGTTTTGACCCCTGTTTAGTTCCCTCTGTGTGCCAGTTCTCCTGTTAAGTCTGCGTGTACCATGTTTAGTTACTTCCTGTTTTATTTTGTGTTGCTTGTACAGTGTTTAGTTTTGCATCATCTTGCCTCATCTGTGCAATGTTCAGCTGTACCCACCTGTTGTCACTCCCCTCGTTAGCCCTTGTGTATTTAAGTCCTCAGTCTGTGTCTGTTCCTTGTTGTGTCATCTGTCTGTGTTCCCTGTTTGTTTTTTTTTTTGTCGTGCTTAATTTCTCCCAGGCTTATTTGTGTATTTGTCTCTGTCTTGGTTGAGATTTAGTTGTTTGTTCCTAACTTGTGAGCCTCCAGCAAATAAAGCTGTTGAGTTTAGGTCTCTGTTTCACATCCTGCTTTGAGGTCCATCCCTTCTTACTGCACAGCTTAACCGTGACAACGGGAACATCTGTGCTGAGTATTATGTGGAAGCCTCGTGGTACAAATGCAGCCCCAGACACTTATCCCATTTAGGAATGATGGAGCTGAGATATTCTCTCTGTAGCACCTCTTTAGCTTATTTGGCTTTAATGAGAGGTGGCTAACCTGAGTTCTTTAAAATCCTCACAGAACCTTGTATTTCACTGATAAATTTAGCAGAATTTCCCTTTAGACACACAGGTTTAAAAAAAAAAAAAAAAAAGGACGTGGGCTTCATAGATAATTGGTAACGTTTCTGGGGAAAACCTGGTCTTGTTAGGAGAGACGGCATCCATCCCACTTTGGATGGAGCAGCTCTCATTTCTGGAAATCTGGCCAAATTTATTAACCCTCCTAAAAACTGACTACCCAGGGTTGAGACCAGGAAGCAGAGCTGCAGTCTTACACGCCTCTCTGCAGCTTCTCTCCTCCTGCCATCCCCCCAAAACCCCATCCCCATAGAGACAGTGCCTGCTCCCAGAGCACCAAAAAACAAAGCTAAAATCAGCAAAAAATTATTTAAGTATAAAAATTCAAAAACAACAAGTAATATAGCTTCCTCAAATGCACCAAAGAATAAAACAATTAAATGTGGATTATTAAACATTAGGTCTCTCTTTTCCAAGTCCCTGTTAGTAAATGATTTAATAATTGATCAACGTATTGATTTATTCTGCCTTACAGAAATCTGGTTACAGCAGGATGAACAGTAACTGTCAGAATGCTCGAAGCACAGGTCGAGGAGGAGGATTAGCTGCAATCTTCAATTCCAGCTTATTAATTAATCACAGACCCAGACAAAGTTTTAATTCTTTTGAAAGCCTGACTCTTAGTCTTGTCCATCCTAATTGGGAAAATCAAAAACCTGTTTTATTTGTTATTATCTATCATCCACCTGGTCCCTACTCAGAGTTTCTGTCTGATTTCTCAGACTTTTTATCTGATTTAGTGCTCAGTTCAGATAAAATAATTATAGTGGGTGATTTTAACATCCATGTAGATGCTGAGAATGACAGCCTCAACACTGCATTTAATCTATTGTTAGATTCAATTGGCTTCTCTCAAAATGTAAAGGAGCCCACCCACCACTTTAATCATACTCTGGATCTTGTCCTGACATATGGCACTGAAACTGAAGACCTAACAGTATTTAACAGTAAATTGTAGACATTACAGAAAAAATTATTCATTACCATATCAAAGATTATTCTTCATGTTCAGCTGCTTTCAGCACTGCTGGTATTTGTTTAGACTCTTTTGCTCCAGTTGATCTTTCAGAGTTAACTTCAATAGTTACTTCCTCCAAACCAGCAACATGTTTATTAGATCCCATTCCTACTAGACTGTTCAAAGAAGTCTTTCCAATTATTGATGCTTCTATCTTAAAAATGATCAATCAGTCTTTATTAGATGGCTGTGTACCACAGACCTTCAAGGTGGCTGTAATTAAACCTCTGCTTAAAAAGCCATCACTTGACCCAGCTGTCTTAGCTAATTATAGGCCAATCTCCAACCTTCCTTTTCTCTCAAAGATTCTTGAAAGAGTAGTTGTAAAACAGCTAACTGATCATCTGCAGAGGAACGGTTTATTTGAAGAGTTTCAGTCAGGTTTCAGAATTCATCACAGTACAGAAACAGCATTAGTGAAGGTTACAAATGATCTTCTTAGAGCCTCTGACAGTGGACTCATCTCTGTACTTGTCCTGTTGGACCTCAGTGCAGCTTTGATACTGTTGACCATAACATTTTATTACAGAGATTAGAGCATACTATAGGTATTAAAGGTACTGCACTGCAGTGGTTTGAATCATATTTATCTAATAGACTCCAATTTGTTCATGTAAATGGGGAGTCTTCTTCAGACAGTAAGGTTAATAATGGAGTTCCACAGGGTTCTGTGTTAGGACCAATTCTATTTACATTATACATGCTTCCCTTAGGCAGTATTATTAGAAAGCACTGCATCAATTTTCATTGTTATGCAGATGATACTCAGCTTTACCTATCAATGAAGCCAGATGACACACATCAATTAGTTAAACTGCAGAAATGTCTTAAAGACATTAAGGCCTGGATGACCTCTAATTTCCTGCTTCTAAATTCAGATAAAGCTGAAATTCTTGTTCTCAGCCCCACAAATCTTACAAACATGGTGTCAAACCAGATACTTACTCTGGATGGAATTACTTTGGCCTCCAGTAACACTGTGAGAAATCTTGGAGTCATTCTTGACCAGGATATGTCCTTCAATGCACATATTAAACAAATATGTAGGACCGCTTTTTTGCATTTGCGCAATATTTCTAAAATTAGAAACATCCTTTCTCAGAGTGATGCTGAAAAGCTAATTCTTGCATTTATTACTTCTAGGCTGGACTATTGTAATTCATTACAATAACATTACATTTTTACTGCTCAAACAAGAGAGTCTCACTGTGATGTACTGTTTAGTCAGAATCAGCTTTTTATTTGGACCCTGAACAGACTCACAATCAAACTACAAAACTGAAGTCCAGGAACACAAAATAACGGTCCTGCTGCCGTGTTCCTGCTACAATACTCAAACTGGCACATTAAGTAAAAATATCTTATCCAAGTTATTCACTTTTACTTTATTACAGTATATAGATTCTCTGCTGAAGCAAAACATTTTATATATGCAGCTTGCTGAGCCATACCTACGTAAGTCAAACAATAAAGTTACAACAGTGCAAAATGTACTGCATAGTCCCATGAATTTATATTAGCTGGTGATACAGAAAGAAAACACGATAAAACATTACACCCACCTCTCATCAAAATATTAAATTCACATTCATAATCATTCAATTCTCAGAATGTCAGAACAGACCACTTAAAGTTGAGCTATTTCTAACAGTATTAAATAAATATCAGGATGAACTCTGGCTGCTCACCAAAGCTGTGTTCATTGGCAATAATGTGAATTGAAACATCTGAGCTGAACTGAGCTTCAGAGAAACACAACATCCTGATATTCACTGTGGAGCTTTAAGTGGAAAAAGACAGAAAAACAACATGTGGATCCTGGAATCCACTTTTCCACTATCTGTTCAACAGTCTGAGTTTCTCTGACAGGAGGACACTCTTTACACTAAACTCAGCACAGAGACACTGAGGAAGCAGGAAACCAGACTGTAAATCCAGGATAAAGAGGTTCAGTGAATGTGGTGTTGTAGGTGTGGAGGTGGATCAGAGTGTCAGAGGAGACTCTGTAGAAGGACAGAGTGTCAGCAGGACAGTCCACATACACTGCTACTCTCTCAGAGACAGAGGAGGAGGATGGAGGAGGAAAATACCGAAATATTTCTGTGTTATTGTGACAGACAAAATAACCTTTAACATCAGAGCAGAACAGACTCCAGGATTGATCATTCCTTCCAAACACACAGTCAATACTGCCTCCTTTCCTTCTAATTCCTCTGTAACTCACTGATATCCGAACCTCTCCTCTCCACTCGACCTCCCAGTAAGAGACACCAGTCAGACCATCTCTACACAGCAGCTGAGGATGTCTGTCATCAAATCTGTCCTGATCATCAGGATATGACTGAACTTCCTTCACATGTGTCACCTTCCTGTTGTTGTCAGACAGTTGTAGCTTTCTGTTCACTGTGTTTGTGTCGATTGTGAGTTGACAGGAATCTGATGGAGAGAACAAATACAATCCAGCTGCAGTTATTGATCCATCATCTGTTCATTGATTGACACTTTGATGATGACTCCTGACATCAGAGATGTGAATGAGTGATGTGACAGTTTGAAGATGGTTGAATGTGTGCTGCTTTGTTTTCATCAATCACATTAAAAACACACTTACACTTCCTCAGACCTGGGATCAGCCATCGGACTCCAGCAGGCTCCACCCTGAAAGGAGGAGGGGGGTCAGAGCAGCACAGTCTCTTTCAGCATGCACACATGGACATTACATCGCTCTCAGACACACACTGTTGGACACTGATAAAGGAACAGTCACATGCTCTTTGATTTATTTGCTTTGAATCTTTTACAGACCTCCGAAGGAAAGACCGCCCCATATACAGTAATCAGATACCTGTTTTTTTTATGTGGTCCTAGTCATGTGTCTTTGTTATTGCACTTGATAATGTCCAGTTCTCAAGGTCTTCAGACTTGGACCCAGCTTTTAATTTTCAGCTGTTTGTTATTAAATTTTTTTATTTGTTTGTTTAGTGCCTACATTTTCATCTCTGTGTTATTCCTCAGTATTTTCACTCCCAGGTGTTTCAGTTACTTTTAAGACTTGCATATTTGCGGTTGAAGTTGCTCAGTAGGAACAACTGGTTACCTGTCAATCAGAAGGTTGGTGGTTTGATCCCTGGCTGGTCCAGTCTACATGCTCAGGGTATACTCGGGAAAGATACCGAATCCTGCTCTCCATGTGCTCATCAGAGTGTGAATGTTAGATTATTGAAATTATTGTAATCACCCGTGTATTGTTATGCAAATATTTATTTCCTTTGTGTTTATTGGAAAAACATAAAAAAAAGAAGTTGGATAAAAAAGTCAAAATCCATATAATTTCATGCTCAACTCCAAAAATGGGCCAGACAAAATTACTGGCACCCTCAACTTAATATTTGGTTGCACACCCTTTGGAAAAAATAACTGAAATCAACTGCTTCCTATAACCATCAACAAGCTTCTTACACCTCTCAAGTGGAATTTTGGACCACTCTTTTTTTGAAACTACTGCAGGTCTCATATATTTGAAGGGTGTCTTCTCCCAAAAGCAATTTTAAGATCTCTCCACAGGTGTTCAAAGGGATTTAGATCCAGACTCATTGCTGGCCACTTCAGAACTCAGGACTTTGTTTTCATTCATTTCTTTGTGCTTTTTGATGTTTATTTGGGGTAATTGTCCTGCTGGAAGACCCATGACCTTGGACACAAACCCAGCTTTCCTTTGGTAATCTTCAGATTTCATGATGCCTTGCACACAGTCAAGGAATCCAGTGCCAGAGGGAGCAAAACAACCCCAAAACATATTTGAACCTCCACAGGGTTTGTTTTTCCCCTTTAACAGAGTTAGGTTAACAGTTTTACCCCCAGAGATGTGAATCCATCTCTGTACAGAGATTCAATTTATCTGATTAAGTTGAAGGATAAACATTAAAGACTTTTCCTTTAGACATCAGTTTGGAAAGGTTCTTAATATAGATGTTCCTGGAAATGTTCCTGGAAAGATTTTCCAAATCAGATTTTACTTTATGAGCAAATTGAAAAGCTCCCACACATGAGATTGAACAATCACACAGGATCAGAGTGAAGGACAGAGAAAAAGATTCAGCTCCTCCTCTTTAAGATACCATCTTTGTCAACAACAGGCCTCTCCATACCTGAGAGTTTCCAGTCTCAGCTGCTCCAGCAGCTTCACTCCTGCCTCTCCTGGATGGTTGTAGCTCAGGTCCAGCTCTCTCAGATGGGAGGGGTTGGAGCTCAAAGCTGAGACCAGAGACTTACAACCTTCTTCTGTGATCAGGCAGCCTGACAGCCTGCAGACACAGGATGTACTCTCAGAAAAATAAGAAACCCTCTCCAAAGAAATATTTTAAAAGGAATCAACATTTAGCAGCAAAAAAAAAAAAATAGACAAAGAGTTAACAAAACCTACATAAAGCAGAGCTGAATCTGGTGGGAGAGTCCTCTAGTTTTAAAGGTATTTGGTGATAAATAAAATTGTTTGGATTAAAATGTTGGCAAGATGATCTAATAATCATTTAGAAAATTAAAGTATTTTAATTTGGTGCAAGAAATTCTGAATATCTGAATCAAATTGGAACACAAACCATCAAATCATTCTTTCAGGTTAGAATGCTTCAGTGTGGTTGCTAACATTTCCATTTGAGGCTAAATATATTTAAATCTTCAGCACTGTGAAGAATTTGTTTTCTCTAAATGAAAGGAAAAACTGAAAACTTCTCAATGTTTTAACTCAAATTACAATATGAATATGAATTCACTGAAGGTTCTGATATTTCAGTAGTTTAAAAATAGACAGTTTGATAAATCACAGCAATCCTATATCATGACTGAATGCTAACCATGTTTAAAGTAATCATAATTAGAACATTTTAAGACTCCTGACCTGAGTGCTTCCAGGTTACAGTGTTGAGCTTCCAGTCCAGAACACAACACTTTCACTCCTGAGTCCTGCAGATCATTGCCACTCAGGTCCAGCTCTCTCAGACTAGAGGACTGGGAACAGAGAACTGAGGACAGCATTTCACAGCTTCTCTTTGAGAGGTTACAGCCAGTCAGTCTGATGACACATTTATAAAATTATAAGTTATGTTTTTCTTTTCTATTCAAAAGATAGCAGTGTTTTTGAAACATATAGTTTTATCATAACTTACAGAGCTTTGTTGGAGACTTTGACCACTGGCAGCAGCCTCAGCAGAGCCTCCTCTGAAGCAGAGTATTTCTTCAGGTCAAACACATCCAGATCTTCTTCTGATAACAGTAAGATGAAGACCAGAGCTGACCACTGAGCAGGAGACAGTTTATCCTTGGAAAGGCGTCCTGATCTTAAGGACTTTTGGATCTCCTCCACTAGAGAACGATCATTCAGTTCATTCAGACAGTGGAGCAGGTTGATGCTTTTCTCTGCAGACAGATTCTCATTGAGCTTCTTCTTGATGTAATTAATTGTTTCCTGATTGGTCTCTGAAATAATTCCATCATTCAACAGGCCTTGTAGGAGAGACTGATTGGTCTGCAGTGAAAGACCCAGGAGGAAACGGAGGAACAAGTCCAGGTGTCCATTTGAACTCTGTAAAGCCTTGTTCACAGCACTCTGGTAGAGGTGTTGCTCTGTCTGGGACGTTGTTTGTTGTTCTTCCAGCAGATTGACTCCAGAGTTGATGAAGGTCAGATGGACATGAAGAGCAGCCAGAAACTCCTGAACACTCAGATGGATGAAGCAGAACACCTTGTCCTGGTACAGCCCTCTCTCCTCTATAAAGATCTGTGTGAACACTCCTGAGTACACTGAGGCTGCTCTGATATTGATGCCACACTCTGTCAGGTCTGATTCATAGAAGATAGTGTTTCCTTTCTGCAGCTGATCAAAAGCCAGTTTTCCCAGAGACTCAATCATCTTCCTGCTCTCTGGACTCCAGCGTGGATCTGTCTCAGCTCCTCCATCATACTTGACCTTCTTCACTTTGGCCTGAACCACCAGGAAGTGGATGTACATCCCAGTCAGCATCTTAGGAAACTGTCCTCTCTCTTTGGTTTTCAGCACATCCTCCAGAACTGTAGCAGTGATCCAGCAGAAGACTGGGATGTGGCACATGATGTGGAGGCTTCGTGATGTCTTGATGTGGGAGATGATCCTGCTGGCCTGCTTCTTATCCCTGAATCTCTTCCTGAAGTACTCCTCCTTCTGTGGGTCAGTGAATCCTCTGATTTCTGTCACCATGTCAACACAGTTATGAGGGATCTGATTGGCTGCTGCAGGTCGTGTGGTTATCCAGAGGTGAGCAGAGGGAAGCAGGTTCCCCCTGATGAGGTTTGTCAGCAGCACATCCACTGAGGTGGACTCTGTAACATCAGCCAGGATCTCAGTGTTGTGGAAGTCCAGAGGAAGTCGACACTCATCCAGACCATCAAAGATGAACACAACCTGGAAGTCTTCAAAGCTGCAGATTCCTGCTTCTTTGGTTTCAGTAAAGAAGTGATGAACAAGTTCCACCAAGCTGAACTTTTTCTCTTTCAGCACATTCAGCTCTCTGAAAGTGAATGGAAACATGAACTGGATGTCCTGGTTGGCTTTGTCTTCAGCCCAGTCCAAAGTGAACTTCTGTGTTAAGACTGTTTTCCCAATGCCAGCCACTCCCTTTGTCAGCACTGTTCTGATTGGTTCATCTCTTCCAGGTGAGCCTTTAAAGATGTCTTCTTGTCTGATTGTTGTTTCTGGTCTGTCTGGTTTCCTGGATGCTGTTTCAATCTGTCTGACCTCATGTTCATCATTGACCTCTGCAGTCCCTCCCTCTGTGATGTAGAGCTCTGTGTAGATCTGATTCAGAAGGGTTGGGTTTCCTGCTTTAGTGATCCCCTCAAACACACACTGGAACTTCTTCTTCAGAGCAGATTTAAGTTTGTGCTGACATGTGACAGGAATTTCTTAAAGAAAACAAGAGATATTCCTCACTTTGAATGCACTGCATCTACTTCTTTAAAGCAGATTTTTGTTTACGTTGGAATATGATGCAAAATTGTCAAACAACACAAAAAATTTAATCTCTAAAATACAAATTTCATCATCATTCAAAAGCTTTCATGTCATTCTACCACTGTGGTTGGGTGTGGCTTTTACCTTATGGAGCTCTGGGTTCAGGGAGAGTTCCAGGGGAGGGTGGTATATGTCTCTCCCATTTCACAGTAGTGTGCTGGGATTGTGTGTGTGTGTGTGTGTGTGTGTGTGTGTGCAACAGATGAACAGTAATGCTGGCAGCAGAGAAGCTGGTACAGTAACAGAAGCTAGCCGGGCTGAGCTCACTGCTGGCTACACCGGGCATCTTCGGGCATGTACACTGGGTGGTGGTAGAAGCTCCTTGTTTCTCCTGGTGTACCACCATTGATTGTGGGGTGGCCACCACTCCACTCATACACTAATCTGCTCTTTCTCCTGAGGCTGTAACAGAGACAGGAGCTGCTTCCAAATTTTCCCTTAATGGAACCTGGACAGGCGATCTGTGTGGCTCCCCCTTGTCCTGGAGGGATGTACAACTTTCTCCTAAAGTACAGCACCAAGTTGATTCACAACAGGATGTGGTGGACTTGGGCTGTATACAGACCCAGATCCATCAAACCCTGGGGTATTGTTGAGATTAGGTACATTCATGGTGTTCACAAATACTGCATGGTTCCAGTTGAAATTAAACAAAAGGGCAAATAGTGCCTCTTAAGGATATTCGAGTGGGAGTTTGCCCATTCAGTCTACATGTGTTTTGTGGACTTAGAGAAGGCATTCCACTGTGTCACTCGAGGTGGGAGTATGGGGTTTCTGGCTTATTGTTGTAGGGTATTCAGTCCCTGTACAACCACAGCAAGCACTTGGTCCATATTGCCTGCAATAAGTTGGACTTGTTTCCTGTGGGTGTTGGACTCTGTCAGGGCTGCCCTTCGTCACCAATTCGATTCATAATTTTAATGGACAGAATTTCTAGGAGTAGCCAAGTGACAGAAGGCTTCCACCTTGGGGGTGTTGTAAAAATAATTCCTGTAATAGTTTGATAACCATTCTTTATAATAATTACACTCATGTATACACTTTTCGTTGAAATGAAATTAAAGATGAACAGAGATGCCTATGTGAAGAGGAAACCTGTGTATAACCTTTTTGTACACAGTGCAATTCTAACCGCATGTCTGGAGGCATTCCTTTGACCTGTCTGGTTTTCATATTTGTGAATTTAAACTTACCAAGGTTGAGAGAAGTGAAAGGTTATGCTAATGTCATGTGTTTTAATTTTAGCTATAGTAAAGTGCAGATTTGACTTTCCATTTGAGATAGAGACCTTTAGGCGCTGCACTGAAGTCAAACTTTACCAACGCCAGTGTTTCGGTTACTTCCTCTATTGCCTATACGCCTTCCTTTTTGTTTAACATGTGCTCGAGTGTTCAAGTTGGCTCGGAGGTAGAGACTGAGTTTGTATTGATGTTATTTGCTCCTAGTTTTCTTGCAAGAAAATGAAAGATCTTTGCGAAGCCTGGTTTTCAGTAAGTTTCCAACAGTGGCCTCAGAATCGTGTCGTTTCTCTTTGCAGATGATGCGGTCCTATTGGCTTCATCAGGTGGTGGCCTCCAGCGTGCAGTGGAACGGTTCACAGCTGAGTATGAAGTGGCTGGCATGAGAATTAGCACCTCTAAGTCTAAAGCCATGGTCCTCACCCAGAAAAGGGTGGTGTGCCCACTCCAGCTCAGGGATGAATTGCTGTCAGAGGTGGAGGAGTTCAAGTATCTCGAGGTCTTATTCGCGGGTGACGGGAGGAGGGAACGTAAGATTGACAGATGGATCAGGGCTCCATCTGCAGTGATGCAGACTCAGCACCGGCCTGTCATGGTGAAGAGGGAGATGAGTGTAAAAATGAAGCTGTCAATTTACCAGGCAGTCTACATCTCTACCCTCACCTATGGTCATGAGCTTTGGGTAGTGACCAAAGGAATGAGATTGCAAATACACGCATCAGAAATGGGCTTCCTCCAAAGGGTGGCTGGCCTCTCCCTCAGAGATAGGGTGAAGAGTGCAGCCACTCGGGAGGGGCTCAGAGTAGAGCTGCTGCTTCTGCACATTGAAAGGAGCCAACTGAGGTCGTTCGTGCATCTGACTAGGATGACTCTTGGGCACCTCTTGGGTGAGGTGCTCTGGGCATGTCCCACTGTGAGGAGACTTCCAAGCAGACACAGGACACGCTGGAGAGATTAAATCTCTTGGCTGGCCTGGGAATGCTTTGGGGTCCCCCCGGATGAGCTGCTGGAGTTAACTAGGGAGAGGGAGTCATGAGCATCCCCTCTTAGGCTGCTCCCCCCATGACCCAGCCCCGGACAAATGGAAGAAAATGGATGGCTGGATAGATGACAAAATGTATAGAGATAAAGCTGTGCTTAGCCCCCATCTTGTGCACTCTTTAATTTTTGGAACAGATTGGGGTCAATAGGTTGGGGGCAGTGGTGGAGGGCTTCCTGACTCAGGCTGGAATTAAACTTCTGCGTCGGGTCTCTATACAAACATCTGCATTGCCGCCTTTTATGCCTGCGTAGGTGCACTGTGCGTGTTAATTAATTTTTGGTCCCATCCCAGTGCTTTACATCGGTGTCCACCAACAGAAACAAATAAAATGCTGGGACTTTTTCCCTCCTGGGTCCTCTTGCTGTGGTCAATCTCCCACTGATAAATTCAAAAACTGAAGGGAAAATTAGCTGGAAGTTCACGGAAGGAATCGGCAGCGCTGAACAGTTGGATTACAATGTCGATCTCACATATAGTTATATAGTGGATGGCCAGCCATCAGCTGTTTGTGTCTCCCATTTCACAGTAGCTGGGACTGAGTGTGTGTGGCAGAAGGAGAGTGGGCCTAGCAGCTGCTGCTACAGCAAAAGAAGCTGACCAGGTAGTATTGTTACAAGCAGTGCAAACTCTGTGTTCAAGTATTAAAGAATCATGCAGTGTGCGTGTGTGTGTGTGTGTGTGTGTTTGGGTTGCTTCAGTGTTGCTACAAACACCATTTTAAATCTTCAGAGAAATCCTCTTACTGCTTTCCAGACGGTCAGCCAGCTCCTCCTGCTTCATTCTCCTCAGGAAGTTCAGTGTGAGATTCACAAAAGCCTCTCTGCTTCTCTTCTGCTCTTTATCCTCACTCTTCAACAGTTCATCATCCTCCTGACTCTCTAAGCATTCTGGGTAATCTGGACTCAGAACCTTCTGGATCTTCTTCAGTTCATTCTTCACAAAAGTGATGATGTTGTCCTCCAGCAGCTGGAACACAATATTATATGAATGACCCAATCAGACTGAATCATAGAGCCAATCAGATTCATGTTACACTCAATGATAATCCACTGATCTACAAAATATGGAAATCATAGACAAAGTGCAGCATGGAGATGACTGAAAGAACAGATGTAACAGTAGTTGTTGTACATGTACAAACCATAAATATGGAGTCCAGCTGTGTTTGATGCTGCTGGGCAGACTGACCACTGGGAACCTCTGAGGTCTCCTGATCCACTCTGTGAAGGAATCATCAAGAATTAGCATCACATTATGTTTCTGACTGTGAGCCGATTCATTTATGAGACAAACAGGCTAAAGGTTCATGAAATTATCTTTGGAGAAAGTATACTTTATTTATAGAGCACTTTTCCAAACAGCAGCTCCAAAGTGCTTCACACTTATAAAAAATACAATGAACACAAATATAATTTAACACAGGGCTGTCAAACATGCAGCCAACACTGAGGATGTGACAGTTCCACAGTGGACAAAGTAAAATGTTATGAGTCTGTGTCTGGATGCAAGACATAACTTAAAAGATGTTTATTGTGAAACAAAAACCAAAATTTAAAATCCTTGTGGGATCCAGATGTGGAACACAAACAAAAACAAAGCGAGGCCGGACAAGAACACACAAACACTCCAACACAACAACTTCAATGACACAATGACAAGCAGGAAACACAGGACTAAAACACACCAATGAGGGAAAATGAGGGAAAGTGGAAACAGCAGGGAGCACAGCTGAACACCACACTGAGACAAAGGGAAGCAAAACTAAACACACTGCACAAGAAACAAGACATTACCAAAATAAAACAGGAAGTGGGACAAGGGAACAAAGATGCCGGCTTGACACAGAACACAAGGAACTAGAAATAACAAACTGAGGACCAAAAACAAAAGAGAACAAAAAACACTGGGCCACCGGCCCAGGACCATGACACCCAGGCTGAGCCACCTGACAGTTGCAGCCTGTGCCTCCATGTTCTCATGCTCCTCCAACAGTGCAGCAAACAGTGATTCAGTGTTTTTGATGAATTATTTTACATCAACAACATGGTTTATCTTTAGCATTAACTCATGCAACACCTCCTGGTGTGTAACACAATGAAAAAATACCAGTTTCACTTCTGGGCTCATTTCCATCACTTTGCCTCCTCTTCAACACTGAGACAAAAAATTATTTGTCCTCCTTCCAGCAACAACTGAGTGAATTTCATACCAACATATTTGACAATATTTCAGTCAAATTTGAGCAAAATGAAGCAAATACAAAGTGATCAAACCAAAAACTGAACTTTATGGAGAACCACACAACAAATGAGCTGACAATGAAAAAAAATCATCACCTATAAGTATTTAAGTAAATATGTAAGTAAATAATATTAGTGATCTTAGAAACAAGAACAAAACTCTTGTTTTCATGTTTGAAAGTCAACAATAACAGATTTAAGAGTCCTTATACTGCACTGTACTGCACATCAGTTTGTTCTCTGTCACCTTTAAATTTCTTTGAGTGTTTGATGGAAAGTTTGTTGCTCAGTTTCACCGAAGATAAAATATTATAAACCTTCATGAAGACAAACATCTCAAGCATGGAGAATTTATTCAGAAACACTGAGTCAGAAAGAACATTTAGACACACATTACCTCTCTGCAGGAGGAGGAACACCTGATTTAAACTTAGTAATAATCTCCTTTGACCGGCTGCTCTTGAAGGACACACAGCTGAGTTCAGGTTCAGGTTCATGTTTATGTTTTGTTCCACATCTTTTCCTGTGAATAAAGATGGATCATTGATGTGAGTGCTGAGCTGTGTGAGGGGAGCAGATACATTCAGGTGCTAATAAGTGATTAATGACTTTGAAAACTCTGATTTGTGTGATCTGTGATATTTAACTATAACAGGTTTACGAGTTCCTGGTTTTACACTTTGGTGAATATTTTATGAACACTTTGTTCTCTGCTGCCTGGAAATTTCTTTTAATGTTAGACGGAAAGTTTGTAGCTCAGTTTCACAAAACTAAGATAAAACAATGATGTGAACCTTCATGAGAACAAACCAGGATACTGAACAATGATTTGTCCTTCTAGCAACACCTAAGTGAAATTCCTCCGTACACTGTTTGAAGCACAGCTCAAAGGAGCCCCCTGCTGGAGCAGCTGCAGTCCTACAGACACTCAGCCTCTTCACTACACAAACACCTCCTACAACATCCATTCTTTACACTCTGACTGCTGTGTTTGTGCAACAAACTCCAACACACACCGCTTCACATATGAACACAGAAATGTGTGTGAAAAAGAGCTGAGCTGACATTAAACATGATGGAGAATTTATTCAGAAACACTGAGTCAGGAACAACATTTAGACACACATTACCTCTCTGCAGGAGGAGAACGTCCTTTAAACTTAGAAATAATCTCCTTTGACCGGTCGCTCTTGAAGGACACACAGCTGGGTTCAGGTTCAGGTTCAGGTTCAGGTTGGTTCCTGTGAATAATGATGCAGCAGTGATGTGAGTGCTGAGCTGTGACATGGAGAAGAGTCATGGACAGTTAGAGATGGTCATCTCACCTCTGAGCTTTGGTCTGGCTCTCATGTTCCCCACACAGAGTGGTTTTAGAGGGAGGGACTCCCTCCTCTCTGTCCTCACACTGATCCATGCTGCTGAATTCACATCAGCTCACACACACTTTCTACCTTCACCTGCAGAGGAAACACACATCATTCATGTGCACATCAACTGAAATCCTCCTTTCATCATGTGTGCAGCTGAATGCAGTCAGACAGTGTGAGGCAGAGGAAGCTGAAATCAGCTGCTCTGCTTCT
The DNA here is from genome assembly GCF_007364275.1 of Archocentrus centrarchus. Classification (NCBI taxonomy): domain Eukaryota; kingdom Metazoa; phylum Chordata; class Actinopteri; order Cichliformes; family Cichlidae; genus Archocentrus; species Archocentrus centrarchus. The sequence goes on along the minus strand of NC_044347.1, from coordinate 8,200,817 downwards.
ACTCTCAGTCCACTAGATGGAGTCATGAAGCTGCAGCCCAGCACACACAATGCATTCACTGACACACACTGATTCACTTTGACTGGAAGCTTTAGTCTATTAATGTTCAGTCATTTTGACACATCTGAACAACATTTTCAAACATTTAAGCTGATCCATGATTCAAAGAGGATCAGCAGAGTTCAGAGTGTCACAATAATTAGTTAGCAGAGAACTGCACACACTGATTTGCTGACACACACTCCTGTGTGGTTTATTGACTTCAATCAAACACTGATCATCATCTACAGACGTCTGCTCACAGAGCTGAGACAGAGTTACAAGTTTGTTTTCACACATCAGTCTGAGCAGCCAGGCAACATTTTTGGAGTGAACGCATTTAGGTGTGGCACGCACACACACACACAAAGTCTGTTGTTAATTCCAGTTTGACCTGATCAGTTTGAACACAGACAGCAAAAAGCTTCATTTCTATGCAGAGAAAAGTCATTAGTGGAGCTCTTCATTGATTTGATGAAACTCAAGAATCAAATCAAAGAATCAAAACTTGAAATAGAATAAAAACCAAACAGAATCCAGAATCAAAAAGTCAAATCTCAGATTCTCTGATCTCATTCTGACTTTATTTGAGGAATAACGTCTCTTTACAGTAATGACAGACTGACGTCTGCAGATTAATGCGCTCTGATATCAACTGAATGAGGAAATGAGTGACAGTTTGAGGCTCAGAAGGATGGAGGAGTCAGAGAGAAACGCAGAGAGCTGAAGAAATCCAAATGGTTTGGAGCTGTAATCATCTTTAAATATTGTCAGTGATTAACAGACAGATCAGAGTTTGATATGAACCCTTTTGGTGGCTCTGATCCAGTCTCTGAGTAACACGACTCCTCTGTCTGCTCATCAAGAGTCAGCATCACTTCCTGTTGGAGGCGAGCCAGCAGTTTGTCACAGTGTTTTTAATCAGAGGCCTCCATGTTGGATCTATATCTCAGCTACAACCACATTAAATAATGGTGCTCATGATCTAAAAAGGTCAAACACAACGGCTTCACCAAACCACCAACTATGAACCAAAGAAAAGTTTGATCATTAATATTTTCTGAAAAATGGACAAAAATCAATCAATTCTGCTGTTTGTAAACTTTTGAGCACAACTGTTTGATTCTTTTTAATCTTTTGTGTTTTTGTCATGAATTCATAATTAAATTTTAAACACGGTCCCGTTCATAAAGTAACCTCTGACAATAAAAACCTGTTTTTCTCGACCTTTGAGAGCCAAACAATCAGGATCAAACACTCGAACATGAAACAGGATTTTTGTTCAAATCTGGTCAGAATGAAATCAGATGCAGGTGTTACAGGTTAAAGTGTTGGACAGTCAGTGTCCTCACAGCCGCTCCATCTGAGAGCAGATCAGAGAAAGTGTCTGCTGTAGTTGTAGAGCTAAAAGTCCTAAACACACAAAACAAAGACTAAAAACTGCAGTGAGAACATTTACTGAGCATTTTATGAACGTTGGTGAACAGGTTTCTGATGCTGCCACAGTGGATTGTTTCATACCTCAGTGTGTACGAGGTGCTTTCTGAAAACCTTCTGACCTGAGATCCCGACAAAGAGCAACAACGTGTCACAAAGTTCACAATTCTTACACATTTTTCTGAATTCCCTCCCAGCTGTCAATCAATCCACAGTAACAACACCTGAGCTCAGCTGCTGACCATCAACTAACTCTGAGCTGCTCTGATTTATGGACTCTGGTTTTAGTCCACAGCCTGATCATGTGATTTGTTTCAAAGAATGATCCAAAGTTTGTCCTGAAATCAGAGCTGAACATCCAAACCTCACAGAGCAGAAACAAACAGTAAAGTTCCTGAAGACAAACTGTTAAAGGAGGAAACAAAGCAAACTTACAGTTTCTGCAAACAGAGCAGAAGAAGAAGAAGCTCCACTCCACACCTGGACACCAAACACTGACACACAGGTGAGCTGATTCCTGGAAGGAGGCGGGACTCCACCTGAAGCAGCACAGGTGGGAGGGGTTGGTACAGTGATGTAAATGTCACCTGCTCAAGAAAAATCACTGGAATTTAAAATAAAGTTTTGAGTATTTTTCTGTTTTTATCAGCTGAGTGTGAAATTTGGATCACTTTGATAATAAAAACATGCTGATGATGACATCATGAAGAAGGTCAAAGTGACACTGAATGTAAAAATGTGTGTTTGGTGTTTGTGTTGTGACTGATGGTTTTTGACTCTCCTCCTTTGAACCCAGGGGCGGAGCTTCTGGAGGGGCTGGGAGGGCGGCACGCCCCCGGCCCGGGGCTAGCGGGGGCCCGGATGGGAGAGAGGAGAGGAGAATAAGATTTCAGGTAGCCAGGCCTCTGTCACGTCCGAGGCGAGGTGGAGAAGGAGGGCCCTGTCTTGATTATATCGCAATATGCACAGTATACAACCCACTATACATCACCCATCATTCATGTTTTACACGGGGGTTTTAAAGGTTGCCACAGTCAGGACTGAGTCATGGTTGCTCAAAACTTTACAAGACCGACTGACTTTAGTGATGTAGTAGGTGTAAAATATTGAATAAGATGTTGACTGGCTTTATTTTCACGCTAAAGGTCCTTTCACACCGGATGCGTTGCGTAAAAACGACATGAAATTTCGACTCTTTCGGATGTGAACTTGTCGTGTAACCTATATACACACACGACGCGCTGCGTTTTTGCGAATAAATCAGAGCGCTGCATTTAGCAACATGTGAGTTCATAGCTCAAAACGCGCACTGATGTACTGAATATACAGTCATGTGGGAACAGTAAACTCGGACTATTTTACCTCAGACACACAGCTACACGCTGCTCTGAGTCAGTCGGCTCTCTGAAATTATTCTCTGCCTCCTCACATGTGATCCCAACTCTGTCAACAACAACTGCCCACTGATCATATGAAATGTGCGTGAAAGCATCCGTGATGCAGCTTCAACTCCTGGATCAAACCATGAAACTCTCCCTGCTGCCGCTTTCTAATGAGCTGGATGAACCCAGAATCTCTTTTTCTTCCTTCTCTTGTTTAGAAAAATCACAACCTCATTACATCATCGTTTGATGTCGACTTCCTTTCTTTCACAGTGCGTTTTATGAGGGCAATTTAGTCGCAAAAACGCAGCGCGTCCGGTGTGGTTACACGACAGGTAACCATTTTTACGGACTAAGCTAACATGAGTGGCACTTCATAACATACACATTCCCGCTGTTCTGGGCATGTGTATGTTATAAAATGATGTTATGATGAGCTTTATGATTTGGGTATAAAGGGCCCGGTCATTTGCCCCGCCCCCGGCCCGGCTCTGATTTGTTCCGCTAGTGTTTGAACCTCCATGTCTCCTGCAGAGCTCAGCTGATCCTGCACACACGTCGTCTGGACTCACATCTTCACTAATCTGACTTTTACACACTTCACAGTTTCTTTTCCTGCTCAAACATCAAAACAGGAAATATGAACAATAAATGTGATGAACAAAGGTCGTCTCTGCTCCACCTCATCATTACAAAAATGAAACAATCATAACAAAAGTGTCTCCAAATACAAGAAAAGTGACTTTAATGAAGACAGATCAAAACAAGAGCTCCACTAACAGCTTTGTGTGTGTGTGTGTGTGTGTGTGTGTGTATGTGTGTCTCCACAGCTTCATGGTTTCACTTTAAAAAATATGCCGTCTGACTGGTCAGACCTGCAAATGTTCCCACCTCTTCTTTGAACACTGGATGTATAAGACTGGATGAAGGAACCTGAGGAGCCTGTTTGAGTTGGTTTGAAAAGCTTTATTGTCCAAAGGTTAACGAAGGGAAGCATAAATTGGCTTCAGGGACAGGAAAGGCCGGTGTTACACCAAATTCTGCGACCCATCATATTCTGCGACCACAGGGGGTGATAGCGTACATCCCTTTGCATGTACGTGCTGAATACGAGCGAGAAGGACACTATTTACGTAAACTGTGTAAGCACCAAAACAGGAGATTGTAAACCTTACGGAATATTATTTCGTTCGCATTGACGAAGGAAATGCGTTTTTTTTATTTGACATTGAACACAGCTGGACGGACCGTTGGATTGAATGCTTTTATTCTATCGTTTGAAATACATAAACCCACTACTACCCATCCTTCAATAAATTGGTAAACGATAAATAAATGTTTCCAAGCACTTTTTTGGGAAGGGGTTCAAACGATTTATAAGATTTTCTGCCACCCAGCTCAGCTCTCATTCAGCACGTACATGCAGAGGGATGTACGCTATCGCCCCCTGTGGTCGCAGAATATGATGGGTCGCAGAATTTGGTGTAACACCGGCACACCCCCTACTCCCCACACACCCACCCACCCACCCACACACACACACACACACACACACACACACGCCTCCTTGAACAGGGAGGAGAATGGATGGACTGTGGTACGCATACCACTACACAGTACATGGACTCCCTCTAGTGGTATGTGGGAAGTCTCCAAGGAGTTTTTTTTGTTTTTTTTTAATGAAAATATATAAAAAATCCTGAGCAAATAAAAATGGTAATTTATATTTTTATCATCCAATAGTCTTTCAGTGCCTTCACTGCTATCTATGTGTGTGTGTGTGTGTGTGTGTGTGTGTGTGTGTGTGTGTGTGTGTGTGTGTGTGTGTGTGAATGAGCATAGGTCATTTTATGTTCCCTCCTAAAAATCTGCCCTCTGATTGGTCAGACTGAGTCTGAATTTCTTAGTAATAATGACCAGGATGGACGGAGAAATGGATCCAATCACTGCATTTCCTCTAAACTACAGGTTTCCTCCAGGAAGTGAATCCACTGATGTTTCTATTTTTGCACAGTTATCAACCATGATGCAATGATTTTGATCTTTGATATTAATGCAGAAATCATTGAGCTTCTTTTAAATGAACAAACTCACCTGTTCATACAAACTCAGTTCTTTCAACACAGCATCATGTCAGTGATCAGCTGATAGGCTTAAACAATACAGCCTGCAGTCCATCTTCATCAATAATTACTCCAAACTGATAATCAAATAAATGATTAGCTGCATGAAAATCTTTCTCTTGAAATAATCTTCATTTTTATATAAATTTTATAATCCAAATGTCTCAGTAAAATTATGAATACAAAAAGATCAATGTTGTTTGTTGGAAAGGTCACAGTGTGGGGATGAACCAAGGCCGACACTTTACCTCAGAGGAATACTTTTACATTTTGGGACCAAACAGCTCCTCCGTGAATCGCCACCTTATCGTGGTGGAGGGGTTTGTATGTCCCAGTGATCCCAGGAGCTATGTTGCCTGGGGGCTTGTCCACTTGGTAGGGTGTCCCATGGCAAACTGGTCCTGGCAGAGGGTCCAGAGCGGTTCAGAAGACCCCTATGTCTACAACAATGAGGGAACAGTTTACCCTTCCCGGAATAGGGTTACCGAGGCCCCACCCTGGAGCCAGGCCTGGGGAGGGAGCTCGAGGGAGAGCGTGTGGTGGCCGGGCATTAGCCCATGGTGCCCGCCCTCCTGTGGGCCCACCACCAGCAGGAGGTGTCGTAGGGGTCGGGTGCAGTGTGTGTCGGGAGGGTGGCCAAGGGGGGAGGCCCTGGGGGACCGATCCCTGGCTATCGAGACTGGCTATTGGGACATGGAATGTCACCTCTTTGGTGGGGAAGGAGCCTGAGTTGATCTTTCACCGCAGTGTTAATTTCGTTGATGAAATATTTTCGTCATAGTTTTCGTCGACGACCCTTATTTTTCATGATGATAACGAGACGATGACTAAATAGAAACTACCTAAAATGATAAAAACGATAACGAAATTAATTGACATTTTCGTCAACGAATGAAAACCAGACAAAAATGCTTGGTGGGATCAGCATCCTATCAGACCTTATTTAATTTTGTGAAAGGGCGGGACAAGTGAGGAATGCATCCAATCCAACGCGCAGTTGCACAAATTTGCTCTAAACCCAGGAACACCAAACTAGCCTGTGATTTATCGTTACTTCCGATAGAACTAAGTTATGTAAACAATGTCAGCAGGGAGAAAGATGGACACATTTGTCCTTTGATGCCGTGACAAACAAAACGATGTGTAAACCATGTGGGGCGACTATCTCGGGTAAAAACACGACAAATCTTAAACAACATCTGCAAACCAGTCACCCAGATTTCCATGCAAAGGTCAGCATTTTAATGTCATGCAGGGTAAAGTGTTTTCCCAGTTTAGCGTTTGTGTTTAGAGAAAATCTCCACACCGCGGTGGATTAGCCTTTCCTAATCTTAGTCCTGAACACTGCCCTTTACCTTTCAGAGCATGTCCTGCTGTAAAACGCTCGTATTATCTCAGTAAGGTGGTGTTAATGATCAGGTGTGTGGGAAGCAGGTGAAACACTAATGTTAATATTATTAATAATATTGCATAAATTTTAATAAATGTTTAATTTTGTGTAAGTATGTATGACTAATTCAAGGGAACTGAAGAAAAAGCATTTACATTTTACACCCTTTATATTTTAGTCGACTAAATCGACTGTAGATTTAGTCAACTATATTCTATAGTCGTTGACTAAAACTAGACTAAAGCTAAAGTTATTCAGATGACTAAATTATGACTAAAACTAAATTACATTTTCGTCAAAAGACTATGACTAAAACTAAAACTAGGTCACAGGTTGATGATTGATTTTGTAATTGTATCATCAGATCTGCGGCCGTGTGTTATGGACACCTGGGTGAAGAGAGGAGCTGAGCTGTCAACTGATCACCACCTGGTGGTGAGTTGGATCAGGTGGAAGTGAGAAGATGCTGGACAGACCTGGAACACCTAAACGAATTGTGAGGGTGCGCTGGGAATGCCTGGCAGAAGCCCCAGTCCAGGAGATCTTCAAATCCCACCTCCAGCAGAACTTTGACAGCATTTTGAGGGAAGCTGAGGACATTGAGTCCAAATGGACCATGTTCTGCACGTCCATTGTTGAGGCTGCTGCTCAGAGCTGTGGCTGCAAGGTGGTTGGTGCCTGTCGTGGTGGTAACCCGCGAACCAGATGGTGGTCACCGGAGGTGAAGGGAGCCATCAAGCTGAAGAAGGAATCCTTTCCGGCTTGGTTAGCCTGTGGGACTCTGGAGGCAGCTGACAGATATTGGCATGCCAAGCGGAACGCAGGTCAGGCAGTGGCCGAAGCAAAAACTCGGGTGTGGGAGGAGTTCGGTGAGGCTGTGGAAAAAAGACATTCGCACGGCATCAAAGCGATTCTGGCAAACCGTCAGGCGGCTCAGGAGGGGAAAGCAGTGCTCCACTCACATGATTTATAGTGCGGGTGGGGTGCTGCTGACTTCAACTGCAGCTATAATCGGACAGTGGAAGGAATACTTCGAGGACCTCCTGAATCGCACTGACACGCCTTCTGTAGAGGAAGCAGAGTCTGGGCATGAGGGGGATGACTTGCCCATCACTGGGGGTGAGGTCACTGAGTTGGTAAAATAACTCCCTTGAGTGTGCGTGGGAGTTTGCCCAACCAGTCTACATGTGCTTTGTGGACTTGGAGAAGGCATTTGACCATGTCCCTCAGGGTATCCTTTGGGAGGTTCTGCGGGAGTATGGGGTGTCTGGCCCGTTGTTGCAGACCATTCAGTCTCTGTACAACCGCAGTGAGAGCTTGGTCCGTATAGCCGGTAATAAGTCGGATTCATTTCCTGTGGGTGTTGGACTCCGTCAGGGCTGCCCTTTGTCACCGATTCTGTTCATAATTTTGGTGGACAGAATTTCTAGGCGTAGCCAGGTGGTGGAAGGCTTCCTCCTTGGTGGCCTCAGAGTCTCATCTCTGCTCTTTGCAGATGATGCGGTCCTGTTGGCTTCATCAGGGGGGGGCCTCCAGCTCACAGTGGAACGGTTCGCAGCCGAGTGTGAAGCGGCCGGCATGAGAATCAGCACCTCTAATTCTGAGGCCATGGTCCTCAGCCGGAAAAGGGTGGAGTGCTCTCTTTGGCTCAGGGACGAGCTCCTGCCCAAAGTGGAGGAGTTCAAGTATCTCGGGGTCTTGTTCACGAGTGACGGGAGAAGGGAACGGGAGATCGACAGACGGATCAGGGCTGCTTCTGCAGTGATGCAAATACTGCACCGGTCTGTCATGGCAAAGAGGGAGCTTAGTGTAAAAGTGAAGCTCTCGATTTACCGGTCGATCTACGTTCCTACCCCCACCTATGGTTACGAGCTTTGGGTAGTGACTGAAAGAATAAGATGGCGAATACAAGCGGCAGAAATGAGTTTCCTTTGAAGGGTGGCTGGCCTCTCCCTTAGAGATAAGGTGAGGAGTGCGGCCATCCGGGAGGGGCTCAGAGTAGAGCCGCTGCTCCTCCACATCAAAAGGAGCCAGTTGAGGTGGCTCGAGCATCTGATTAGGATGCCTCCTGGGCGTCTCTTGGGTGAGGTGTTCCGGGCATGTCCCACCGGGAGGAGGCCCCATGGTAGACCCAGGACACGCTATGGAGATTATATCTCTCAGCTGGCCTGGGAACGCCTTGGGGTCCCTTTACATGAGCTGGCTGGGGAGAGGGAAGTCTGGGCTTCTCTGCTTAGGTTGCTGCCCCCGCAACCCGGCCCCAGCTAAGCGGAAGAGAATGGATGGATGGATGGATGGATGGAGCCACGTGGCCGCTTGCCTCTCCTTTTTAATTGCATTATAGTTCCACTCGCCCCAACTTCAGAGGGTGGGTATAGATGAATGTGTCTTTGTTTGTCACAGTCTTCGTGAACGTATTTGGGTGTGTGTGTGTGCGTGCGTATGTGTGTATCTGTTTTAGTGTTGTAGTACTCGAGATCGGTCTTGGTCTTGAGACTGGTCTCAAGACCGCTTTTTGATGGTCTAGGTCTTGTCATGGACTGAGACATTGCGGACTCGGGATTTTATTCCAAGACCAGTCAAGACCACAGCTGTGGAAATATCACTAAATTGCCAGAATATTGTCCAGTTAATTTGTTAACATTCTTGCTTTTGTTGGATGCAAAACGTATTGATTCAAATCCAACAAAGTTTGCGCTCCTCTGCCTCTCCCAGGAGCTCACCTTGCAGACTCTGCTGCTGCTAATAATCTTTAAGATTAGCGACTAAAAATAGACCTGCAGTAGAAATGTAAATTGGAGAATGCTTGTGAATTAAAAAGCATTACAGCATTGAACTCATGCAGCCCCCAGTTTTTCAACAAAAACACAACAGCATCTGCAAAGAGTCAGAAACGGTGAGCTCAGGTCGAGCAAAAGGAGCTCTTGTTTCTTTAACCACCTTAAAACCTTTACTGGGAAACAGCTGGAGGTCCTTCATCAACCACCTGATCAGCAGCATGAAGAACAGAGAACTTTGTAGCTTCTCCATCCACCCTGTTTGTTTCACACAGAGAAACATCTGCAGTATGGAAGTTAAAATATGCAGATGAATTGTTAAAATTAAAAACTATTTCTTATCCAATTACTTGATTAATTGGCGGAGTAATAAATAGAATATTTGATCACTAAAATAATTGATAGTTGCAGCCCTATTCATAGTCAAACATTAGTTATCAAACATAGTGGAGCTGTGAAAGGCCTTCAAGAATAAAAACTACAGTTCCCAGCAAGATGATGTCACTTCCTAGTGTTGCATTAAAAATGTGATAGTTTATGCTCACAACATGGTGGCTGATATTCAACTGTAGGAAATGCTTTTAGCAGCTAAACATTAAAAAATCTGGATTATGTTTTTGTTGTGTATGCTTTTTATGTGATTTCTGCAAACCCATTAGTGGAAGGAGACGGCACTCTGGGACACATTAAATGCATGATATATAAATGTAATTTTTCTGGATTATATGCAAAAATTATCACTCTATCGATCTAATAAGGCCTGATTTAGAGTTCTGCATTGGTCATTTGTACATAACTGAAAATCCTTTCTGAACCTAACCTGACATGCACCTCGAGAAATCTAACTACACATCCACAAAGCCTGTGATTACTGCCTAGGTTTCAGAAGCAGCATTTAGTGCTTACCATTAGCTTACTAATTAGCGTTAGCGCTGGCCTGAAAAATATTTCTTGCTTGAACCCTGTAGTTACCATGGCTACCAATGATGGCAGATAAGTAAATAAGTTGTTTCTCCACCATTAGAACATTGAGCTAGTGGTGGGCAGATCAATACCAATGTTGGTATTGGTATTGATCAATATCAGTGTAATGAGATCGATACTTTGGCTTCAGTTTCTCTCCTGTATGCAGTGCTGCGGTTTCATCAAAGATGCGAGCTGACTGTCTAAGTGTCGCTCCTGTCACAGCACAGAGCACTTTGCTCCTCCCCTCCCCACAGTGGTTTGTTATACTGTCATGTGACGCATATTTTACTTGGGAAAAAAAGGAATTTGCTATGAAACATTTAAAGCAAAATTAAATTAAAATTTGTACAGCTTGTTTATTTAAGGAAAAAATCTAGAAAATTAGTGAATGAAGGGACATTTTTATTAAATTTATGTATTATACTTTCTGAATGATCTACCTGGAAAACAGTTTGCATTTGTTCTCGAGTGATGATTTTGTACACTTCATTTACCAAAAAAAAAAAAAATCCAGACATCAACGTATGGGGAAATTTGTTTTGTTAATGTTCTATTGTTTCAGAACAATAACTTTTATGTTGATAAAGTATTTTCTACTTACATATAAACTTTGCCCAATTCTATCCTGGGTTTTAACTGATTAATGATCCAAATGAAAAAATCTCAAATCAGTTAAACTTCATGAAAATATTTCATAATTATTAAAAAGTATCTGTATCGGCCCTGTATTCACTTGGCATCAAATCGATACCAAATCCTGAAGTATCGCACACCACTATGTTGAGCAGCATACATGAGGAGTGATTGACAGAGATTGACCCTCCTCCTGGCTCTGATTGGTTGTTCTTGACTGGGAGCGGTTCAGGGACGAGGTGGAGGAGCTTGATTTTTTTCACAATCTCATACTGTCCTGACATGGTGACAGTTTTAACAAATATGTAAAAAACAGATTTATAAAGTTACATACTGCAGTTTTAATCTGTATAAAAGAGAAACCTGTAGCTTTAGTTCTTACTGTTGATGATTGTTTTGCCATTTTTACACATTTAGCGATGTGGTTTTGGAATAGCGCACATTTTTACAAAGATTGCTGTTGGTTTAAGAACAACATAACTTTATATATTGTTTATGAAAGGCAGAGAACAGTTAAGACTATTGTGATGAACTATGAATAATTGTTTTACATTCTGTGATAAATGATGGAAGTCACCCAGGAGTATTAAATAAAGATGCTTACTGTCATGGTCCTGGACCGGTGGCCCAGTGTTTTTTGTTATATTTTGTAATGGTCCTCAGTTTGTTGTTTCCAGTTCCTTGTTTCCATGTGTCAGGTCTGCGTCCTCGTTTCCCCGTCTGACTTCCTGTTTTATTTTGATAGTCATTTGGTCTCTGCCTGTCATGTTCAGTTTTGCTTCCCTTGGTCTTGTCTTTATGATTAGTATTTCCTGTGTTCCCAGCTGTTCCCACTCCCCTTGTTATCCTCTTGTGTATTTAGGTCCAGTGTTTTCTCTGTCTGTTGTCGCGTCATCGTCTTCGTCTAGTTCCTAGTGTCCCATGCTGTGTGCCTCTGTCAGTTTTCACTGTTTTCTGGAGATCTAGTGGAGTTTAATTTTGTTTGTGCGTTTTGTTAGCTCTGCCAATAAAGCTGAGTTTATATCTCACCTGCCTGGCGTACCCTGTGTTGGGGTCCTCCTTCCTGCCTGCCACACAGCCGATCCATGACAGTTACATTTATTTGAGCTGTGAGTGTTTAATATCAGGGTAATTTTATGGGAATGTGGATCTTTCAGATCAATTTGAGAAATGATTTTTATCATGTTTCACATTTTATTGTGACATATAGCATCAGGCACTGGTCTTGGTCTTGTCTCGGTCTTGCCCTCCCTCGGTCTTGGTCTCAACTCGGTCTTGGACCCTAAAAGTCTTGGTCTTGTCTCTGTCTCAGTACACTCTGGTCTTGGTCTTGTCTTGGTCTCGGGTTAGGTGGTCTTAACTACAACACTGAATTGACCAAAGAAAAATATGTTTTGTTAAATTAATATTTTAACTTGTGCAATGTAACAGTTTTATTTTTACACTTTTTGCCTTGTTTATTTATTTTACAGTGTTGTTATTTTGCTCCTGTCTGTGTGAGTTTTAGGATTTCATCAAATACACCGAGCCCTCCCTGAAGTAGCCAGCATCACCTCTCTTTCTGCATCTCCACCTTCTCTCTACCTCTCAACAGTCCGTCATCCAGCTGCCTGCCAGTGCTGGGAATTTTCTATCACTTTGCTATTTTACTGTCACTGTTTTATATCATTTATCACCAATTATGTTAATCACACACACTGGAACACTGTATGCTTTAGATCAGTAGAATAAAACTGAGAATAAAATTGAGGCGACAGTTTGTTGTGATTTGGCGCTATATAAATAAAATTGAATTGAATTGAATATTCACTCCATTGGATGTTCAGGGCCTCACTTTTAGCTCCTGCTAAAAACACTCATCTATATTTAGAAGCTTCACTTTTAACATAACACTGTACCACCTTTTTAATAAAGTTCAAGTTTCCTAGGACAGTGTGCCCTGAAATTTGGGTTTGAAGACCCACCTGTGTTTGATTATTATGAATAAAGCGTGCGAATACATTTTGTATACTTGGATAGAAGTGCCCTAATATTGGGAGTTTTAACAGCTGACAGTGGGAGCATTTTTGGGAGGTAGGTTCAGCTGAGAGAAGTCTTTTATTAGTCTGTTAACAGCTGTTGGAAGCTGCACAAAGGGGAGTGGAACTAGTTTAGCCCAAAGGTGATTGGTCTGTTTCAGGTTTTAGGGGTACTTTATGTAAATTAGGAGGGGTCAAAGGTAAGTGGGCAGTTACCATCTTTAAGGGTATAAAATAAGGTGTTTGTACTTTGTCTCACACTTTTACTTTACTCTCTTTCCTGTCCTCCTCTTCTTCTTCTTCTCTTCCTGTTTCTGCATCTTTCTCTGTCTCTTTGTTTCTCTCTTCTCTCTCCGTGTGTGTGTGTGTGTGTGTGTGTGTGTCCTGCTCTTAGTGCTGTAACTGTCTGTGTTTTGTGTGTCCAATAAATCTAATAAACAGCCTGCACTGGAACCTGCTCATCCCAGTGATTTTTTGGAAACTTTGGTTTTAACTGAGTTTGAATTTTCAGCCAAGAGAAACACGAGGACGCCTAAAAATACAAACAACATTTTTGGCATCAGAAAAAGGATTTGAGGTAAAAAGATGATCAGTACCAAAGGCCTGAGAGACACTGCCTGCTTTTCAGAGAGCACCAAAGCTGCAGCTAAATTAAGGAAATCTGGATGAGCTGGACTGTTCCAGAGAAACTATCAGGATCACTGCCCTCCAGTGGTCACTGTCAGTAACTACAACTCTGCACATCCAATAATCCTGACATTATGACACATTTCCTGCAGTGTTTCAGCACTAATGTTCATCAGTGTGATGATGACGCTCTATATGTGAACACAGATTAAATAGTGACGTCAGCACTGAGAGTTTTCTTTGTAATCTGAGTAATAACACAGCAGATCCTCAGATGAGGCTGACAGGATTATTAGGATCAATGTGTAACCATATTGATGTTGCCATGGTGACTGCTGAATATCAACACTGTGGCTGCTTTTCATGTTACTAATGTGTCTCCTTGCTTCCTTCACTTGCATCTCTTCCTCATGTTTGAGCTCCTCTCAGTGAGGATGTGAGAGAGAGATGTGAGGATGGAGGAGCTGAAAACACCAAATGAGGAAGTGATGTCAGTGATGATGTGCTGCACAGCTGGATCACATGACCAACTGAGTGGAACAAATAACAGAAGCTCTTCTCTCGGCTTTATAGAACAAAGCAGATATTTAATCATTTGGATCAATAAATGAATGATTTACAGACTTTTGTCTTTTCATTGGAGTCTGAACCACAGAAAAATCAATGTTGTCAAATAATGAAATTTCTATCTAGTTTCTAAAGGATCATTTAATTGTCCAAATGCCACCACAGACAAGTTAAAGTCTAGTTGTGATTTCATCATTCTAACAGCAGTAAAATAAATGTCAGGATGAACTCTGGCTGCTCACCAAACTTGTGTTCATTGGACAATAATGTGTGAACGTCTCTGAGCAGTTTGTAAATTGATGTTTTGGGTCAGTGCAGCTCAGTGATTCCTCTCTGATATCACAGTTTGTCTCATCTGCAGCAAACTAACTGCAGCTGACATGAACTGAATCATCTGAGCTGAACTGAGCTTCAGAGAAACACAACATCCTGATATTCACTGTGAAGCTTTGAGTGGAAAAAGACACTGTTTAAACTCAACTCAGCACACAGACTCACTGAAGAACCAGGAAGCCAGAGTGTAAATCCAGGATAAAGAGGTTCAGTGAATGTGGTGTTGAAGGTGTGGAGGTGGATCAGAGTGTCAGAGGAGACTCTGTAGAAGGACAGAGTGCCAGCAGGACAGTCCACATACACTGCTACTCTGTTAGAGACAGAGGAGGAGGAGGAGGAGATGGATGTTTCTCTGCTGTTGTGCCAGACAGAGTAACCATCATTATCAGAGCAGTTCAGACTCCAGGACTGATCATTCCTTCCAAACTCACAGTCATCTCTGTTTCCTTTCCTGCTGATTCTTCTGTAACTCACTGATATTTGAACCTTTCCTTTCCACTCGACCTCCCAGTAACAGCGACCAGTCAGACCATCTCTACACAGCAGCTGATGATAAACATCAAATCTGTCTGGATGATCAGGATATGACTGAACCTCCTCCACATGTGTCACCTTCCTGTTGTTGTCAGACAGTTGGAGTTTTGTGTTCACTGTGTTTGTGTCGATTGTGAGTTGACAGGAATCTGATGGAGAGAACAAACACAATCCAGCTGCAGTTATTGATCCATCATCTGTTCATTGATTGACACTTTGATGATGACTCCTGACATAAGAGATGTGAATGAGTGATGTGACAGTTTGAAGATGGTTGAATGTGTGCTGCTTTGTTTTCATCAATCACATTAAAAACACACTTACACTTCCTCAGACCTGGTCTCAACCATCGGACTCCAGCAGGCTCCACCCTGAAAGGAGGAGGGGGGGTCAGAGCAGCACAGTCTCGTTCAGCATGCACACATGGACATTACAGTAATCCCTCGCTACTTTCGCTTTTCGCGGACTCGCTGTTTTGCGGGTTTTCAATCAATATTAGTGTAAAATATTTATTGCGGTATTTTCGCTGTTTCACGGGTTTTTGCAGTACTCGTTCTTCACATGCGTATTACGTGTTGTACAGTAATGTATGTATTTGGTGTATAAGTGTGTGGGGAGGGTTTATAAAACCTTTAAATAGTGTAACTACTAAAATGACGTATAAGTATTAAAATAAATATAGCATCCCTACTTCACGGATTTTCACTTATCGCGGGTGGTCCTGGAACATAACAGATGACCTGTTTCCTCCACCTGCTCCACCTCTTTGTTCCTTCTTCTTTGCTTTTTCTTTAATTGATTATTTCTTATAATCATTTGAATAATATTTCCAAGGTTGATCAGGATACCTCTGTGGCACCTACAGCTGCTACCACAAAAGTTAGCTCACTTTGACTGCAGTGGATTTTTCCTTTGTTTTCAACTCACCATCATCACAAAGTCCAGAAGATCAATTCACAATTCAATCTTTGAGCACAAACACGTGTTTCAGTCGTTACTGTCAGAAGCAGCAACACAGCAGTGCAAAGCCCATTTTCCTAGGTGGCCAGTTAGGTTAATGAGTGAGCCAGTAATCTGTTTATGTTTCCACTTGTTTGTTCTAAGCTAGGCTAACAGCTTCCCCCTACTTCCAGTGTTTGTGCTAGGCTAGGCTAAACATGTCCTGGACCTGTCTCTGCACACACATGAAACTTAATCCCATTGATGGTCAGAGGGTAAAAATGTGAGACTGTTCCTCTGCAGAGATCACTTTGAACTGGTTGCTCCATTGTTGTTGATGGAGATTTTCTCCTTTGAGACCCCCATACAGATATCTACTGTTGCTGTTCAAGCAGACTTTCTGATAGAAGCAAAGTAAAAAGGTTCCTCTATGTGTGACTGTTCAGATAACACTCGTATCCAGCATGAAGTCATCAGACAGGGCCAGAGTGAAGTACAGCTTCCTCCTCTATCAGACACTGTCTGTGGCTGCAACAGGCCTCTGCATACCTGAGAGTTTCCAGTCTCAGCTGCTCCAGCAGCTTCACTCCTGCCTCTCCTGGATGGTTGTAGCTCAGGTCCAGCTCTCTCAGATGGGAGGGGTTGGAGCTCAAAGCTGAGACCAGAGACTTACAACCTTCTTCTGTGATCAGGCAGCCTGACAACCTGCAGACATGACAGATACTCTTAGAGAACAGCAGAGCAGCTGCATGCAGACAACAAACTGCAGCAACAAATCATTTAAAAATGAAACAGGACTTAAAAAAAACAAGTCTGTCTAAATGTTAAAGTCTACAAGTGATAAATCAGTGAAGTCAAAATGATGATCAAATCTACATAAAGTAGGACTGAGGCTGATGGGAGTGTCATTAGTTTTGCTGCTTTTTGGTTTGAATGAAAGTTTTGGTCAAACTAGAAGTCTGAGCAGATGATGGCACTAAATTAAAAGTCTGCTGATTGTTGAAGTTCTTATATTTCATTGTGAGGACAACATGAACATCTGAAACTAATTTGATCACAACCCATCAAATCTTTGCAGAACCAAAGTGGCAGCTAAACATCATCCTCCACTGAACTGTGCTGCTGGTGAGGCTGACATCATTTAAGGATTTACATGAGAAAATAATTCATTCAAGGCTCAGTAGCAAAGTTTAAAGAAATCTTTAAAATAAAGAAACTCAATCAACCAGCTCCAACTTCCACTTATCCTTCAGGGTTGTGGGCTGCTCTAGAGCAAAAGGCGGGGTACAACCTGTACAGGTCACCAGCCTGTCACAGGGCTAACACAGAAAGACAGACAACAGTTCACACATATGGGCAATTTATAATTACCAATTAACCTAACCCCAATAACTGCATGTCTTTGGACTGGAAAACCAGATTTTAGTCATCAGTTGAACATTTGAAGAATGCTGACCTGAGTGTTTCTAGTTTACAATGTGGATTCTCAAGTCCAAAAGATAAAGCTTTCACTCCTGAGTCCTTCAGGTCATTGTTACTCAGGTTCAGCTCTCTCAGACTAGAGGACTGGGAACTGAGAACTGAGGACAGAGTTTGACAGCTTCTCTCTGAGAGGTTGCAGAGACTCAGTCTGAGAAGACAATAATAAGAAAACAAATAGTAAAGGATTAGTCTTCTTAAGTAAGAATCACTGGAACTTTTCGTGGAAGTCAGTGAGGAATTTACAGGCAGCACAGAAAAGTTTCAGAGAGATGGAAAAAACTGATTTACATTTTAATTTGAGTGCTACTATTGGATGGATCGATCCTAAATTTATAGTTATATATCAATGATACTATAGATATCAGATCAATACTAAAGTGATGGAATTGATACTACAATACACCACTGTTCCTTTTTTATCACAAATTCAACGTCTACACAAACACCATTCCTCGCTTTATATGTTTTAAATATTTCAGCACATTTTGGGAGGATGAGACATTTTAATTTAAAAAATGCAGATTGTGTAGGGAAAATGAATCCATTATGAACGAATCCAGACTGGATGAACTGGAAAATGACTGGAGCCTGAACTGGATCTGGGCCTTATCCGGTCTGAATCCGTGATCCTGATCCATTTGGATCCTCCTGCTGCGCGGGTGGACTCGGACACGGTTTGCGGATCCGTTATGATCCTATGATCACTGATTTAGGTGATTTTCAGTGGAAAAATGTAGAGATTCATACTCTGAATTTCAGACACTGTAACTTTCAAAATACTGACATTTAAGTCACTTTAAATCCATTTAGTTCAGTTTTCAAGTCTTCCAATCATTTCAGCGTCATCTTCACTCAAACATTCACATCATCTTCTGATCCAGACATTTTTCCATCCACAGTGTGTTCTGTGTCAGCAGCTTCATCCAGATCAGTGTGATGTAACAGTGATGCTACAGTAACTACAGTAAATGTTTCAGAGGAACTGACTGACAGTCTGACAGCTGCCTCATTATAAATCTGTGACAT
Organism: Archocentrus centrarchus; assembly: GCF_007364275.1. NCBI lineage: Eukaryota > Metazoa > Chordata > Actinopteri > Cichliformes > Cichlidae > Archocentrus > Archocentrus centrarchus. Next base: position 8,182,544 of record NC_044347.1, on the reverse strand, counting down.
CATCGCTGTCTCCATCCTTACAGCCTGTTGACGAGTGAACGACTGTAAAAGCTTCATGTTACAAAAATAACAAACTAACGTCTAACTGGGATTTCAGAGCTTGTAGAAACATAAATGTCTGCAGATGAATTCGCTCCTCTGATGCTCTGACAGCCACTTCATGAAGGAGGAAATGAATGGGAGTGTCAGACAGGTGGTTCAGGTGCAGCAGGAGGGGCGGAGTCAGAGAGATACTCAGAGTTTGATGGATAAAACCTGCCAGGTGAGGGTCACAGAGTCTGTTACCATGGTAACTGACTCAGAGTTGGAGTTAGCTCTTTCTGGAACTGAAAACCTGAGTTTTCCTGTAGGATTAACAAACCCAGAGTTGGAGCTAAACCTGCTTCCTGGAATAGGCTCATTGTCTGCGTTTCCCCTTGATCCTTGTCGCATCATCATTTGTTTGCCGTGTGCCTTTATGCTTCAAGTTCTTGTTATGTTTCTCGGAGCCAAGTTTGAGAGTCTTTTTTTTTTTTTGAGTTATGTACTGCTGGCTCCTGACCAGCTCTGTTACATTCTGTGTTTCTGCTAATAAAGCTGGAGTATATAGTTAGCTCTCGCCTTCAACTCTTGCATTGGGGTCCTCTGCCTTGCCGGCCACAGCAGCAACCCTGGCAAATAATTGGTGGTGCCACCCTTGGCAGAAAGAACTGTAATCAAGTGTTTGTGATTTCTGACGAGTCTCTCACGTCGCTGTGGAGGAATTTTGGTCCACTCTTCTTTACAGAATTGTTTTAATTCAGCCACATTGGAGGGTTTCCCAGCATGGACAGAAATAGTGTTAAAGTGTATGGAGACATGGCTTATATTGATTTTTTCATACTGTAATAGACAGTTCCAATCATATGTTTCATATATATATATATATATATATATATATATATATATATATATATATATATATATATATATATATATATATATATAATTAATATAATTGATACTCCACAACTCGCTTCAATGCAGCAAAGTTCATTGCATTTACAAAAGTACTGACACTCTTTTCTTAAAAAGTACTTGTGTTAAAAAAAAAATACTCTGGAAAATAACTTTAACAGAGTAGCCTCTACTTTTTCACTTTTACTCAAGTAGAAGTACAGGCTGTTAAATGTACTCAAAGTAATAAAGTAAAAGTAGCTCTTTGGAGTACATTTCTTTCTATTTGTTGTGTTATACAGTACAGTGTCATGCTATGGCAGACCGTTTTAACATAAAATCCGATTCACCACACTTACATTCCAGATATCTGAAATTGATTTATGACTAGACGTATTAGTAAATTAAGATATCTCTAACTACATTCTGATTAGTCAAAATGACATCAGATTTACCATTGAGTTGAATGGCGGTTTTAATTCAAGATATCTTCAATCAATTACTGACTATCTGAAACATATTTCTACAATTGAATTATGACTGGTCAGAAAGTTCATTCGAGATATCTCGTTTGTTATTTTGACAAGTCATAACTATAATTAAAGATATCTTAAATGACACCATAATTCAAGATATCTTACATGTATTTTTAGATAGGCGATATATAGTTTTGACTAGTGCAAATTAAATTATAGATATCTTGAAAACAAATGACGACTAGGCAAAAGTAAATTAGAGATATCTTGAACTGTAATTTTGACAAGTCAAAATGCCTTTTAAGATATCTCAAAATGAATTACAAATATCTTGAATTAGACGGCTTTTCTATTTAAGATATCTTAACTGACTAGTCAGAATCAGAATCAGAATCAGAAGGTTTTATTGCCATATGGGTGAACAGGTTCACAGCATTAGGAAATTGCTGCGGTACTTCGTGCTTACAGAAAAAAAACAAATAAGTATAAAAACTATAAGACAATATACAAGTATAGACGTTTGAGAATGACGTTTGAGATATCTTGAATTACGGAGCATTTGGCGGAATGTTTATAAGGCAGTTTGTTAAAACGGCCTGCCATAAAATCAGAGATTCTGTGCAGATTTCTGAAGCAGTCTTTCAGTACACGATTATCGCACTCTCCGCATATCCCATACTGAAGAGCTCTTTCTATATTGTTGCATTTAATGACAATTTTGTCCACAAAGGCCAGCGCCATTTCAGCCACCTGAAATTCTACACAGGCAATTGTTTGGACAGCTCAGTGCAGTACAAGGGGGCTTACATGCAGTCGTTAAATTCAGATATCTAAAAACGTAATTTTGACTAATCATAATTACGTTTGAGATACCTTACATTGTAATTACGGATGTGTGACCCATCAAATGACGAATATAGTGACGTTATTTGAGATATCTTGAATGGAATTTTGACTCGTCAAAATGTAATAGAAGATATCTTGAATTATTATTCTTACTAGTCAGAATGTAATTGTGGATATCTTAAATTACCATCCTGGATAGTCAAAATCTAGTTTTGTCTAGTCAAAATGCAGTTTTAGATATCTGAAATGTATTATGGATAGTCAGACAAACGACAAACAAGCAGATTTTATGTTAAAATGGCCTGCCATAGTCATGCCACTCCATGCCACTAGGTGGTGCTGCCGATAAGAAGTGAAATGTAAACGGTAGTCAGGATGAGAATGAGGATGTATCATCACGGTACTGCGCTCCTTCGTGTAGTTTTCTATCTAATGTGCTACGTTGAATAAATGTAGTGAGTTATACAAGAACGTGCTTTACTTGTCACATCATTACAAATTGGTGACGAGGGATCATGCGTCTGTTTTTTCTGCCGTTTGCTTTTTTCCTGCTGCATTAGCATGGCTGCTAACGTTCATCCACCACCCTTGTTTTTACCCTGCCCAGGAGAACCTGCTTTACCAGTCAACATGTGGATGTGTATGTTCAACAATTACTTGCTGGTAATTAATGCAACAGGGAATGACACTGCTTAGGAGCCGAAGGACAGCAAACTTTCTACTGACTAACAAACACAAGTGACACATTTTCTTCTGCTGTTTTCTGCTTTGGAAAGACACTTCTCGCCCAAAGTCAAGATTGTTGTAGAACGGCATGCTTTCAGAAAGCAAACAAGCACCACATGAGACAGTTGAGCACTATGTGACTGTCTTACGTGACCTTGCTTCCAAATGTGACTTTGATGATAAGACAGAGGAAATGATCTGTGATCAGTTAGTCGAACACATCTCCAACTCCAGCATAAAAGAGAGACTTCTGCTCGAACCTGATCTGACATTAGATAAAGCTGTTACTCCTGCAGCACAAATGGAATCTGCAGCTTACCAAGCTAAAGCATTAACAGCTAACAGCGACAGAAATGTTCAAGCCATATAGTCTCGTTCATACTCAGCTACACAGCATAAGAAATCTGTTGTTCGACCTGTTAAGTCACCTTCTGTTACATCAACTGCTGCTAAAAGTTGCTGTAGGTGTGATTCAAACAAACATCTTGCTAACTCTCGCCAGTGCCCATCTGCTAAAGCTACATGTAACCTCTGCCAAAAAGTTGGTCACTTTGCTCGTGTCTGCTACTCATCTAAAACAAGACAAGTTCATGAAGTTCAGCTACCAAATCTAACTGTGCCATATTTGAGAGACACTTTGCATGCATCAAAAACCCTACAGTATGACATTGATTAAGCACGCCTACTTCACCTACCAAAACTCTTCGACTCACTGTTGATACAGGATCAGCAATTTCCATACTGCCTCATCAAACCTACAAAGAACACTTCAGTAGAACCACTATGCCCCCCTGACCTCTGCCTAGTTACTCATACAAAGAAAACAATCCCTGTACTAGGCTGTTTACAAGTGGAAGCAAGTAGAGGAACTACTACTACGCCAGCTAGCTTTTTTGTTGTAAACAGGGAACTCCTCTTCTTGGCCGTGACTTGATGGAAGTGCTGCACATCTGCATCACTGGAAACACTGTTCTTCCTCCATGCACTGCTCCTGCTGCTCCGGTGATGACAACAGACGCATCACCTGCATTGCTCACCACTGCTGCTCCTGATATAGGCTGCGTGAAATCCTTTGTTCATGAAGTAAAACTAGATCCTACAGTTAAACCTGTACGGCAGAAGCTTAGACGCCTTCCCTTTGCAGTGAGAGTTCCAGTTGCAGCCGAACTGGACCGCCTCCTGAAAGCTGGAGTCATTGAACGAATCGATGCATCACCATGAGTTTCACCAACCGTGGTAACAGGACATAAAACAGGAGGATTACGACTGTGTGCAGACCTGCGTGAACCAAACAAAGCTGTGATCACAGACTGCTATCCTCTACCTCACGTGGTGCCACACTATTGACCTGGCCAATGCATACTACCAGCTACCTCTGCATGAAGTTAGCAGGGATTTAACTGCATTCATTACACATGAAGGTCTCTTCAGATTCTGCAGAGTTCCTTATGGACTTGCCTCCGTGCCCTCAGCTTTTCAAAAAATGATGGCTGACAGTCTCCAAGATCTTCCAGGTGTCCAGAATTACCTGGATGACATCATCAGTGGCAAAACTCCTGCTGAAAACGGCAGCAACCTGAATGCAGTCCTTCACAACTGCTGGCCTTGTGCTAAACGAAAACAAATGTCACTTCAGAAAGACATCCTTACACTTTTTGGGTCATGTCATAACAGCACATGGCATTCTTCCAGACAAAGAACATGTTGATGCTGTTTTGAATGCTCCTCCACCCACTGATGCTGCTGCATTGAGATCCTTCCTTGGGTTGGTGTCTTGGTATTCCAAGTTCTTGCCCAATTTTGCAATTATAGTGGCTCCAATGCGTTCTTGTGGAAGTGGAACAAGCAACTATGCATGGACCACAGAAGCACAGGAAAGCTGTGAAGAAATTAAGCAGCTTCTGGTGAACAGCCCTGCTCTTGCACTGTTTAATCCTAACCTACACATCGTGATATCGACTGATGCCAGCAATTACGGCCTGGGTGCTGTCTTTGTCCAAGTTCAGCCTGATGGAACAGAGAAGCCTGTGGCCCTTGCTTCCCGCACACTTTCTGTGCCTGGACAAAGGTACTCTACTGTCGAGAAGGAAGCACTAGCTTCTGTGTGGGCTACAGAGAAAAGAAGAACATACCTATGGGGTTGACGCTTCACCCTTCAAACGGTCCATCAAGCTCTGACCACACTTCTTAGCGCAAAAGGAATGAACAGAGCTGGGATGCACATTGCACGATGGTCTGCCCGCCTGCTGTGTTTTGATTATGATGCCGTTTACCGACCGGGTTCTCAGAACTACACAGCAGATTGCCTATCACGCCTGCCTCTGCCTGTAATTTCAGATCTGGTACCCGACGTGGATCCAGAAATGGTAGCTCAGATTTCTGCTACTCTGTCTGCTCTTTCTGTTACTGACTTTGATTCAGCTGGCTCCTTATGCCCTGAACTGACAGATCTGCATGTGCAAATGGAAAAAGGCTGGCCCGCCTCCATTAAATCAGTCAGTGATACACTTGCTCCTCACTACAAAATCAGAGATGAACTCTGCACCTACAATAACTACATTCTCAGAGGTACGAGACTCATCGCACCACTTTCTGTCAGACATACACTGATTACACTTGCACATGAAAGTCATCAAGGAATTGTGCACACAAGCACTTGAGAGACCTCTACTGATGGCCAAAAATGGACTCACAAGTTCAGGCTGCCATAACATCATGTGTCATGTGCCAGTCCAATGACAAAACTGCTCAAACACGCCCTGCCCCTCTTCAGCCTGTACTGTTGCCGGACGGGCCATGGAAAAAACTTGGACTTGACATTGTAGGACCGTTTGACACAGCTATTCCTTCCTGCATCCTATTCCTTGCCATTACATTGACTGATTATTATTCTAAATGGCCTGAGCTTGCTTTCTCACACACTGTGACTACAAATGATGTTGTTCAGTTCTTATCTGTTTTCAGTCATCATGGCAACAATGAGAACATTGTGGGAGACAATGGCACTCAATTTACATCTGAAGCCTTTGCATCATTCCTCCAGAATAGAGGAATATCTCATACCAGAACATCGGTCTACTATCCAGCTGCCAACGGAGCTGTTGAAAGGTTTTATTGCGCCCTCCGCACCTGCATTCAAACTGCAATTCAACAATCTACACCCTGGAAAGCCACTGTGCTAGAATGGCTTCAAGTATGCTGTGCAACGCCTCATGCGACTACCTCCACCTCTCCGTATGAACTCCTCTTTGGCAGGAAAATGCGTACTAAACTGAACATACTCCGTCTGTCTCCTGCCACATCTCCACTACATGACAGGGCACAACGTGAAGTCCTGAAACATCAAACCAAAATGAAACGCTACACTGATGCCAAACGCGGTGGAGGGTGCCTTCATTCGAGATAGGAGAGAGGGTGAGGATATGGAATCCATTGCACGTTCCAAAAGGTCACCCTAGGTTTACCCCTCCTGCAACTGTCAAAAAGATTAAAGGTAAACACACCTATATGCTGAGTGATGGAAGGAACTGGAATGCATCCCACCCTGCAAGCTGTGCTCCTGTTGCTGGACAGGACCCTACTGCTACAAGACTGGAAAATGCCCAGCATGATTCACGTCCTGTTTATAAGTTTCCACGTGCAAAATATAAACCCAGTTGACACAGAGATTTGTCAGGTCATAAACATTGTGTAGAAACATGTTGATAATTGTTACCTAAGCTTATGGAAGGGTTGAGAAAAAATTATATTACAGATGCTGGTTACAAAAGTCTTCTTTAAGTATTAACATGGGCTAATTTGTTCATTACAGGAGTAATGTTGAGAGAAAATTTTGTTAAAATTACATGATTATTTTGTTATTAGTACCTTTGATTTACAATGCTGTTTCTAGAAATGTGCAGATAATTTTCAAATGTATTTTCCTAATGAGTTATCCTCTTTAGTAAATTCTGTTCAAGTATTCTTTGGGAGGAAATGTTGTGTTATACAGTGTCATGCCACTCCGTGCCACTAGGTGGCGCTGTCGATAAGAAGTGAAATGTAAACAGTAGGCAGGGTGAGAATGAGGATGTTTACATATCCACGGGTTTCTCTAAGAGCATACGTAGGCTGCCATGACAGACTGCTACTTCCTCTGTACGGTTTTATACTTCCTTTTACCCAAAGTCAGAGCCAGAATTAATGACAAAATCCAGTTACTTTGTGCTGTAACAGGCACCTTTATTAGTTGGAACATGAGCTCGGATTCAACTTGTGCTGTTGTCGGTTGTCACTACATCAGTATATTTTTTCAAATTATTTTATTCTGTAAATTTGTTCTTTTTCCCCAAAATTATACTACCCAGTTGCGCATCCTATTACCGTATTTTTTCCTTATGTTTTAAGTTTTCCTTTAATGTACAGCCTCTTATTTTGTTACGCTATTTTATTTATAGTGTGACACTACAACATACAGCCTACACAAAGCTTTAACACTGCATGGCTTGCTTCCACATGTAAACACGGAGCAGTTAGCAAGATGACAGCTGCGTGTCTCCTCGATCGCAGCCTTCAGCCAGTCCAGTGTTTCTGTTTCTGTGATTTGAACATTCTGATATCCAGATCAGTGATATACCTTCCACAGAATAGCTGCCGCATCACTACATGATTTCTCTAATCAGCGATACAGGAACAGCTGACTGTCTCCACCACTCCACTTTCCCTTAGCATGACCCATGCTAAGCGCTTAGCTTGGCCGATGCTCTGGCTCGGCTCTACAGCTGCTTTAAGGAAAACAACGTTGCCTTGTTTGTTCAGCATTACTTTATTGATTTTATTGCTTTGAAGGTAATCTGGTGCTCTTATAATTACGTGATTCCTCGACATCAACACCTACAAAAAAAACAAGGTAACTGATAATGTCGATGTAGCTGACTTCAGGCCATAATTTCATGTCATTTACACAAGTGACGGTGAGGCACTGTTACCTCGCTGCTTTTTAAAACATCCTTGCAATGTATCCACCTCTGATGTGGTAACATTTAGGCCAGGTAAAAGAAACTGCAGTGTCAAAATGTGTAAATGAACGGCAAGTGTGTAAGCCCCGTAAACAACAGCGCAAACGGAAGTAAACTACCGGCTTCCGCTATGAATTATGGGTAATGGCGCAAAGTCAGGAATACTGTGGATACATTACGGTACTGTGCTCCTTCGTGTAGTTTTTAATCTAATGTGCTACAGTGAATAAATGCACTGAGTTATACAAGAACGTGCTTTAATTGTCACACCATTACACTATTGTTGAGCAAAGCTATCTGAAACCTTGTGCTGCAGCTGTCTTACTGTTTTCAGCTGCTGGGAGTGAAGCAGAGTGGATGAGATGCAGATGAGTGACAGACTGATGATGATGATGATGTTTAATAAGGACGAGCACATTAGAGGTCTGCTTCACAGCTAAAGCTCTGAGTCTGAATACACAGGTTCCTCTCAGATGTTTGTTTTTTCCCCAAATAATTATTACAGTTTGACCCATCTGTGTCTGTGTGTGTGTGTGTTTGGGGGGGGGGGGGGGGGGGGGGGGTGGCAATAATAATTGAAATAATTCAATTCCCTCAATGAATGAACTCAATTATTTAAAAATTACATGTCTAAGGCTACGTTCACACTGCAGCCTGAAGTGACCCAATTCCATTTTTTTGTGAAATCTGATTTTTTTTGGCGTAGTCGTTCACATTTCCAAATATATGCGACTTGAATGTGATCTGTGTGTGAACAGCAGAGGAACCTGAAAGTGTCCCGCATGCACAGTAGAAGATGCCTGGGTCGCATTTGAAAAAATCCGATCTGTGTTGTTCAGACTGGCGTGAAAAGATCGGATACAGGTCGCATGACGGTGAAAAAAATCGGATTTGGGTCACTTCAGGCTGCAGTGTGAACGTAGCATAATATTCACAATGGTTAAATTATTAAAAATTGTTTCCTGAACTGAAATAATTTAAGTGTGACAAATATACAAAAACTAAGAAATCAGTAAATTTTCACACCTCTGCACGGATCATAAGAAGAAAAAACATTTTTTCCTGTAAAGTGTATTTAACTCATGAAAGCTTTATAATAACTTACAGAGCTTTCTTGGAGGCTTTGACCACTGGCAGCAGCCGCAGCAGAGCCTCCTCTGAAGCAGAATATTTTTTCAGGTCAAACACATCCAGATCATCTTCTGATGACAGTAAGATGAAGACCAGAGCTGACCACTGAGCAGGAGACAGTTTATCTGTGGAGAGACTTCCTGATCTCAGGGACTGTTGGATCTCCTCCACTAGAGAACGATCATTCAGTTCATTCAGACAGTGGAACAGATTGATGCTTTTCTCTGCAGACAGATTCTTGTTGAGCTTCTCCTTAATGTACTGGACTGTTTCCTGATTGGTCTGTGAGCTACTTCCTGTCTGTGTCAGAAGACCTCGTAGGAGAGTCTGATTGGTCTGCAGTGAAAGACCCAGGAGGAAACGGAGGAACAAGTCCAGGTGTCCATTTGGACTCTGTAAGGCCTTGTTCACAGCAATCTGGTAGAGGTGTTGTTCTGTCTGGGAGGTTGTTTGTTGTTCTTCCAGCAGATTGACTCCAGAGTTGATGAAGGTCAGATGGACATGAAGAGCAGCCAGAAACTCCTGAACAGTCAGATGGATGAAGCAGAACACCTTGTCCTGGTACAGCCCTCTCTCCTCTATAAAGATCTGTGTGAACACTCCTGAGTACACTGAGGCTGCTCTGATATCGATGCCACACTCTGTCAGGTCTGATTCATAGAAGATCAGGTTTCCTGTCTGTACCTGATCAAAAGCCAGTTTTCCCAGAGACTCAATCATCTTCCTGCTCTCTGGACTCCAGTGTGGATCTGTCTCAGCTCCTCCATCATACTTGACCTTCTTCACTTTGGCCTGAACCACCAGGAAGTGGATGTACATCTCAGTTAGGGTCTTGGGCAGCTCTCCTCTCTCTCTGGTTTTCAGCACATCCTCCAGAACCGTAGCAGTGATCCAGCAGAAGACTGGGATGTGGCACATGATGTGGAGGCTTCGTGATGTGTTGATGTGGGAGATGATCCTGCTGGCCTTCTCCTCATCTCTGAATCTCTTCCAGAAGTACTCCTCCTTCTGTGGGTCAGTGAACCCTCTGACCTCTGTCACCATGTCAACACACTGAGCAGGGATCTCATTGGCTGCTGCAGGTCGTGTGGTTATCCAGAGGCGAGCAGAGGGAAGCAGGTTCCCCCTGATGAGGTTTGTCAACAGCACATCCACTGAGGTGGACTCTGTAACATCAGCCAGGATCTCAGTGTTGTGGAACTCCAGAGGAAGTCGACACTCATCCAGACCATCAAAGATGAACACAACCTGGAAGTCTTCAAAGCTGCAGATTCCTGCTTCTTTGGTTTCAGTAAAGAAGTGATGAACAAGTTCCACCAAACTGAACTTTTTCTCTTTCAGCACATTCAGCTCTCTGAAAGTCAATGGAAACATGAACTGGATGTCCTGGTTGGCTTTGTCTTCAGCCCAGTCCAGAGTGAACTTCTGGGTTAAGACTGTTTTCCCAATGCCAGCCACTCCCTTTGTCAGCACTGTTCTGATTGGTTCATCTCTTCCAGGTAAGCCTTTAAAGATGTCTTCTTGTCTGATTGTTGTTTCTGGTCTGTCCGGTTTCCTGGATGCTGTTTCAATCTGTCTGACCTCATGTTCATCATTGACCTCTGCAGTCCCTCCCTCTGTGATGTAGAGCTCTGTGTAGATCTCATTTAGAAGGGTTGGGTTTCCTGCTTTAGTGATCCCCTCAAACACACACTGGAACTTCTTCTTCAGCTTAGATTTAAGTTCTTGTTGACAGAGTGGAGCAATGTATTCTGAAAATGCAATAATAAACTTTTAAAATTATTATTATAATTATTAATGAGACATTAGTAAATATTTTATTTCTTGCAGCAGCTTAAATCTTCAGAGAAATCCTCTTACTGCTCTGCAGACGGTCAGCCAGCTCCTCCTGCTTCATTCTCCTCAGGAAGTGCAGTGTGATCTTCACAAAAGCCTCTCTGCTTCTCTTCTGCTCTTTATCCTCACCCTCCAAGGCCGTGTCACCCTCCTCATGACTCTCTAAGCATTCTGGGTAATCTGGACTCAGAACCTTCTGGATCTTCTTCAGCTCGTTCTTCACAAAAGTGATGATGTTTTCCTCCAGCAGCTGGAACAGAATACTATATGAACGACCCAATCATAGCCAAACATCAATTCAATTCAATTTTATTTATATAGCGCCAAATCAGTTGGGTGCAGTGTGTGTCGGGCGGTGGCCAAGGGCGGAGGCCCTGGCGGACCGATCCCCGGCTATTGAAACCGGCTATTGGGACATGGAATGTCACCTCTCTGGTGGGGAAGGAGCCTGAGCTAGTGCGTGAGGTTGAGAGATACCAGCTAGATATTGTTGGGCTCACTTCAACGCATGGCCTGGGCTCTGGAACCAGTCTCCTGGAGGAGGGCTGGACTCTGTTCCAGACTGGAGTTGCCCTCTGTGAGAGGCAGCGAGCTGGAATGGGTATTCTTGTATCCCACCGGCTTGCTGCCTGTACGTCGGAGTTTTCACCGGTGGACGAGAGGGTAGTCTCCCTGCGCCTTCGGGCTGGGGAACGGGTCCTGACTGTTGTTTGCGCTTATGCGCCGAATGACAGTTCAGAGTACCCACCCTTTTTGGAGTCGCTGGGCGGGGTGCTGGAGAGTGCTCCATCTGGTGACTCCATAGTCTTGCTGGGAGACTTCAACGCTCACGTGGGCAATGACAGTGAGACCTGGAGGGGCGTGATTGGGAGGAACGGCCTGCCCGATCTGAACCCAAATGGTGTTTTGTTATTGGACTTCTGTGCAAACCACAGTTTGTCCATAACAAACACCATGTTCGAACATAAGGATGTCCAAAAGTGCACATGGCACCAGGAGACCCTAGGTCGCAGGTCGATGATCGATTTTGTAATCGTATCATCAGATCTGCGGCCGTATGTTCTGGACACTCGGGTGCAGAAAGGAGCTGAGCTGTCTACTGATCACCACCTGGTGGTGAGTTGGATCAGGTGGCGAGGGAAGATGCTGGACAGACCTGGCACACCTAAACGAATTGTGAGGGTGCGCTGGGAACGCCTGGCAGAAGCCCTGGTCCGGGAGATCTTCAACTCCCACCTCCGGCAGAACTTCGACAGCATTCCGAGGGAGGCTGGGGACATTGAGTCCGAATGGACCATGTTCTGCACCTCCATTGTTGAGGCTGCTGCTCAGAGCTGTGGCTGCAAGGTGGGTGGTGCCTGTCGTGGTGGTAACCCGCGAACCAGATGGTGGTCACCGGAGGTGAAGGGAGCCATCAAGCTGAAGAAAGAGTCCTGTCGGGTTTGGTTAGCCTGTGGGACTCCGGAGGTAGCTGACAGGTATCGGCAGGCCAAGCGGAACGCATCTCGGCCAGGGCCGAAGCAAAAACTCGGGTGTGGGAGGAGTTCGGTGAGGCTATGGAAAAAAGACTTTCGGATGGCATCGAAGCGATTCTGGCAAACCGTCAGGCAACTCAGGAGGGGAAAGCAGTGCTCCACTCACACGGTTTATAGTGCGGGTGGGGTGCTGCTGACTTCAGCTGAGGCTATAGTCGGGCGGTGGAAGGAATACTTCGAGGACCTCCTGAATTGCACTGACACGCCTTCTGTAGTGGAAGCAGAGTCTGGGGACGAGGGAGATGACTTGACCATCACTGGGGGTGAGGTCACTGAGGCAGTTAAACAACTCCTTGGTGGCAAGGCCCCTGGCGTGGACGAGATTCGCCCTGAGTTCCTGAAGGCTCTGGATGTTGTAGGGCTGTCTTGGTTGACACGCCTCTGCAACATCGCGTGGAGATCTGGGGCAGTGCCATTGGATTGGCAGACCAGAGTGGTGGTCCCCATCTTTAAGAAGGGAGACTGGTCGGTGTGCTCCAACTTTCGGGGGATCACACTCCTCAGCCTTCCCGGTAAGGTCTATGCCAGGGTGCTGGAAAGTCGAACCTCGGATCCAGGAGGAACAATGCGGTTTTCGTCCTGGTCGCGGAACGCTGGACCAGCTCTTTATCCTCTCAAGGATATTCGAGTGTGCGTGGGAGTTTGCCCAACCAGTCTACATGTGCTTTGTGGACTTGGAGAAGGCATTCGACCGTGTCCCTCGGGGTATCCTTTGGGAGGTTCTGTGGGAGTATGCGGTGTCTGGCCCATTGTTGCAGGCCATTCAGTCTTTGTACAACCGCAGTGAGAGCTTGGTCCGTATAGCCGATAATAAGTCGGATTCGTTTCCTGTGGGTGCTGGACTCCGTCAGGGCTGCCCTTTGTCACCGATTCTGTTCATAATTTTTATGGACAGAATTTCTAGGCGTAGCCAGGTGGCAGAAGGCTTCTTCCTTGGTGGCCTCAGAATCTCATCTCTGCTTTTTGCAGATGATGCGGTCCTGTTGGCTTTATCAGGGTGTGGCCTCCAACTCGCAGTGGAACGGTTCGCAGATGGATGGATTGAAATTAGAAGTCATCCAGGCCTTAATGTCTTTAAGACATTCCTGCAGTTTAACTAATTGATGTGTGTCATCTGGCTTCATTGATAGGTAAAGCTGAGTATCATCTGCATAACAATGAAAATTGATTCAATGCTTTCTAATAATACTGCCTAAGGGAAGCATGTATAATGTAAATAGAATTGGTCCTAGCACAGAACCCTGTGGAACTCCATAATTAACCTTACTGTCTGAAGAAGACTCCCCGTTTACATGAACAAATTAGAGTCTATTAGATAAATATGATTCAAACCACTGCAGTGCAGTACCTTTAATACCTATAGTATGCTCTAATCTCTGTAATAAAATGTTATGGTGAACAGTATCAAAAGCTGCACTGAGGTCCAACAGGACAAGCACAGAGATGAGTCCACTGTCAGAGACTGTAAGAAGATCATTTGTAACCTTCACTAATGCTGTTTCTGTACTGTGATGAATTCTGAAACCTGACTGAAACTCTTCAAATAAACCGTTCCTCTGCAGATGATCAGTTAGCTGTTTTACAACTACTCTTTCAAGGATTTTTGAGAGAAAAGGAAGGTTGGAGATTGGCCTATAATTAGCTAAGACAGCTGGGTCAAGTGATCACTTTTTAATTAGTGGTTTAATTACAGCCACCTTGAAGACCTGTGGTACATAGCAAACTAATAAAGACAGATTGATCATTTTTAGGATTGAAGCATCAATAATTGGAAAGACTTCTTTGAACAGTCTAGTAGGAATGGGATCTAATAAACATGTTGCTGGTTTGGAGGAAGTAACTATTGAAGTTAACTCTGAAAGATCAACTGGAGCGAAAGAGTCTAAACAAATACCAACAGTGCTGAAAGCAGCCAAACATGAAGATAAATCTTTGAGATGGTCGTGAAAAATTTTTTCTCCAATGTCTAAAATTTTATTTGTAAATAAATCCATGAAATCACTACTAGTTGAAGTGAAAGGAATACTCGGCTCTACAGAGCTCTGACTCTTTGTCAGCCTGGCTACAGTGCTGAAAAGAAACCTGGGGTTGTTCTTATTTTCTTCAATTAATGAGTAGTAAGATGTCCTAGCTTCATGGAGAGCTTTTTTATAGAGCAACAAACTCTTTTTCAAGGCCAAATGAGCATCTTCTAATTTAGTGAGACGCCATTCCCTCTCCAGCTTACGGGTTATTTGCTTTAAGCTGTGCGTTTGCGAGTTATACCACGGAGTCAGGCACTTCTGATTTGAAGCTTTCCTTTTCAGAGGAGCCACAGTATCCAAAGTCGTACGCAGTGAGGATGTAAAACTATTGACGAGATAATCGACCTCACTGGGAGCAGAGTTTAGGTGGCTGCTCTGAACGATAGCTGCACATCAGATCACAATGAGAATCTACTGGTCTACAGCAAAGATGTTTCTAAAATAAATGCAGTCAAACTTCACTCATTTTAGGCCACTGAGATTAAAAATGATGCTTAGTTGTTGGTTGGTTCTAGTTTCCATTATATGCTTCAAGGTCTGTTTTAAAACCAAAACTTCTTCATTGAAACCAGAAACCACTAAAACTTTCAGATCTTATGACTTTATCTCTATTTGACCTTTTACCTCTAATCTGACATTGGATTTGACTTTCCTACTACAGTCGCCCCTCATTATATCACAGTTCACTTATTGCAGCTTTGCTGACAGCATAGAGATACTTGTTCAGTAATAAGAAGATAATGACATCCACACAAAATGTTCTGATCACTTCCTCTGCATTTCCTCTGTTGCTGCTCTACATGGTTAAATAAAAATGGTTGTGGAGCATCTATAGACAGAGATCAAAATCCATAAGAAAAAGCACATTTTCTCTGTGAAGCAGACATCTTTGGTAACAATGTTGAGCAGTGCAATCCACTGGTGTACAAAGTGCAGCATGGAGATGACTGAAAGAACAGATGTAACAGTAGTTGTTGTACATGTACAAACCATAAATATGGAGTCCAGCTGTGTTTGATGCTGCTGGGCAGACTGACCACTGGGAACCTCTGAGCTCTCCTGATCCACTCTGTGAAGGAATCATGAAGAATTAGCTCTCATCCACACAGGGACCAACACAAGCTCAAAGTCCATGAAGTGATGTTTGGATGAAGAGTGAAGCAGATGACTCCCTGTAGCAGCAAAGCTTTACTAGCCCTCAGTGATCCCACTGAGAATCTACAGCTCAGTCTGCAGCTGTTCACAGCTTTCAGCTCACTGTGGTTTAGTCCTAACAGCTCTCACCAACTCCTTCACAAAGATTTCCTTTCAGCTGAAGCGCCCTGGAGTAAGACAGTCTCTCTCTCTCTGTGCTTTCACTGCTGAGCTCCCAGTTCTCAACAACTTCCTCTGAGTCACTAAAACACTATAGATCGAATGCACTGTGTGAAATGATTTGGTTTGGAAGTAGCACTGATCAATTCGAGCTCTGCTTCCTTTCAACAAATGCCTGCTACTCTTTGGAAATGTCTTTAGGAGACTCAGCATTTCCTTCCATCAATCTGTTTATTAGCTGAAAAATAATCAGTGTGATCTTTTCTATCTCTGCATATTAGAGGAACTAATACATGCTTCTACATTTAGAAGGCCTGACTGCAGTATTCTGCTCTCTGTTCTACCTACAAATGTTAGAAATAGAAACTAGAACTGATTCAGAACTGCATCCAGAATGCTTACGAGGACCAGAAGGAGAGAAATGGTTCCACCTATTTGAAGTCCCTACACTGACTGCCTGACAGTTACTGATTTGAAAATCACTCCACTGTTTTTACTGTTTGAAACCTTCATGCTCACATGGAAGCAACGTATGAACCATTACAGCCCCTCAGACATGTGAGGATAGAACAATGATCCATAAACCTTCATGAAGACAAACGTGTCAGCAGGACATGTGAAAAAGAGCTGAGCTGACATTAAACATGATGGAGAATTTATTCAGAAACACTGAGTCAGGAACAACATTTAGACACACATTACCTCTCTGCAGGAGGAGGAACACCTGATTTAAAGTCAAAACCAAGATCCTTTGACTGGTCGCTCTTTAAGGACACACAGCTGGGTTCAGGTTCAGGTCCAGGTCCAGGTTCAGGTTCAGGTTCAGGTTGGTTCCTGTGAATAATGATGCAGCAGTGATGTGAGTGCTGAGCTGTGACATGGAGAAGAGTCATGGACAGTTAGAGATGGTCATCTCACCTCTGAGCTTTGGTCTGGCTCTCATGTTCCCCACACAGAGTGGTTTTAGAGGGAGGGACTCCCTCCTCTCTGTCCTCACACTGATCCATGCTGCTGAATTCACATCAGCTCACACACACTTTCTACCTTCACCTGCAGAGGAAACACACATCAGCCCAGCACACACACACTGATTCACTTTGACACTGTGACCTGTACTTAAAGTACTGAAAGTAGATCCTGTTACACTCAGTAACATGTAAGCTGTACTTTGAATCTGTACAGGCTGAAGTAACTGTAGCTGTGAAAAAGTGTCGAGCAGAAAAAAGAGAAACAACCTGCAAATATTCAAATATAGTAGCAGAACTTTAAGAGAACAAAGAAGTAAAGTACTGCACTAAATGTACTTGGACCTGCTGGGAGGGCCAAGTATCTTAGCGAGACATCTTATTAGTACATACAATCTTAAATCTGGTTTCTTGGCTCATGGATTTTTTAACAGAGTGCGAGTCAACAGCATTTTATGAGATTTGCTTTTGTCCTCCACTGGTTCCCCTCAGGGATGAATCAGAATCAGAATCAGAATCAGAAGGTTTTTATTGCCATATGGGTGAACAGGTTCACAGCATTAGGAAATTGCTGCGGTACTTCGTGCTTACAGAAAAAAACAAATAAGTATAAAAACTATAAGACAATATACAAGTATACAAATTGCAAATATACAGAGATATTAGAGCTATAACTATAGCACAATATTACAAAATTACAAAATATACAGTGCAGAGACTAATTAAAAGATAAAAGAATGTAGACTATATTCCACTAATATGTACATCAGTGCAATCAGACAGGTGCATAGACATAGGGTCATCAGCGTTTGTGGAGGGTGGATGTGTCCTTTCTCCACTTTTATTTGTTCTCTACACAAATGAGTGTCAGAGCCGCTAAAAGAACAGATATATAATTAAATATGCAGATGACTCAGTGATCATTTCTCTGCTCCATGATGCAGATCCTGACCATGGTCCGGTTGTGCACAATTTTGTAACATGGTGTGGGAATTCCTTTCTGGACATAAATGCATCAAAAACAAAAGAAATGATCAAAGACTTTTGTTGGAGAAACACAAATATTTGGGCACTATACTGGACAACAAACTGTCATTTGATGCAAATACAGATGCCATTTGTGCAAAAGCTCATCAGCGTATGTATTTGTATCGGAAACTTAGGGGTTTTAACGTGGATAACATTTTTATGAAAATGTTTTATTGTTTTATTGAGTCTGTTTTAACTTTTTCTTTAATCTGTTGGTTCGGTTCTCTGAGCCTCAAGAACAAAATAAGGTTAGAGAACGTTGTGAAACTGTGTAGCAAGGTGGCAAATGTAAGTCTTAATGATCTCGCCCTCCTGTACAGGGTTCGAGCCACCCAAAAGGCAGAAAGGATTCGGGGTGATAGTACTCACCCCCTGTCCTCAAAGTATCAGTTATTACCTTCAGGAAGGAGGAACTTTCTGCCACAGTGCAGAACAAACATTTAAATTCTCTTTTATTCCCAATACTGTTAACTTTCTGAACTCTTTTAGATGATTGTGTCCCTGGTTGCATGTTTGATTGTTTTTATAGATTTATTTATTCTTGCTGTTGGCTGCAAAACAAATTGCCCCTCGGGGATAATAAAGTATTTGAATTGAACTGAATTGAATTGTACTTTAAGTGTGGATTTGTGTTGGTGTTAAATCTGTGCTGGATGTAAAAATCCATGTGAAACTCAGTCATCACTGAGGTGGATTTAATGGCAGAGCCAATAAAGACAAACTGGATGGTCAAAGGAAAGCATCAGAGTATCTGTGGCTGTGACATTCAGCCTCTAACAGCTGATCAATAATAATGTGTCAGCGCTGCAGCAAAGGGAAAGAATGGCAGAGAGAGAAGAGGACAGATGGAGGAGAGCACAGAGAGGTGGAGGAGGAGGAGCTGATGAAGATGAAGCTGAGGAGAGGCAGATGAGTTTATGATGTGTTCACAAAGTCATTCAGCATTTGAGCACATGCTCAGTTCCAGCTGACCTGTGTCTGTAAACTCATCTCAGTGGTTACACAAAGTTAGAAAGCAGCAGCAGCTCAAACTGATGGATTGTGGGCTTTACAGGAGCCGCTGCTGACAAAGCAGCAAATAAACATCATCAATATTTCATCTTTAAAAGGACATTTCTTTCTGTCTGTGACACAACACTAAAGAACAACACAGGTGTCTGCACTGATGCCTGTTCATAGTTTCCCCAAAGTTAATAAACTGTTTGGTAAATGTTCTTGTTGCTGTTATTATTCTTCACACATCCTGTTATTGATCTGAGCACATTCAGCTCTACAACTACAGGATCAATGATCTGCACTCAGATGGAGGGATGTGAGTCCATCAGTGCTGAACTGTCACACACCTGCACCTGGATTCATTGTGAGCAGATTTTAGCTCAACACTGTTTCATGTTCATTACATCAGACACGAGCGAGTAAATGTACTCAGTTTACTTTCAGCACTGAGTTACAAACACATGAAACTAAAAGTCTCAATAATGCCCAAAAGTAAAGATTCAAATTTCAACTTAAAATGAAAACCTGTTTTAATTTGACAGCAAAGAAACACTTCCTGTTGGAGTCACTGGAGGACTGAGTACATCCACACAAACACTCTTTATGTGTGTGTGTGTGTGTGTGTGTGTGTGTGTGGGGGGGGGGGGGGGGGGGGGGGGGGGGGGGGGGGGGTCTGCCTCCACCTCTCTGCTGCTGCCTCTGTGAGGCCCTCAGAGAAGCTCAGACTCTGCTGGTGTTCATGTTTGCTGACGCTGGTCAACATTTCAACCTGCAGCAACTCCACGTTTCTATTCAGCTTCACCACAATCATGAAAACTGGAGCCACAAACACACAAAAACATGTTTATTTGTGAGTCTAATTAAGCTAATTTTTAGATTGTATAAATCATCCAGGACAAAGTGCCCGCTGTGATCTCTGTCACAGAAACACGGGTACGAGACCATCGTTACACTCTTGTTGCATCCGCTCATTTTTCTGCTGATCCAGTTTAGTGGAGCTGGAGCCTCTTGCTACACCTGGACCAGTCTGCCGCAGACACAAACCCACAGCAACACCCAGACTCTTATGTTACAGATATTATTAACCAGCCGGTCTTCTCTCCGCCTCCTCCACCCACTGATGGAGGAAAAGCTGCCTTCAGTCATCAGTGAGTGGATCCACAGTAACAACGACTCTGAGCTCAGCTGCTGACTATCAACTAACTCTGAGCTGATTCACGGACTCTGATCACTCACACACACACACACACAACACACACACATAAATGGCGGATGACGTTGAACGATCGGCCTCCTCCGTCCTGCTCCCACCAGTTGTGAGTCGTTACCGTGAACTATGGAGCAGCAGATTTGTGGGTGTTTCTAAGCTGCACACAGCTGATGTTAGCCAGGAAAAGCTCACAGACTGCTTCATTACCTCACACGGAGCTTCACACGGAGACAACAAACTGCGACGCCAGATCAGGAAAGTAAAGTGAAACTTTGAGGATCCAGGGAAAAGTCTGGGGAAAAGTCCTGAGCGCCCTACAGCGAGGAGGCAGCGCCCCCTGATATTATGGGATGGTATAAATGTCATGGTCAGGTTTTCAGTGTTCCTGCAGCATCTAACGGCGCGTATTGTAGGAGCATCTTTTATTAAGCACAGCATGTTGGAAGGAAAAGTCGACGAGACAGAAACGGGGAAAAGCGAAATAATCCGAAACGCTCCGAACAGTCACGGAGTTAAAGAGGATGTCCGGCTGCCCTCAGCCTGAGCGTGACAGGGGGAAAAAAAGGTGGTGACGTCAGAGGAGCTGGTGATTATATGAAGAAACTGTGCACATTAAACTCTATTATAAAATAATTAAAGACCGCAAGTGATATCGGGCCCTGCACTCCCGGCGTCGACCGTGGCGCTCGTCGACCGTGCAGCACGGAGGTTTTGATCGTGATGTGTACAGAAGGTCTGTAGAAAGTTGAATTCTTTTATAGGAAAAGATATCTTTGCTCTCGGCATAGACGCAAGGAATATTTGGGGTGGGTACGGCCAGCATGAAAATAGGGCAGGGTCTGATAGACTGTTTGATCAGGATGAGTCAAGAATGTTGAAACACATTCATACATTTCCGAG